>NC_142565.1:5912500-6235000 GCF_041283825.1 Pyrus communis
CTTTCTCCTCTTTTTGGGTATGCCCACTACTAGCATGTTCAAAACTTTCAAAAGTTTTCTTTAAGACACGTAACTAAACCCTAAACCTTGAAATCATAAAATAAAAAACATACTCATATTTCAGCGAGCAAAACTGCCTCTTTATTTGGGTTAAAAAACCTTCTCCTCAAGCTGTACAGAGCAGAACTCTGGTAAACAAAAACTAGGTATCTACAGCCTTAGCTGTGGCAATGCTTGCAATGTACTCAATCTCCTCGGTGACTTCTTTCATCGAAGGCCGGTTCTGTCTACGCTCCTCCAAGCAACCCAACGCCAGGAGCCCCAACGCCTTCATCGTGTCCAGCTCCAAAGCATTCGCTCCCTCTTTCAGCAACGGATCAATCACGTCCGTCAACCTCTCCTCCAACATCATCCTCTGCGCATAAACTGCCAGGTTCACGTCATCCGCTTCCCTGTTGAAGTCTATAGCTTTCTGAGATGTCAGCAGCTCCAAAAGCACAACACCGAAGCTATAAACATCACTCTTGTCTGTCAATTGATAGTTCCTATAATATTCGGGATCAAGATATCCGAGGGTTCCCTGAGCACACGTTGATATGTGACTTAAGTCCGTGTGAGCCAACCGCGATAACCCGAAATCCGCAACCTTGGCATTCAGCCTCTCATCAAGCAGAATGTTACTAGACTTCACGTCGCGGTGATATATTGGAGGGACAGCTGAGAAATGGAGATAAGCAAGACCCTCGGCCGTGTCAAGCGCAATCTGGAGACGTTGCATCCACGAAAGATGTTTCCAGCCACCAGGTTTTCGAGCCTGCAGATGTTCGAGAAGGGTTCCATTCTCGATGTACTCGTAGACCAGAATAGGCTGCTCTAACTCGACGCAACAGCCGAGTAGGTGGACAAGGCTCTTGTGGTTAACTTGGCACAGAATTCGGACCTCGTTGAGAACTTGGTCAATGCCTTTGGTGTTTCCAATCTTAGCAATCTTGACAGCCACGACAGTGCCGTCTACAAGAGTTCCTTGGTAGACTTCGCCATATCCACCAGCGCCTAGGAGCCGATCTTTGGAGAAGCTGTTTGTTGCTCTTTTGATCTCATTCCCGGTGAAGACTTTAGCGGCTCTGCCTCCGTTGGCATTTAGGATATCCTCGCGCTCTTTCGTCAGGCGCGCTTGTGCTTCTTTGATGCGCCTGTGGCGCTTGTAGAGTAGAAAGGCTATGGTGGCTGCGATTAGTGTTGCACCAATCCCACAAGTTAAACCTGCATAAGTTTCGATTTCCTTCTTGTTAGTGATGCAAATATAAAGTTTGTAAAATGTGCTGTAGGTTTTAATGTCTGATCCAAAATAAACCTCAGGTATGGTTTGTCACAACTTCTCTTGCATATAATGAATTTGATTTCGCAAGGGCTTGTAGCTCACTTAGTTAAGAATATTCACACTTGTGTCCCAGATCCTAAGTTCAGTTCTCTCTCCTCCAGTATCGTTTGTAACAAAAGAAGAAAAATAACTTTGCTTTTACTATAATTCGTTTTGTTTTTATCAGAGTTCTAAAATGTCATGTCTAGACGCTAAGTAGTTAATCACTACCGTGATTAATCTCCAAGCGTTTAAAAATAAAATAAAAATAGCACTAAGATCCGCCTACCGGATGTCCTTTTGATTACTATGCGTCAGAGAAATAAAAAGTTATAACACATACATAAAGTCTTATAATTTCAAGTTGTGTAACGTGTCGTATTCGAAATAAGATTATAAAAGATAATTCCTTTCAAATTCAAAACTTCAGTTTTAATGAATAATTAGATTATGGAGGATCGGTATTCTTTACCTGCTATTAGTCCGGTGCGGTCCTTTGAACCAATGCTATCTGCCAACACAAAAAAGTCAAAGCTCAAAAATCTGAGTGACCCTCAAAGTCAAAGGCTGAGCAGCCACGCAATACATCAAAACGGCACCGCAACTCACCATCAACGCATAAGCCTTGAACCGGGTCCCACGTAAAGCCAGAGTCGCAAAAGCACCTTCTGACCCCAGCGACAGCAGGGTCGGACCCACAAGTGGACATGCCCTCACAATCCGCCTGCGTCCCACACTCGGGCTCCCTTGGCGATGCCCACTGCAGCTCCACTCCCGGTTCGGGCCACCGGTCAACGGGCAAACCCGGATCCAAGTTCACGAAACTGGTGTACGCGCTGCAACCCGAGTCTCTGACCCGGATCATGTACGACGTCGACGACCCGCCCGCCCGAAACGTGCAGCACAGCGATTCCTTGCAAGAGCCCACCGATCCGGTGCCGTTGATGTACGTGTGGCAGAGGCTCGACGCCGTGCAGTTGAGCGGCGATCGGAGGAGGGTGTCGGTGCAGTTGAGGTAGAGGATGGTGTTGCTGCTGGTGACGTTGAAGGGGAGGGAGTTGCTGAGCTGGAGGCCCTCGTGGATTATATCGGTTGCGATGCAGGTGTTGGGGAGGAAGGCGGAGGGGCGGAGGACCAGTCGCTGGGAGGCAGGGGAGACGGATTCGATTGGGTAGGAGTTGTTGAGGGTGTCGAAGAGGAGGGAGCCCGCGGAACAGCGGATCTTGTACGACTGGTCGCCGCACGTGGAGGATGTGCTGAGGGGGTAGGGGACGGTGGTGTTGCCGCAGTCTGGGCAGCGCGGGAGGGATAGTACGCACCAGGCGGAGGTTAGTAGGAGCGCGGCGGAGAGGAGGAGGGTGGGCGGAGAGGCCATTTTTTGAGAAGTGATTGCGATGGAAAATCCGGTTGGGGAAGTGATGGGGGTTTTGTAATAAGGTGAGCGGGTGGATTTTGGTAGGAAATGGAAAAGATTCCTTGTTTTGAATTATTTTTTGGTGGGTTAAATTTTTGTCGTTTTCTGACATTTTGACAAAATGCAAGTTGGGTTTTGACACGTTTTTGCTTTTTGACTTCCTACTTCTCTAACTACTGTGCGAGGAAATATTTTTGTTCATCACCCTTCGCTGTGATGTTCGTCATTTTATTTCATGTCGATAGATGATTAGCTTATTAAATGACCAGTTTAATCTCTCTTGCTCGTATAGTAGAATATCTTCTTATAAAAAGAAAACTACCATGAGAGAAATCAAGGGTCAATTAGTTTGGCAAGTGATTTCACACAATTCTATTTAGTTTATTTCACTTGAATTGAATAAATTATAAAAGAATTAAAACAGATAAATACGGGCATGCAAAAGGAAAATAAAGATTTGTGAAAATCTATTTCATATTATTTTCAAACTTTAGGTTAAAATTTAAAAATTTTAACCCAAAAAAATTCATATTTTAATCAGAAATTGTTTTCTACTTCAATGATGTTTGATTAACCTTTTAGCCCAAAATTATTTGGAACGTTGGATCAACTAAATCTCTAATAACCCATGATGTCCGATTGAATAGAGCCGTTGGAATTGCATATGAGTGGCCGATAACCCCATCAGGCTAGGCCCCACTCTTTGCTCAGCGTTGTCCCCTTTGCCTTCTGCTCAATGCTTCTTCTTCCCTTTAGTGCGTCAATCCTGCAAGATGTCCCATTTCTCGGCACGTCTACACACACAGGGCTAGAATTTTTAACTCGTGCTGAAATCTTGGCTGGAATTTGCTTCAAAAACTAGTTTTAACCCAAAACTGATTTTAGACCTAAAAGTTTGGGAACTTAAATTTGAGGTTTTAACTCAAGAATTGAAGTTGACCTCAGTATAGTTTAGTTGTTTTACGTTCACTTTTATACCTGAATTCAACTAATCGACTTGTCATTCATCTCATTCATCTCGGCCGTCGAATTCTTATAGTCAAATGCTCGAGGTCTCTACATCCAAAGTCTTAGAAAAAAAAAAAAAACAAAAAAGGACAATGACAGGAGAATAGATTTTTCTTTGAGATAAGGAATCTCAAAAAAAATCTAATAATTTACATCAAGTTGGACTATAACACATGAATAAAAAAATTAGAAACATTGTATTATATAAGTCAACAATATTATCTCTTAGGCATTTTTCCACTTTGTGTTACATCCTCACAACGTAAATTTCGGTGAGTCAACGATAAGAAATCTTATAATTTATAGAAATCACAAAGAAAAAGATTGCAGAGAAAGAGACATGAGAACGTGGTGAGGTTGAGGTTTCATCTAGAAGACCTAACAAAGTCTCTCTATCCTGGATTAATGGCAAATCCGCAACTTCTAACAACTTTTCCATTAGAATATTCAGACCAGGCCGCAACCCGTTAAGTTGCGGTATTTCAAACTAATCAATCAATATCATATGAGTAAAACGCACAGCAGTGCATAATAAGTTTGAAACATCATCACCAGCGTTATGGTTGCATGTAAGTCTCTCTCCTAGAAAATGAATCGAGGAAATTTCCATAGCATTCCCCACATAGTTGCAAGTTTCCTAAGACAATACAGAACGATTACATAACATTTCAAGGCGTTTGATTACATCACAGCCACTTCCAATTGGATAAAACAGAATTCACACAGCCTTGGTTGTACATTTGGGCACTGATACGTATTACGATATCGTAACCGTGCCCGAGATTACACCAATCGTGGAGGACGTCCGCCGTGAAAGAATGAGTACATGCATATACATACATAAATACATATGTATATACAGTTCCAAACTACTGTGTGTACATGGAACCAATAAGTTACTGACTTCAATGAACATTGAACACGGCTACCTAACAAAACTGTACCATTGCTCTTGGACTGGGAGAACTCAAGTAGGTTCAGCAAGCAGTAAGGTATGCCACCAGCCGCACACCACATTTTTCGGCACACATCCATCGATTGTGACTTGAGCCGGAATGTTGCGGTCGATCACATCGTCCAGGCCAAGCTGGAAAATGCAACAGAAAACCACAGTATTAGACTTGCAAGGCAATACGAGAAACGGGAACATTGCAGAGCAAAATACATTTCATAACGCGACATCGACATGAACTGTTGATGACAGCTGAATACCTGACCATATTTGTTCCATCCCCAGGCGAAAACTTTCCCATCCTCTACATGAAACACAAAAAATTAAGAATCTCTTTAGGTGAAAATTCTCATAAGTTTAACTTCAACATCTTCTAAACTAAAATTATGATATCACTTGATATTCCTGTAAACCCAAGCAACTGATATTTCCACCCGAATAGATATTTTTGTCCTTAATACCTACAAATTCATACTTTCACTATTTTTTGTTTACCTAGTCAATGCATAGATTCCATACAGACTCTGGAATTTTATAAGGACTTGTGAAGGCTCTTATGAGCTGACCAAATTTCCATATTTCTTTGTCCATCTGTCTTTCCTGTTTCCTGGACCAATGGAGATGCTCACAAGCAACCAAATGCATCGAGATATTCATATTTGCATAACCACATTAAGATTGGATACCATTTCTTCTTTAGGGTAAAGAAGATAAAGTCGCTTGTCATAAAAGAGTACGGAAGCTTGTAAAAATGGACAGTAGCATACCGGTGATTATGGTACTATGACGCGCCCCACAGGAAACAATCTTTGCATTCACATTTTCCAGAACTGGAGCATCCAAAAGTCTTGGTATAATCTGGTTCACAATTTAAGAAAATTCAGTTCAACAGTTTCTCTGATATCAATTATATTGGCAATGATGATATGAAAATATTACAAAAGTAGCGACAATGTTATTGATTTGATTAACTAATTTATGTAACCCTACCAATATGCTAGCAACATTATATGACAAAGTAAGGGCGAAATTTATGGTTATCGTCCCATTTTATCATTGCTTGAACGACAAAATTTATGAATACAAAAATCATATAACATTCTAGTAAGTAGATAACTTCTCAGTTGATGAGAATGCCATGGCTCTAGCGAAATAATGGATAAATTTCAGTCAACTTCAAGGCTTACCTCCGCTTCATCAGCTCCGGTACCCAGCTGTCCAAACTGATTCCTGCCAAATGCATAAACATCACCATCAGCTGAAATGCAGACAGTGTGCCAGAGTCCTGCAGCAACACCCTCTATCCGGATACCCAGTAATGAAGATACACAAGTCGGCCTTAATTCATCATTTGTGCTTCCTTGCCCACACTTGAACAAAACAAAAATGACAAGGAAATCAGTTTTACACCATTTGAATAATAGAAATAGTGCAGAAACAGTACATTATAGGTAATGTTAAGAAGAAATAGAATAGATTAATCCCTTTTGAGTGAACCTCATCTTAAGCATCTACAATATTTTTTCTCCGCCGTTCCTACATTACGTACATGTTGTACAGTAGAATGGTTAAATTTGGGGAACTCCCGCTAGTTGTTTGTGTATGGATGGATACAAGGATTAAAATTTTAGACATTCCAGCTTGATTGGAACACCAGTTCCATCTTGTTTAGGTACTATGTTGATGATTTTTTATATTTGTGATTAATAGCAGTTTTACCATCAACAAGCCAAGAAGTCTGTTGTGCATAAGGATGAAAAAGAATTAACGCATATCAGCGCATATGGTTTCAAGAAGATAAAGCATGAGGCAAAGAGTACAATACAGAAAACTCACCTGTCCATACAGCCCCCAACCAAAAGCAAGTACAGCTCCAGCATCTGAAGTGCGAGAAAAAAATAAAAAACAGACATGTAAAGATAAACTGCATACAAAGCATAAAAGCTAAAATGCTACAATTTAGGCATACGATCGTTTAACATCTCAGTTGTACCACATGCTACACTAACCACAGGAATGACATTCCTGTGACAAATCAATATGAAGTTTTGAAAACGGCTTCTATCATTCAAATGTGCTATGTCTGTGGTGACTGATTCTTCAGTATTTAGTCGAATATTTCTTACATATAACATATTAAAGACAAGAAGTAGCAATTGAGTATCTAAGAATAATTAAAAACCTTGGCAGTAACAGTACTATCCACCTTGGATGCCCATGCTTATACATAATTGGAGAAAGAATTTAAAATTTGTACCTGTGATTACCACACTATGTCGCCCTCCACAGGCAATCCCCTTCACATAATTCCCAGGAACCCCAAGACCATATCCGTCTGAACCCATGGTTCCTCTAGACAGTCCTGCAGATCCATCTTTTCCATAAGAGGACTCGATGCAAGGTACAGGATGAGGAGAGGACACCATACGTATGCGGGAGCCCAGACCAAGCTGCCCTTCACCTCCATAGCCCCATCCCCACACTTGTCCTCTATCTGAAATTTTGGGAAAACAGGATACATCATGTCTTCCTTTAAATAATAATTAATTAAATATTCTAGTTTCTAACTTGATACTCCATTCCGCACCTCATTTCATGACCACCAATGCAAAGACACTATGCATCGCATATAAATATAAATCAGAACAGGGTAAAATTACCTGATAATGCCAGAGTATGGCGTCCTCCAGCAGCTACACTGGATATTCTAACTCCCGGATTCAATGCCACAAGACAGGGCAATGCTGACGGAGGTTCATCACCAGATGATGAACATTCAGCCGCTTGTTTTGCTGAAGATAATTTTCTTCGCTTTGTACTTTCTTCACTAGCAGAAACTGCCGCGGCAGTGGATCGTGAGCCATGACAGCGAGGGCTAACTATATCATAAACATAAATAAGTCAGCAGTGAATGAAGAACAAGCTTTTGCCATTGTCATGAAAAAGAGGCCAAACATAAACTACCTTGCTCGGTCATAAAGGAATTCTGCCTTTCAAATGCATCCTTTTCACCGTCTGACCCCATAGATTGCTCCCCAAAGACCTTCCCAGATGGAACACACTCTTTCCATCCCCATGTGTAAACTCGTCCATTATCTGCATTAAACCCAAAATTTATTGACTGGCTCCAACTCTTAATAGCTTAATAAAGTTGGAACACAGAAACTGAAGTTCTTTCCACAATTCAATTAGTTACCAACTAATTGTTTCAGTCGCTTTAGTTTTATGCGCTTAATTGCGAAAAATCCACTCTTTTGAGAAAAATGCAGTTGGGAAATCAGCATTACCTGTGACTGCAACACAATGGGCCCAACCCGCAGCCGCCTTTACTATAGAAGCATCATTTGGAAGAGGAAAAGGTTCCGGATTTTCCTTAAACATGTGAAATTGAGAACAATGTCAAATACTTCCAGCAAGAAACAAAAAAAAAATCAATGAAATGAACTACGTATCAC
Source organism: Pyrus communis (assembly GCF_041283825.1). Taxonomy (NCBI): domain Eukaryota; kingdom Viridiplantae; phylum Streptophyta; class Magnoliopsida; order Rosales; family Rosaceae; genus Pyrus; species Pyrus communis. Next base: position 5,920,690 of record NC_142565.1, read on the forward strand.
GTAGCGCTACCGTACCCCATGCTTCCCAGATGTCACATAGCTTTGGCCCAGATCATCTGTTGATCCCCATGTAATAAGCTTTCCAGGTTCTGAGGCAAAATGCAACAGTAAAGAATCATAAAAGAGCAAAAAGAAATGCAATTTGAAGAGAAAACGTACACAAACAGATATGGTAAAACAGCATTCGGGAGAAAAATAATAGAGTGTATCAACTGCCACAAATTAAAGCAATTGCGGGTTAAAGCCGGTTTGCCAAGACAGTGTGCCCAATCAGCGAATGAGTTGCGGTTAGGGGTGAAATGCCACTCGAACCCAGAGCAAGCTGGTTCTTGCATCCCCGATGCAACCAGTTTGAAATTCCACCTCGCAGTAAATTAGAGCAGTTAAGAATATATATCGACTAAAAAAACAACCCTGTAACTAAATTCACTAACTTTACTAAGGCTGTGTGTTTTCTTATATAGCAAGAAAATAGCATAAAAAATAAAGTTTCAAGCTTTACTTCCGTTTACTTTCCCACGTTTTCTCGGCAACCAAACAAGATATAAATTGCAGTCAGAAAGAGTAGGAAACCAAGGCAGAGTTCGAAGAAAGCACCTGAAATGGCCATGGCGAAGCCGCAGCCGCCACCGCACACATCCTTCCACGCGTACTCAGCTCCGGCCGCCCGCACGACCGTCGGCGACAGAAGCGGCGACCTGTGCGGCAGAGCTCCGGGCAGATACCCCCACATGAACACCACATTCTCTTTCCCCTCTTCCATCTTCACTTCCTCTTCCGTATTCCCCTCCGCATTCATCGCTCGAAAATATCCGAAAAACAGGAAACCGTTTCCAAATTCGAGTTTTCGTTTCTCGTTTTCGGAAGTTTCAGAAATTTCTTGAAGTTTTTTGAGCTTCGATGGACTTTTTATATACGATTTCGACAGTGCCCTAGTTCCTGCTGGGTCGCGCGAAAAAATGGGGCCGTATCAAATTCAAGAAAATGGGGACGCCACGTCGGATGCCGCGTGGTTTTTTGAACACGTGGCACGTTTTGGACCCCTAGATGACTCGGCAGCTGCGAGCCAGTAGTTCCCGGAAGCTTCCGAAGGTCGGCTCCCTAAACTCCAGAGAGCATGTTCGGGGCTGGCGTGGCCGCCTTGCTATCACACCACGTGGTAGAATCTGATGCGATCACTAATGATTATGTGGTGCCACGCGTCCGCATCCTTCAAAGGGGACCTTTCGAAAATGCTTCTTTCCATGATTTTCGTTTTTTGTGCCATCTATTTCTATAATACAGTGAAATTTCTTTTTATTTGTAAATGAAGAGTTTTAAATTCGATTATTGCCAAAAGTGAATTTGAATTACATTATTATTAGTTTATTATGAAACTAAGCACACCTCCATCTCTCTTAGTATTGTTCAAAAGAAAAAAGGGATTTCCGTTTTTGGTATTTATATTCCAAAAAATGTAGCAGGACTTGCTACAAGTCCCAGTTGACTTGTTATATATACGTATCGCACTCATTATTAATAATTTAAATTTGAGACGTTCTATTTTTTTAAAAAAAAATGATTAAAATGTCGTGTTAATAGCCACATTTTTGTGATATAATTCTATTTACGTTAAATCGTATAAGAATAATTTGATTATTTTTAATAATTTATTAGAACTATATGTTATTTAAGGTTTATTTTATTCTATTTTTAGAAATATCCTAAAAACTTGGCATGATATGTCCAAAACTTTAACACATTCACTTTTGGAATATAACTATATAAGTCATGTTTCCTTATTTGTTTGGTAAAGATGGCTACTTAGTACTTACACATCATGCTACAAATAATTTTCAGTAAAATGACAAGTTTTTCATAAGCTATTATAAGGACCACCCACCCGGTATGAATTTTGCCATTGGCTTGACAACTATAGGAACTATTATTCTGCACTTCACTTTTAATTTTTTGTTACTATGGAATACTCATCGTAGCAGCATCTTAACTCAAATCTCCTAATTTTTAAAGTAAGATTCCCTCTGTAAATCCTCAAAAAGGTTTGTAGTATATTTAGCTCTCGATGGGTAGCCTTCCCTCCCTCTAAATATTTTGTTACCCAAAAAAAATAATGCTATAGTACTATTGGTATAAATGTGTATGGATAACCTTCTATTATTGTGTTCCCGAATCATGCAATCCACACAAGAGAGAGAGAGAGAGAGAGAGAGAGAGTCCACCATAAAACCTAACTTGGAATCCGAACAAGTGTGCCCTAGTACTGTCCCTTCCCTCGGACATTGACCAATTTCTGCTTGGTACAAGTGGCACAGGGTCACTCAGCATTACACTTGGAAGTGAGAGATCTTACACATCAAGATTCGAAGATTCGAAATTTCTGATAAGATTTGCTCGACTTTATCATAAGTTATAAAGTTGTTGCCTCACTAATTTGAGTATGTCTTTATTGAAAGAGCACTTTACACCACACACAAGCTTAAACTTTTACATAATTTTGTTGTAAGCGATGTCCAAACAGAGGCAGATCTTCGTGAAGGGTTAGATTAAGCTCTAGTCTAGCTCGAATTCCATTATCTAATGAAAAGGCTCGTACATTGATTTACCTATTTCAACCTCAATTTAGTCCGAATTTTCTCCATTAATCTACTCTCCAACCTCTTACTTTCTCATCCTGACTCTACCACTGTCCCTAGTAATTACGAGTAGAACCTCACCCTGAATCGTATGGTTAACTTAGTGACACAATTTAGTTGAAGCAAATCATGAGGCTAGGAATATAGTTTGATGATTGAGTCTAAGAGTCCCAAAGTTCCCACTATTTTTCAAGTGATCATGCATACAGATATTGCACATGTTTCATGTCTGAGCCTCATGTACCATACGACATGCTATCCCAAATGCACCAAATCCGGGCCCTCCAATTATATGCCTCTCACTTAATCATGCAATACCTGATCGTGTGGCTACGATGGAGGTTCATCTGATCCCCTGCAGCGGCCCTACAGAATTAGAGACTCTTATCGAAACACATAGTCGTGCGGACTCGTACTGTTTGGTTTACGGGCACCATTTGGCAACACGTACAGGTTGCAGATTCACACCCTCTAATTTAGTTTTGGATTGAAATTATTTTATGGGGTCACTTGGAAGTTGAAATTGTGTTGGGGAAGCTGCATCGTAGGGGCCAAATGCCGTTGCTAGGCCCTGTAGGTATGTCCTCCTCAGGTTGTCAGGGTTTTTGTTTTGGTGAATCTTTTGTTGGAGTTTTGAGCCCCTTTAGTCACATCGGGAACTCAAAGAGAAATTGAGGTCGTTATATTAAGTTATTCATCTTTATTAGTGATTAGATGTTGGATTATTTGGAATGAAAATTAAGGTTTGAGTCATTAACGGTGTGGATTAGACTTGATGATTATATCATAATATTAATATTAATATTAATTAATCAAGACAAGATGGGTCTTGGGGCTTAAGAATTAAAATTAATCAGATCATTAATTTTAATTTTGAATTAAGTTTTGAATTAAAAACGTTTTGATTAATAGACACAACTCTTTGGAAAGAGTGGTGTAGCTTAAGATAAACCCAAAAGGTATTTGAAGAGGTATGAAAGAGCCTATATAACCGGAGTATCAGTTCCATCATACATCATCTTTTATTTTCCCATCTCTCCCATACAAAACCTTACAGAGAGTAAACACACAAAGTAATTCGCCAGAATTCTATAATCCAGTGCATGTTGTAAAATTAGGTAGTTGTATCTTGGTCGAGCAGACGTTGTAGAACCACAAGTACAAGAGTGGGATGGAAATATTGTTCGAATGACATAGTTTTTGCACTAGCCTCTACCTTTGAATTATTCAAGTTAGTATCATTTTTAATTTCTGTATTTATTGTGTGATTTCATTCTATATTACAAGTATTTTTGAGTAACAAAGTATAAGTATTTTAAGTTTTGTATTTCTGCTATTTTTGTTTCTAAATTGATCTCCAACATCTTTTCGTTTTATGAACAACAAAAACATCCCGAGAGCTCGGACTTTGGTTAGAGTAGTGATGAGTAGATTTTATATTATATATTTAACCCTATTCTTAGTATATTTTGGTTATTATTTTGGAAGAATTTTGATACTTTGAATTGTATTTTCAATATAGGACTTTCGATTTTCTCTGGAGCAAAACTTTATCAAATGGATGAATTTTTGAGTAATTCCAGTTGAAGGACATTCGTAAGTCAAATCGTGTCAAAATTCCGAGAGCTCGGACTTTGGTTAGAGTAGTGATGAGTAGATTTTATATTATATATTTAACCCTATTCTTAGTATATTTTGGTTATTATTTTGGAAGAATTTTGATTCATTGAATTGTATTTTCAATATAGGACTTTCGACTTCCTCTTGAGCAAAACGTTATCAAATGGATGAATTTTGGAGTAATTCCAGTTGAAGGACGTTCGTGAGTCAAATCGTGTCAAAATTCCGAGAGCTCAGGCCATGCTAAGACGGTCGCATCGAGCAAAATTGTGTTCATACGTATCAAGCTCAGACCTCTATAGGTAACTTGTATGCTCTTGAAAGTGGCTTGCAAACCTATTAGTTGGCAACTCCAGGCTAGGCAATTAGCCCCGTCAGTTTAAAAGCAAGTTTTTTCATTACCATAATCTTCACATACACCAGTAGTCAAAATAAAGCAATCCTAAGTTCCAATAATTATGAAGTTGCAACACAAACAATCAAGTTTCAAAGATTTCATTGTCTGTTCACTTCTTTGATAAAAAAGCTATATGTTGTCCCAGGATGAAGTGAAGGATGATAAAAAAGCTATATGATGCATCAGAGCGGTTAGTTTTCTTGGTTCCATTTTAGTGTGACTACAATTAGGAAGGGCCATGAACGCAATTTTAAACAGAAAGGGGAAGCGAAGGGCCATGCCAAGACGGTCGCATCGAGCAATTGTGCTACATGCCCGATTAACTCAAGGGCTAAATCAACGAAAAACGAAGAAAATGTAGTGTTGTGTTGAATCTTGACCAATCATTCCTAACTTACGAAGCATAATCAATCCTTATAAACGTACACAATACTAATATGACTTGTTCATTTATAAAGTTCATGAAATTTGGGAGAGATCCGAGGTTTGAATCCATCCAGCATAATCGGAAAAAGAACCGACTCGTAATAACATAAAGTGTGTGTTGAGGCATGTTGTATGTGTAGCTTGTCGCCAATGCTTGGTTTAGCCTTCTTATAATTTCTAGCAAGCTAATTCATTGGGGTAGTGTCATGCTGTTAGCGTTCAGAGTCTCTCTCTCGACATGCAGATGCACACATGCACGTAAATACCATGCTGTGAGAAGGTATGCCAACCAATTCTTGTGAACCCTAATCATGCCTCTGGAGCCTGCCTCGAGGATTAACTCTCATAAACTCTACAAACTAAGCTAATAAACACCAACTAAAGCACAAAAGAAAATCTTGTTCGAGCATAGCAATTAGCTCATACGAGAGAAAAGATCAGATGGAAAGCGGAAAAACAAGCAGCAGCATGAGCTACTTCAAGATGCCTCTTCACTACCCGAGATACACCAGAAAGGACTACCAGGACATGCCTGAGTGGAAGCTCGACCACCTTCTTGCTGAATATGGGTTGCCCATGCAGGGTGACTTGGCTCACAAGCGAGAGTCTGCAATGGGTGCCTTTCTCTGGTCTGATACTACCGTCCAGGATGCTTCAAGTTCTCTTCAAGACAAAAAGTTCAAATAGCTAGCTTGCTACCTGCAGTATCTACTACATATTTAATGTACTTTTGTTTCTACCATGCTTCTAACTCCAAGAACATAACGAATTTGATTTTCGTTACAATATTCAATTAAGATTCGTAGAAAAAATGGTGGGCATGCAAGGCTCATCTTGTTTAAGGTTTTTCTCACACGAGCGATTTTTCAGAGCAATCAAATACATAATCTCGAGCGTAATGTTGAACAGTAAGAATGTACCCCCAATGAACTCAATTTGTTGAAGTCATTACCGTGTCAGTGTCTAACATGAACTTTAGAGGAGCTCATACACGTACATCATTGTTGGTACCAAAACCGTGCACAGCATCACAGAATTTTAACTTTTCATCTCAAAAATGTTCTCCTTCAAAAACAATCGAAGATCTTCAACCGCGGGGCAGCAATCTCCGTATCTCCAAAGGACCGCGGAGTTGCTCATTACTTCAACAAATTATAGGCAAAAACTGAATAAGTAAAATTCGACACTCAAGACACTATGCTTTTCTCTAATAAATTTCACATTCCATTGAAAAGGAGAGTCTACCTACAAATCCTACATAACGCACAACGTAACCATACAAATTTCAATTTCACATCCAACAACAGTGCCGGCCACAGGACCTGATATTCTGATAAGAAATTACAATTAACCTTTATACAAGGAGTGCCTACCACAATGAGAGACGATAAGTGACAAATACACGATCGCCATTCATGACTACCACTCCTTCCAGGCTTGTGGCACCTAAAGGAAACTACATACACTAATACCGCCGCCTCACGCGCCTACCATTGGGATTTGCGGATTCTGTTATGGTCCCACCCCCATCTGCTGGCAAATCTAGCCCGTATATGCTGCTACCACTCCTCTTCCGGCTTGACAGAAGACTAGAATTGTCATCCACCGATGCAAATGTCTCCAGCAGCTCTACCAACATTGATGGGCAGCTCTCTTCGAGATGCTTGTACCCATCTGATTGCATTACGGCTGCAAAACACACGAGGATTCATGTAGTCCAGTATTCAGTTTTACAACATAAACTACAAAATGAAAACAGTTACATGCAAAGCAAATAAAAAGTAGTTCCTCTATGAAAGGATGAGAGTAATTGTTGCAGCCGGACGGATGTGGAAAATACAAGCTTTGAGAAAGAACGCGTGAAAATTAGGATATGTTCACAGGTAGATAATGTCAATCAATATTTTCAGCAGAACACCATGCCATTCAACCATGTGAGGATAAGGAACTACGGTTAAACTTAAATCAGTACACTAATGGCATTATGGGAACTCATGTTTCAGACCATTCAAAATGGTCATTCAATCATTAACCAACCGATATGGCATTCATCGCTTAATTCCTAAAAACTAAGAACAAAATAACTGTATTCGATATTTATATAAATGAATATGGTAAAAGGTGGGTGGGGAGAAAGGTCTGTGCCTTGTTAAGACCGATTAACAGCACTTCTGGTTTAAACTTAAAAACCGGTTTCCAGGGTCTAAAATATGGTAAATTGTGACAATCTCGTGCAGGTCCAACTCTTTGAATCACTCTTCTACCATTAGAGAGAGAAACAGTGAAATTCCTTGTATTTCTTTCCTTTCTTTAACTTAATGGAGAAAGAACGTATAGGGGAAGAACCTATATACAATCAGCCAAAATAGAAATCCTACTATACCATTCTCAGAATGCTGCCCCTCGATCAGCCAGATATCAAGTTGTCACCATAGGCTGACCAGAGGTCCCACCGTCCCAAATGGAATTATCATAAATTTTAAGGGAACATCCTTATTGACATCCTGAAACCATAGAGATTGATAAGGACATCTGCAACATGTATGATGAGGCAGGCATGCATGGTACTGCATCAAGGATACTTGAAACTACTAAGAAACAGAAAATTCAAAACTGATATAACCTGAAACCTTGCAGCATCAGAATCTATGGGTAACACCCACCTCCCAAGTTTGACGGATTTGCTGCAAATTTAAGACAGACATCCTTGAGCTGTCGACATTGATGCTGTTCGGCAAGAGCAAGTGTAGTCGCCACTGTTTCAGTAGTGATTTCTTTACACAACTTTGATTCACACAACAATTTCAGTCGATCTAGATTATACAGGTCTGCAGTTGCCAACAGATGCTGCACCATGACAGTGAATGTGCACAAAGGTGATGAGCCCATAACTTCATGTATATCAGGAAGTTTGTCTGTGTAAATAAAGAGAAGCATTGCCTGGAAAAAAAAAAGGACAAGATCTCTATTAAATTCATTAAACATGTTCAAAATAAGAGCATACATAAATAAAACCATACGGATAAAACTTGTCAGGAAAGGTCATTTTTTTTTTTTTACAAACGATTGCATTAGTGGGTTAAATTTTTAGTAGGGAGAGGGGGATCGGTAGGATCAGACCCGCACCAAGGTGCATAGGCATCATTGCTTTCCGCCACTACTGTAAAAAAGCATCATCTGCCAGGAATCACTGTGAATATTGGAGCTGAACTTCTAGTCTAAATCTCAACTAATGAAACAAAGACAGATGAACCAGTGTAATATTCACAGTTACATGTTACTGAAACAAGCTCAAACTGGTATTCACTTATTAGAGCTCAGTTCTAAGGAATCAACTCCCACATGTACCCTTAATTACTTATTGAATCTGAATCCAGACAAGCCGTCAGCTCCTTTTGATTTATCACATTTAATTATATCTGTAATCGCTCAAACATCGACAGTAATAAACTCAAACCTTAAGATGACTCTTTGTAATTCATATTAGGGGCTTCTTGTAATAATTATACCGCCAAACAAGCAGACCCCAACAAGCACTGTAGTTTAAGTGCTAAAGGGAACATGAAAGAAACATAGATCACTTTCCCAGATGATCTTTTTAACCTATAAATAAGTGTTTATATTTACGTGAATTTAACAATTCTATACATCATATGAGAACTTGTAATTATTATAATTATTACTTGGTCTTGATAGCTACCAATCTACAAAATAAAACTAGCATCTGCCACACTTATTCATCATCCCAAGATTTCTTATTTGTTCATTTGATAACTGAATTCAAGAAGAAACTTTTGACTACTAATAACAGTGTAAAAGGTGAATGTCAATTATGGAGAGACATAGAAGTGCACAAATGTTAACGCACATATCATGCACTAGAATTGTTTTCTATTAGTTTCAGATGGTAACAAGTGGAAGCAACAAGATCATGAAGCATTACCTTAAAGATGAAGGGCTCAACATCCTCCACAACTACTTTATCTACGTTACAATCCCCGACAAGTCCATAAAACTGTGCTCTGAATACACGAGACCTAGCAGCAAGAATTAACTTGTGAGCTTTAAACTGTTCATCACCAACCTGAAAAACTATGTCACAACCAGCTTCAGAATCTAGAAAGTTCTTCAGGTCTCGTCCCATGTCTGACGATGGAACAGTGATTGTAAATTGCTTTGGTTGCTCAAGGCGAGTTCTTACAACTCCAACAGTGCAGTTCAATACAAGGCAATCATCCTTAAGGAACTCAGAAGTTTCTAGGAGTGATCTTCTGAAGAATTTCTTGTAACCCCTGAAATTACAAGAATAAATCTAATTACGGAAACATGCAGAAGGTTCCTACCTGAACATAAACTCCCAATATTCGCAAATCAGTAAGCTTAACCAAAATTGGAAAAGAGGTTACAGAAACCACAAGGAATCTATAAACAGTCTGATAAACGATAAATGATGAACTTCTCAAATTAGAACCTTGCAAAAACAGTTGACAGGTAGCCTTCTGTTAAACAATAGTGTAGACACAGAAAATGAAATGTTCGGTTTTTCCAAAATATAATCTTAATATGAATAACAATCATCGGACAAAATAATTTATCTATAAATAACATCTCTAAAGAGGTGTGTCGCTCAGGTCTCGATCAGACCTTCAATCTTTTGGTTCTGTTTTACATTTAATACGGAGAAAAAAATACCAATCTAAATCAGCCCTTGTTCTTTAGCTGTGCTGATTTTCCAAGTGATTTATTAAACAAATGTACAATTCAAAGTTTTACTAATAACAATGTGAAAAGAAAACCGAAGTAGAATGATTCATTTTAAGATTTGGATGAACATACAAATTCATACATCAGTCTAAACAATGATATACTTCACAAAATTAGTATCCATTGAAGTTTTTTCCTACAGTTTTATGCATTTTAATTTTTAACTCTCTCATTTATTCAAAGCAAGCCTAAGGACTGGACACCTATGCTGCAGAGCTCACTGCCACTAAAGCGAAAAGCCCCCAACATAACAACATGCTTATCTAGCGTAATCACATGCAGATCCACTGAAAAAACACAATATTCATCTTTACATTCCCCAATTCAACACCCATACGGGTCACATTAAAATCTGAATTACCCAATTGATCACCAAGCTGCTAAATTACCATTCGTTCACATAAAACACATTAAAACCTATCCCTAACCCACAATTCACCAGGAATGCACTCAATTTTATCATAAAAATCAAAACTTTACAGCAAAAAAACCCGCCAATTAACCCATTAAAATACATACCACATACTGCCTCTGTACTTCAGCGTGTACGGTCCGCCCTCGAGCGCGCGATCAAAGTGACTGTGCACCTTGTCCTTCCGACTATCCGTCTGGTCCACCAACGTCAGCTCGAACAAAGCCCTCACATCCGTACCCTCACTAACCAAAGCAATGAAAACCGAGACGTAGGCGTTGCTATCCTCGGGGTTTTTACCGTCGGGGTAAAAGTAAATTGCCCAATCGTATCCGCCCACTGCGAACGTATCGCTCGTCAGGTACTTCCCAGCGCCCATACCTTTGGACAACGAATACCCCTTTATCGTGAACCGGTGCGAACCGTTCACGGTCTCGCTGATCGATCTCGAGCACGACTCTTGGTCGGACCCAGGCTTCGAATTCCCCATGGATTCACCCGATTTCGCTCCTCTAGAATGTTTGCGAATCGGCGGCATCGGACAGCCCGGTCCGAGCTGAAACCCTACAAGTACGATCGGACAAGGCGCGGCCTCGGCATAGCATGTAAATTGGGCGAATTGGGAGGAAGAATTCGGCAAGGAAAACCCTAATTTTGGGTTTTGGGGGGCGAATTGGGAGGAGAAACGATGCGTCGCCGGAAGAGACGAAGACTCGAGAAGACTAAGGGGGAAGTTGGTGGCGTCGTTTCTGGGGTTGGGGGGGTCGTTTTACCATCTGACGGGGCCAAATGGGTTGGGGCTCGATTCGAATTTATAGATCTTTCGGTTCTGTTGACGTGTCGGAATGGACTTGAAGAAGATAGATTGAAAGTGTATTAATTTGGTTAATTAGCAACCTAATTACACGAAATTAGGCCCAATTCTCTTCACTAATCACGTTTATCATGGACACAAATAATTCTACGAACCAACATGTGTGCAATTGTAAGATTCGTTTCTGTTCCAGTTTAGGATTGGGCGCGAGAGAGATGAATTCAAAGAAAGATACTTTCTGGGCAACCATCTTTTGAGTTTTGATTTACGAATAATGAATCAAAATGTCATTTCATATGCATGTTATTTGGACTCGAACAAATCACACATCGCAAGATACTAGGCCTTCTAATTCTTTAAGAGGTTTATCTAAAAGATTCACAATATGAATAGCAGATTGTCGTCAAATCTGACGGCTGCCAGAGGGGGGCCTGAACCAGTTGGAAAAAGCTCGAACCCACTTACGTAAAGTAGAAACGGAAGTGGATCAGTTTCGAAGGACTGGATGGCAAGAGTTGGAACAACACACACAAAATAAAAAATTAAGTACATAACATTCGAAACAAGAGGAATACCAAGGGGACTTTCTCAAAATGGTACTTTCTATGAACTCTCTGCCACTTCATAGTTTAACGTTAATTTCCGTGCCAACATTTTATAACATTGTACCCAAAGCATAAGGTGGTAGATAGTCTAACGAGAATCACACTTTGAGATAATCCCCTTAACATTTATTCAACGTGATGAATTTTTAGATGATTATTTATTTGCTCAAAATCTTAAATTTGTTTATTTATTTGAGAAAATTTTTCTCACCGTCCTTAAGTGAAGGTGGCGTTCATCATCTTGCTTATTTAAATTTAACATTAGTAAGATGAATAAACATGAACAGTGCAAACTAATCTGTGTTTACAGTTTGTTTGGATTTTTTTACCCGCCCTTTAACGCGGAACATTCATCCCTGACAACTGCAATTTCCTCCTCTCAAATGCACACGTGTCACCATCTCACACTCCCTCCACAAAATAATTTTACACCTCCGTCGGTGACGGTGACAATAGCAAAGCCGTCAAACAGTGTCCGTCTTCTTCCTCGGCCACACCGCACCGACACTCAACCTTCAGATCCTCGCTGCTCTCACTCTCAGACCACCCCAATTCCGATTCCTCAACCCACCAAAACGCAGCGTCTCGTTTCGCTTCGACGGCGTTCTTCGTTTCCGATTCCGCCCAATTGAATTAAACTAATTATCCCAAAGATTAAATCATGACAATTTTGGGCAATGGCGATTGGCTGCGAATCCCGTTGATCCTGAAAGTTTGCGGATTTGTGATGATGGCAGTCACCTTCTTCTACTTCGGGAAGCACTGGTCCGATGGGTCCCAGCAGCTACTCTTCTTCACCACCACCACGAGCCGAGCACCCTCCGCCGTCTCCGTCTCGCCCAACCTAGACAAGCCTTTCAATCTCTCCGCCCTCATAAACGAAACCCTAGCTCCACCCCCGTTGCTTCCGTCTTCGCCGCCTCCGCCGCCGCCCGATGTGGTCCAGAGGTTCGGGATCGTCGACGAGAACGGCACCATGTCTGACGAGTTCGAGGTCGGGGATTTCGATCCCGATAAGGTGGTGGAGAATTGGGGCAGCCAGAACGGGAGTGTGGCGGAGAGTGAGCGGAGCGGGGAGGGTCGGGTGAGTGTGAAGAGGTTCGAGCTCTGCCCGAAGAGTATGAGCGAGTACATACCTTGTTTGGATAATGTGGAGGTGATTAAGAGGCTGAAATCGACGGCGAAAGGCGAGCGGTTCGAGCGGCATTGCCCGGAGGCTGGTCGGGGTTTGAATTGCTTGGTTCCGCCGCCCAAGAGCTACAAGACCCCAATTCCGTGGCCTAAAAGCCGGGATGAGGTATTTTCGGAGATTTTAAAGTTTCTTTTATGTGTGTGTTTGTTTTTAAGATTAAAGCATTAATCTTTTCGAACTTTGTTGATGAAATCTCACTTCTTTGCAGGTTTGGTTCTTCAATGTACCTCATACAAAATTAGTGGAAGATAAAGGGGGTCAGAATTGGATTACCAGACAGAAGAACAAGTTTAAGTTTCCGGGAGGTGGTACACAGTTTATACATGGAGCAGATGGTTACTTGACTGATATTTCTAAGGTTAATACTGTTTAAATTCGACGTGATTGGGAAATGTGTAATTTGAGCTTTCGATTACTTTTATATCTTGTTTTTTCTGATGGTCATAGTATAAATCGTGCAGGCGGTCCCAGACATCACCTTCGGTCAGCATGTCCGTGTTGTTTTGGATGTCGGATGTGGTGTTGCAAGTTTTGGTGCGTATCTGCTGTCGCGAGATGTCCTTACTATGTCAGTTGCACCTAAAGACGTCCATGAGAACCAGATTCAATTTGCTCTTGAGCGCGGTGTGCCTGCAATGGTAGCAGCATTTGCAACTCACCGTTTATTGTACCCAAGTCAGGCATTTGACCTGATACATTGTTCACGATGTAGGATTAGCTGGACTCGTGACGGTATGCAAAACTTATATTTAACCTTTTATTTTCCAGTGAATTGCCTTAGTTACGTGATGGTCACTTGGGTAGGGGGATATCTTCTGATTGTGTTTTCTTTACCTCGTTCACTTCTTTGTTTTGTAGATGGCATATTGTTGCTTGAGGTTAATAGGATGCTCAGGGCAGGAGGATACTTCGCTTGGGCAGCACAGCCAGTTTATAAGCACAAAGAAGTTCTAGAGGAGCAGTGGCAAGGTATTACTGCGAAAGATTTGTTTGGTGAAACTTTTTAGTAGTGTATTGATTGCTGGTTAGTGTTTGAAAGTTGTGCAGTTTTTGTATTAGCATTTCCTGACCCAGATGAATCGAGAGCAAAACAACATTTTGTGCCTCCACTTAATCAATTCTCTATCCCACAAAAAACTATAACCTATCATTTCTGTTTGACTGTAACAACAACGCTGTTTGGTGCACACAATTGCTTTCTGCCACTGCAGCAAAGCACCATCTTCGTTAAACAATGCTGTTTGGTGCACACAAAAATTTCCAGTCTGGCTGTCATTTAGGCATAATATATGACTCTATCCCCAGTTTCAAGAATGTGGAAGGATCGAGAAGAGAAGTGGGCGCAAGGGTTTAGTAATCATATCTGGACCTGGGAAACAATTAAACCTTGTGTACTAACTTCTTGTTTGATAACATCACTGGTTTAATAGAAGCAACCTAATTTTTGGTCCATGACCTGACAAGAATATATCCTCTATGTTGGTTTAGTAATCATGTATGGGCCTGGGAAAAATAAAAATCTATTTTTCTTTTTTGTCCTTTTCCAGAGATGCTTAACCTCACCACGCGGCTTTGCTGGGAATTGGTGTCAAAGCAGGGCTATGTTGCAATATGGAAAAAGCCGGTTAACAACAGCTGCTATCTGAATCGGGATGAAGGAACCAAACCTCCATTATGTGATCCAAGTGACGACCCAGACAAAGTTTGGTATGTCCGTGATTCCTCTCTTAACAATGTTTGATAATTTTCTAAAGTAAGATAGGTTGTTCATCAAACTCAGATATTAATTAAATGCATACAACTGTTTTCCCTCCTACCACCTTACTTTGCATTAAAACCATACATACTTTTAATTGGAGATAAATTTGGAATAAACCTGTAAGGAACTCTATGAAAATGTTGGACTCCCTTTTGTATTTTGTTTTTAGTTCTGAATGTAAAACCATTTCTTTGAGGTCTAGTTTCATAGTTTAAGTTTATTTCTGCAGATAATTGTATTGTTTTAGTTCAAAAGAGCTTTCATGTGCATGTAGAGGACTTGCCTCTTGTTCTATAAGGTTACGTTATTTATTGTATGATGAGTCAGGTATGTTGATCTGAAGGCATGCATCACAAGACTTCCTGAAAATGGCTATGGAGCAAATGTCACAGCATGGCCGGACCGTTTGCAAACTCCCCCTGATAGGCTTCAGAGCATACAAATTGATGCCTTTATATCCAGAAAGGAGCTATTTAAAGCAGAATCCAGATATTTCCATGAGTTAGTTGGAGGTTATGTTCGTGGTTTACAATGGAAGAAGTTTAGATTAAGAAACGTAATGGACATGAGAGCTGGCTTTGGAGGGTAATGTATTTATCTTGTGCTCTACTGGTCTTCCTTTTCTATTTTTTTTGCTAAATTTTTCTTATTGCTTCTGGTCTCTTAATTGGTTGACAGATTTGCAGCTGCACTAGTTGAATATGATTTAAATTGCTGGGTTATGAATGTGGTTCCTGTTAGCGGCCCCAACACATTACCTGTTATATATGACCGTGGACTCATTGGAGTAATGCATGACTGGTACATTACCAACTGTTTTTCTTTATTTGCTGCTTATAATAAGTTCAGTTGGTTTAAAAGTTACTCATTGGCATTATATGTATCAGGTGTGAACCATTTGATACATACCCACGGACATACGATTTATTGCATGCAGCCGGCCTTTTCTCTATTGAGAAAAAAAGGTGATCTTTCCCCTTCTCTTCTTTCTCTTACCCTCCAATCTGAAAATTTTCATCATTTAATGAGTTTTATATATTTCCCATCACTATCTTGTCCTTGTGTGCTTTAGATGGTACCGCACAAGAATATTTGCTTAATTAGGCGAGTTACATTTTACTAATATTCAAAATATTAGTAGGTATGATTAATTTGAAACAGAGCTACTCTAGAACAGTGTTGGATTTGACTTCTGATAAGTTGTTAATATAAAGGTTGGGAAAATGGAAAGGCTCTCTCTTGTTCAGTAATAGTTAATCATGACCGGAAAAGAAATGAAATGCAGAATTACATTTGGTTTGTCAGGATCATCCTGCATACATTCTTTCTTTTTGTTCCATTGGCTTGAGGTTGAGTTTTAACACCATGATGATGCTTGATTGTTTGATTTGAAGTTTTCATTCCATTAATTTGATGTTTGTTCTTGGGGTGGGAGTAAGATGCATTGGGTGAAAAGTGGCGGTTTTACACCTTTTTTGTTTCTTTCTGTAAAGCCTGATTTGATTCATACCATTATAACAGATGCGATATCTCCACAATCATGCTTGAGATGGACCGGATGCTAAGACCTGGTGGTCGTGCATACATCCGTGACTCTATTTCTGTCATGTATGAACTTCAAGCAATCGGAAATGCCATGGGTTGGGGCGTCAATTTACGAGACACATCTGAGGGGCCTCATGCAAGTTATAGACTCTTTATTGGCGAAAAACGCCTCTTGCATAGTTGAAGCATTGGGAAATGATACCAGATTGTATCCTACTAATTTTCTGGTGGGGAAAACGAGCAAACCAGATTGTCTAAAACCATCATTTGACGATGCCATGGATCGGACAGACTCGGTGCAAATGTAATGAGAGAGATTGATAGAATTCTTTTCATTGTGTTGTAGATTGGAGTAGCAGAGATTGGGTAGGGCACCCTCAGATCAGTGTCGAAACTCCGTCCGGGGCGGATAATGAGGATTGGAGTTGGTACATGACACACAGATTCGTCATAGTCGTGAGTTTAGATTATGATTTATTTATTCAAGAATTTCAATAGACGCGCTTTTGTTTATGTCAGACGAAAATCAATAGACGTATGAATAAAGGTGTGCAGAAAGACAGAAATAGGTGCGGCAAAGTCATTTCTTGGGTCCAAATTGACATCTTTGAAAATGGTAGGTAGAGAACTTGGGTAGAAGCAACCCGTTTGCTTCTTTAAGTCATACTGCACACCAACCATCAATATTCTCTTATACACACATATCATGCACATTCCATTTGTGCAGGAGAGTGACTGATGAACCCTAAACCAATCCGAGGGAATCTTCGGACCAGCGTAATCTTTCAGTCGATAAAACAAAAGAACAAAGACTCGATCACTTGTTTCTCACTTGAATTCTAGGTTGCATCGAACCAGCTGTGACGATCCAACTTGCATACTTGAAATGTTTCTTACTTATCAATCAAAAGCCAGGCAATGCATGCTTGAATGGAAAAACTCACATCACACATTCAGCTTGTATCACATCTTGGTCTCCACATTTGCTGCGGTCGTTCTTGGTGTGTTTGCGGAGGAGGTTTTATGGTGGTTGACCTGTTGCGATGCTGTTTTGGCCCCGTGGTTGACCTGTTGTCATACCGTTTTGGCTCCGTCGTCTGCAATTGAGGTTGCACTTGTGAGGGTGAGTGCACTAGCTTGTGCACCTGAGGAGGTTGCCCTTGTGAGGGTGAGAACACTAGCTTGTGCGCCTGAGGAGGTTGCACTTGTGAGCGTGGGTGCACTAGCATGGGCACCAGAAGAGGTTGCACTTGTGAAGGTGAGGGCACCGGTTGGTTCACCTGAGGATGAGTTAGTTTTCGAGCACCATTATTGCTGGTTGGTGTTCGCCCACGTGAGCTCTCAGCCCTGAACCGTTGTGGATGAGTTGGTTGGCGGTGCTCAGGATTGTACACCGGATTCCTAACAGGTGGTCCAACAATAAGACGTGAAGTTTGCGGTCGGACTAGGGTGACAAGAAGAGACCTCTGATCAGGCATGTTAGAAAATGAACTGTGATCGGTTGAGATAAGTCTGTGGTGGCTCATCGCAAATGCTCCCGATATCCTTGTCAGTTCACCGGTCCTAACAGCCCTGGCACTGTTTTCTGGCTGCTCAAAAGGATCTTCAATCTGTCCATGCACCAATTCCAGTAGCAAAATCAGCAGTGGTTACAGCAATGAATATCATTAACAAAAAGGCCATCATCAAAAGTCCTAAAAAAGATAAAGAGAAAGAGGGATGGACTTACAAATAGGGAATAAGAAGTTTTCGGCAACCATCTCGTATTGCTTTCTATGGCGTGCCATTGTCCGGTATAAGTGCAAATTCCAAACTCTGAAGCCCTCGTACTAATGTCAGAAAACTGCAAATTTATGAAATAACCATCATCAAATTGAAAAATGTCTAACCAAACGTTCCAGAGGAAAGGGAGGAGTGGAATTCTTGAGCATACCAATCTCTATTAAAAACACGACAAACTACGATTCAAGTTATTTGTGAATGTAGAAAATACCTTCCCAAGGAATGAGACAAAAAGCTCAGACAAAGAACTCCTGTTTTTTGGTCTCATGCTGTATGCTCTTTTTATCCTTTCTATATTTGCAACACATGTTTCTGCGATGTGTCTCTCTGCATCAACCCTCAAGCCTGCATATATCATAAGTAATAAGATATTTGTTCTAATCAGATCAACAAATTCTCTGTCCGACGCATTTTAGGTACCATTATGTATACTCAAACAAATTCTTATTAAAATACTACCAAACACTTAATCAACGTGGTTAAAAGACCCTCAATAATATGTCTCGAACAATATTGTAAAAAATGTATGAACTAACAGTATACACTAGAGATCACTAGAGAAAAGTAGATAAGAGTTAACTCGACAATCTCACCGCAGTGGATTATCTGAAGCATATGCAAACTTACTAATAAAAGAACATACACTGGCTCTACTTCTTACCCAAATCGTCCCTACTCTGAGTAGAAGGACTATGTCGGTGCAACTTAAGAAACAGAGCAATTAAAAGATTGAAATTATGATTTGGTTTGTCTACAACTAAGAACTTCTTTTGGTTGTTTTGGTTTGCTGCATAGGAGAGCAATCTGAAACTACAATAATTCAACTAACAAACCAGTACTTCTTCAACGACGACATCAAAGGGAGAAGACTACTCTCATATTGTACACACAACTGTCTAACAGATCAACTTCTATTCAAATTTCACCAACAACGAGCGGCCAATTAATATAGAAAATGAGGTCACCGGTTGAGAGATGAAAAGTACCTCTAAGATTATCAATGATATTTCCAGGATATATATCTTTAAGAGGTGGCAAAATTGCAGGTGAACATGTCTGAAAAAGAAAATTTACAAATGAGAAATATAATAAGCTAAAATTAGGAGCATATATTACACACAAGACACAACTTAATCATATATATTGATAACAGATGATGGAAGTAACAAGAGACTGAACCATCTCAAAGATTACAGAATTTGCTGCTAATCTACTTCCAGCAATTTAGGTTGATATCAACCATCATAGATATACTAAAGTGCAGTGAAAACAGTCTAAATAATCCCTCACAATTTAAATTACTTTCAAGTCAACACCAGAAGGCAATCATAGATATACTAAAGTGCAGTGAAAACAGTCTAAATAATCCCTCACAATTTAAATTACTTTCAAGTCAACACCAGAAGGCAGAAATGAGGATTTAAGATTACCTGAAAATGGAATAGCACAAGCAACGTGAGAGAGTATGAATTGAAAGTCCCGGCTCTTGGATTATTTATTTTGTGTGCTTTTGCCCATTCCTTTACCTACAAAAGCTAGAAGATTATGTCAGATACATACACTTCTCCTTTAGAAAGCGAACTCTAATCTGTAGTATCACTATACCAGTAAAACCATGTCGCGGAAGCGTGTATCTATCTCACTGATCCAGAGCAAGAGTTTGGACTTCACTTGACATTTCAGATTATCGATAGAAATATCACAAGAGACGTTTTGGATATTACTTTCAACCTTTAAAATGGGAACTCTTGCATTGGGTATCAATTGGTACCTCCTCCATCCACCTGAATATGAATATTCGTTCGAAATTAAATTGGAGAGGCTGTAATTAAACAAACAAAACTCCCCAAATACAGATATACGGACATATACACACACTCCTTGTTTCTTTTTCATACTCAGGAAACCCATACATAAATGACAGTCCAAGACCAACCCCTATGCATAATTTGTTGCCATTACCAAGAAATATTTATCAATTGTGCCAACATATTCTTTTAATTAACGCATTAAGTTTCCCAGAGATGATTAGGATATATGCTTAAGTAAGGAGGCCTGAAAATAAAAATATAAACAATTAATAAAGATAAAACAATGATCCTACCTTTCTGTCTCAAAGCATTCATAACATCTCCTAGTAAACGCTGTTTCTGCTTTTTTCCGTTAGATGAAACAAATGAACCATTGGTAAACTCAATTGAAACATCCAGGTCCCCCCATATTGTGAAAAGATTAGACACAAATGACCCAAATGGCTCCACAGTTGCACCTGTTAATATGCCAATTATGTCAAAACCAAAATTGTGTTATCTTTTCCTCATTACAAACTGCAGCTCGTTAAAAAAAAAGGTAGGCTGAATGAGCACTTATAATGAATCAACGACTAACAGTAGAAATGTAGAACCATGAAACTGTTACACAAATCACCTCTTAAACTTTCCATGGATTCAATGGCTTCTCGTAACTGATGAATGATTTGCAACCGTGTTGTCCAATCCTTGGGCGAGGGTTGGACAACACGTAGTATTTCCCTGAGGGTGTTATCCAACGCACTTTGGGCACTCATTATTCACTACTGTTTCACATAAGAGAATGTCAAATCTGTAGAGCAAAATGGCTTCCAGCACTAGTAACATAAGCAGAGTACAAGGTCCGAATACTAAATTTCCGGCAAGATTCAATCAATCAAACAAATCGTAAATACCCTTCTGGAAACCAACATAATCTGAATTTTGAGAATTGTTTACTAATTTCTCTCTACATTTGCTAAACCTACACAGCCCTGAGTATCCAAGCAATCTACTAAAAGTACATACAATACAAATCACTAAATAATAAATAAGCATAAACCCAATTGGAAAATAAGCAATAAACTCCCAAAAATCAATAATTTAAAAGTTAAACAGTTGGCAAGGGGATCGTAACCCAGTTGGTTAAGAGCATTCAACCCAGCATCTGAGGTCCGATTCAATTCTCCTCCTCCCAGTATCAACAAAAAAAAAGGAGGAAACAATTGAAAACACTTCTACCAGACGCACAAACATCCAAGGATCAAAACTTTCACTGATGGGAAACATCAAAGACTGAAATAATTTACCTTAAATACCGATTTCCCAGCAGTCAAAATCAACAGAAGCAATTGACTGCAATGTTATCTAGGGTTTCGAAGACTCCCGATCTCTGATCGCCTACATTGCCTTCCGTTCTTCCAGAAAGCACAAAACTTTGTACAAACAAAACATAATACACACATATATACACGCAGATCGATTAACAGTAGAAGTGTACTGCTTTGCTTAGCGACAAGGGTTTTGTTGACCTTTTTGTGATGCGGCTTTTCTGATTGGATGGCGGGAAAGAAAAGGGGTCAATGCAGGGTCATGGGTTTTGGGTTTGAACCCGGTGAGTGGAGTGGTGGGTTCTTCCTCTGATTTATGGAGACGGTTTTGGGAGTAGTGGGAAAACGAGAGAGTAGGTTTAGTGGACCGTGAAAAAATATGAGATGTCTAGTCAAAACCAAAGCCCCCGGAAATTGACAAGGATTTTCCCTTCTATTTTTATTTGAGTGCATTTTAACTCATCACGTTAGAGGGATTTTACATATTATCGTTAAATGAATTTAAATTGATTATGTTTATCTACTAAATGGATTTTAAATATAAATTCATAAATAAAGTAATAAATATCATCATCATTTAAAAATTGTGAGCAAAAATATCCTCATTTGTTTATTTGTTTGTCTATGTGGGGACATGATAAATCAAATTTTGGTCAAACTCAAACAAGAGTCGCATGAATTAATTTTGGATTTCAGAATTCCTAATTAAATTGGTTTACCATGAATTTATGGGTGCATGATGGATTAGAATTTCATTCCGTCATTATTATTTTTTTTTTATTACAAGTGTATTTTTGCTTACCATCCTATTTATCACCGTTAGATGAATTTGAATTTTGAGATTTGTGTTTATACACTACACGAATCTCAAAATTCAAAATCATCTAATACTGATAAATAGGGTGATGAGCATACACCACACTAAATAGTGGTGAGCAAAAATGCTCCCATCCTAATATATTTGAAAACATTTGGATGAATATTGAAAATGCCTATCAAGATTTAAAAACTTTAAAATTTCTGATCCAAAATTTTCTAAAATGTTTCAAACTTTTTTTTTTTTTTTTTTTGTCAATAAATATTTCAAACTTATTCTCATCATAAAACTTTGAAATATTTCAATTATTTTATAGTTATTTACTACAAATTAATTTTTGTATTGTTGTCCCGTTGAATTTTAACTTTCGGATATATTTAAAAAAAAGCTTTAATGAACATGATTTCTATAGACTTTACCTAACACCTAGCCCTCAATTTTTTTTTTCCAGCTCTTGCCCCTAGTGCACGTTATAAGGTAATCCTAAGCCAACAAGGCTTCTCGCTTTGCGAGGGTCAAAGGGAAATGTCTATCATACATTACCTTACCCTTGTTTTGTAAATAAATTATTTTCATGACTCGAACTCGTGACCTTTTAATCACAAAAGAGCAACATTTACGTTATATTAATGCTTGCCCTCTTGCCTCTAACAGACGTTAGCCAAGTTTTTTCTTCATACCTTTTTCTTCCACAAAATGAGCATCTAGTTCTTCATAAGTCATTTGCAAACTGAATTACTCCGTCTCAGAGATTATTCAAATGGGAGTCCGAGTCGCTACCTCAACTCCACCACTAAAGGTTGCCGCAGCTCCCAAAAACGGGGTTTCACTGCCCACTGCAGCATGCATCTGATCCCATCTCAATTGATTCCGTTTCAGAGTCGCGCCCGAATCCACCTACAATTACTATCAAATTATTTCCTCTAAGTTTTTAGTAGTATTTTAGACCAAATGATGCATGGTTATATTATTTAATGCAAAGATTTTTCTTTTGGACTGTTAATTTTTTTTTAACAAATGATATTATCTACACTAAGGGGGAGGGGATAGGCTAAGTCTCACAATGGGCTAGCAATAATGTGATTCAAATTTGCCTTAGATGAGAATCAAATCTAAGACCTCTCACTTATAAGTGAAGAGGAATACCACTAGACGTAGTACTAAGTGGCTTTTTTAGAATGTTATTTGACTTAATACTATTATCTAGTTTGTTCAAATGATGCATTATTATATTATTTAACTCATATGACATAACACAAACTCATAAAAATTGTCTAAACTAATGTTAAAATTACTATTGTCAAATTAAAACAAGTACCATTTATAATACACAAAAGTAATACGTTTTCTTCTTTTTCATTTTTTTGGATTGTTAGTTGACTTAATATTATCATCTAGTTTTTTTCTACGCGATGCATAGTTGTACTATTTAACTCAGTAACATGACACAAATTTAAGAAGTTCGTCCAAACGAAAGTTAAAATTACTGGTTTCAAATTAAATTAAGCACAGTTTCTAAAATCTAAAAATAAAGGTTTTTGTTTTTTATATTGTAATTCCTTAATATTATTATTTAGTTAGTTTGTGATTGAAGGGGTATATACTATATTCTCTATATACAAGGAGAGATGCCCTTTCTCATTAACCCATTTAACGTTTGGTTTTTGCTGAGAAGATGGATAGGGAAAAAGCAAGACATAGAGATTAGGCATTCTCCAATCCTATTCAATTTCTCTACTCCCTTATTATTAGGTTTTTTCTTAACCAACAATACCTATATTACGAGAGTAAGGAAGTTACAATGGTTAGCAATAATGATTTAAACTCACATTTGACGATAATTGAATTTAAAACTTTTCACTTACAAATGAAGATGAATACTACTACATCATAATATTAAGTGGCATATTTAATTATACACTTATATATTAAAAACGGCAAACACCGTAGTATACTACAAAATTAAATAAATTTTTACCCAAGTATATAGAAAATATTGAGCAAGAATAATAAATTCTGTGGACGAAAATTATCAAGACTGCATAGATAAATTGCGCAAGGCACATTGCTTATTTTAAATAAAAGACTTAGTTCGAGTGAGATGAAAAATTAACAATTTTTGACAATTGATATGAAAAATTGCTTGAAAAATCAAAAGCTCATATGACAAATTAAAAAAACGTAACGTTCATATTACATTTCAAAAATTTCTGCTAAAAAAAGGGGGTAATTTATTTCCACCGATGATATTGATAGCTGAGGAGGACCACTTGCTTATTAAGAGTTGCAGGCCCAATGGGTCAATTTCGGTCTAGCCCTATTTGGCATGATCAGGCTCGCCTCATATTGAACCGGACCTGATTTCTTCCTTTTGAGTCGAAAGCTGGATTTTTATTTTCCCATTTTTGAATTTTGTTACTTTCTTTATGTGAATTTTTTCTTTTCCCGTTAAGACCCTGTAAGATACCGTTTTTCAGATCTAGATATTAGCATGTCATGTTTTTGCATGACCATTAATTCGACACGAAACTAAACGATGTGTTAACAAATTGATCGTTATCAAGTCACTTGATAAAAATCCGTTACCTAACGAGTTTACACACGACACAACCCGTTAAAATAACGAGTATAACAAGAAAATGAGAAACATGACCCGTTTGTTAGGCTTACTTGAAAGTGCTACAATAATAGCAACCCAAATTCGATTTCACCCAATTCTAAAAAGGCCAACTCTCAAGGCGCTAGTGTGGATTAGTTGAGCGTCATCATTTTATACGCAATATAGGCCGAAATGAGTTGGCCAGAGCTCAATGGGCCGCACTCCCATCGAGCCCGTTGTTTATGTGGTTATTGGCTCTATTCATTTGTCAACATCTTATTCCAAATATATTTTCCTGCTAAAATTCCATTTCCAATTAAAATGGAGATCAGAAAGCTTTCCCTTGAAAGCATGCAGTTTCTAATAAAATGGAACATTATGCTTTGTCTAATAATTTCGGAATCAAACCTAAATTCTTTTTGTCTCAAATTCTTAATCGTCATAGATAAACCAGAGAATGTGCTTAATTATACCTTTGCAAAATACAACACATCTTCTCGATTTAATAAAAAGAATCGAACTCTTGATCTAATCTAATCCGAATACTTTTTGGCCCAAAAAAAAAATACATTATTTTGGGTTCCTTTACTCTTTGATGACTAAAAAGTTTAAAGAAAATTGGTCACTCTCATAACCCGCGTCAGCTTCCAACGCATATCCACGACTTCGAACCAAAATGACTTATAGGCAATATTGCATGTGACATTTGAGTCAAGACCCCTCTGCACTGCGTTGATGGCTACAAATGTACATCCCCCTTTGCAATTTTGCATAACAAAACAATCCCCACGATCCGCATTGAAATATTATACAGAAAATATTAATAATTAATAATAATAAAAGTAATCATATAATAATCCGTCCATGGTTTCGCAATACCAGGTTGAATGGAAGTTTTCAAGTATATGAATCATCGATCTTCTGACTTTGCATCCCAAGCAGTGATGTGGTCTTCTACCGTAATCAGACTATTGGTTTAATTTAATATGGTTTGAGTCAAAATCCCTAATGCGTTTTTATCATTTGATTGGTGCTGCTCCTCATGGTATAATATGCAGTGGAGGATTATCTACCCTCGTATTCACATCTCATTTCATTCTTTCCTCTCACACATTACTTTTTATTTTATTATCTCTATAAAAAAATCAATATAAGATGTTGACGTGACTTAACCGTGATAATTTAAATAGAAAGGTATGGAAGGGTAAAGAGATTAAGAGGGTAGAGAATCCTCTTCCATAATATGCAATGATATGTTTGGCAAACTGTTCTAAAATTCCCGCTTAGAATCTAGATGGTTGATTACCATCCTAATTAATTTTTAAGCATTTGAAACCGTCCTCTTTAATCTCTAGGTGTTTGAAAATTAAGATAGGACATCTAGACCTGCTTAATCACCCACCTAGTCCGTCGAGGCGCTCGCCTAGCACACCTAGAACCACATAAGCACCCACTTAGGTCACAACTCACTTAGAAATAAAATAGACAACTTTCATGTTGCATTTTATTTATTTTTTAATAAATTGTAAGAGACTTGACACCTAGAACCACTTAAGCACCCACTTAGGTCATGACTCACTTAGAAATAAAATAGACAACTTTCATGTTGCATTTAATTTTTTTTTAATAAATTGTAAGAGACTTGTTGAATACATGGATGAACACTCATTGTATTATGGTTCTTCATGTTGTCAATATTTTCTAATCTGTTTATCATTCGATTTTTCAATCTATGTATCACAATACAATTATGTATTTTTTTAATATAAACAAATACTTATTTATACGATATATAATAGTTTAATTAAATTCGTCTAGTTCGCCTAGGCCATGCCTATCCGCTTAGGCGCTAGGCCCCGGTCCATAGTCCGATTAGCGTCTACTGTCTTTTAGAACTTTGTGGCAAACTAATAAGGGTTTGTTTGGATGTGCTTTTTAAATGACTGAAAGCGGTTTTTGGATTCCAAAAGCACTTGTTTTTTGCAAAAAGCACTAATTATGTACTTCTTTCATGAAGCATTTAAAATGTTTAGAGGATTTACTTGTATTTTTACTAAGGATTAGTTCTAAAAACATTTTCACCAAAAACGTTTTCAGTCATTTTAAAAGCACATCTAAATAAGCTCTAAGATGTTTGTCACAGTGATTCGAGAAAAACATGATTAATCAAAAAGCATAAAAGTTTGTGTGTGTTTGTAAACGGCAACTTATATATAACGAGTTTTTCGTCATTTGATGTTCTATAGTAATGTAACTACAACAACTTATACATAACAATGCATTACTAGATTGAAACCCCACGTGATGGTAAATATGTTAAAGATAGAAACCAAAGAATGAACTCACCCAACGAATTTTCACCCCTCCCTTCAAAAGAATGCAATTACGTCAGAGATTGAGAAGGGGAACAAAACTAAATCCAAGCCCTTAGAAAATTGGATCAACAATTGCAAGGAAGCAAGAAGGAACATAGTTTCATAAAAATTGAGTAGTATTTAAATTTTCATTAGACCAACCAATTGAAAGTGGAATTTTATAATTTTGCAGTTGGCAACACCAACCAATTAGAATCATATTATCAGAATTTAGAATCGCAAATGATACAAATCCAGAAGATTGGTCACCTTATCAAATATTAGTGATCAAATATATATACGAGCATCGCACAACTTTTACTTTATTAGTTTGACGCTTTCGGTCACATGATTAATTATTCAATAATTATGATGCATAAAATTTGAATTTACGATTAGTTTCTACAAAAAAATAGAGATAGAACGTTTATTAGTTGCATCAATTCTTTTCGACCATTAGACTTTATCTGCGACCCTTTCAAGTGACTCAAACCGTTGGATTAAAATTTGATGATCATATATGTATCGACATAGAATGCATGCATTTGAAACTCAAGAAATATCATACCCATAATTACTTATTATGATACGAGGAGAATGTGTTAACGGTCGGCAAGAAAGATATTCACGTGCGTGTTTTCAAATACAAAACTGTCACGCAATCAATACGATACAAACATATATTTCCAATTGCGTGCAAATTTCTCCCAACGTATATCAAAACGGACCACGATTTAACGTTTTTATTTTCTTCCGATTTCTCTTAATTAAGAAAGGATGCCCTAACAATTCACACCCCTTTCACTTTCTTCCCCTTTTTCTTGTTCCTTAATTTTCAGGTAACATTTGGGTCCGTGGCCGTCGCCATCAAAATCTAAACAAATCTAGGCCAGCTACGAGATGTTGACGCCACGAGGCCAGCAACACATGCCAAGCGCTACGTGTCGGAGTCCCATTGAGCAGGACAATGTGAGTGTTTTTGTGCGAGAGTCCTTTCACTTGTTGTCGAGGAATAAAAATCGGGTGGTGGAGCCCCCAAGATCTGCGCACTCGGCCACCTCAAAGGCTGAAAGGGAGGCCTACGTTTATACAGCCGCGGCCACCCAGATGGCGGAAAGGGAGCTCACTGTTATCCGCACACGGCGGCGGGGAGAGAGAGAATCGTAGATGGGGTCCCGAAACAACTCATTAGTCTTATCGTCATTGCAGCGGACTCAAATGTTCCTTCCATCAATTTTACCAGCACATCCGAATGAAAGACCAATCTCGTTCGAGATTTAACTCCTCGGAAACAATCACATGATTTCGTTAGTTTAACGGGTTGCGTTTGTTTCAATTATTTAAGAAAACGGTACATGTAAAAGACTTGCATGCCAGGTCCACGCGGAGTAACAACACATGGCTTCCCTGTTTGTATACAACATACTTAAGACTTTCCCTGTTTGTATACAACATACTTAAAGACTTGTTCTTCAATTATAGTAAGAAAACAAAAAATGCAATGTCAATAATTGGGAAAATTGAGAAAATGTTAAGATCTTTCCGACGCACGGAGGGGCCAAATGTTCGATGTCAAGCGCAACACTTCCTTCCTATGTTACGAGGGAGAAATTTTTTAATTAGTGGCCTACTATATCAATCGTTATAATATAATTAGATAATTTTTTTTTAAAAAAAAATTCCAATCTGGTATCGTAAGGCAATTAATTAATTTTTTTTGAAGTATATAAATACCAAATCATGATCCTCAATACATTGAAAAATCTCGTCACAATGAATAATCTCAACGTTTAACATCGAACATCTGAATCTCAATTAACAAGCCTTGGCTTCCTTGTTTAATGAAACCATTCATACCCAAGTTCAATAAAAACACATTTAAGCAAACTCATTGCATTTGAGCATTTGAGAAACAACAAAACATTAAAAGGTAAAAGAAGAAAATATTA
The DNA here is from genome assembly GCF_041283825.1 of Pyrus communis. Classification (NCBI taxonomy): domain Eukaryota; kingdom Viridiplantae; phylum Streptophyta; class Magnoliopsida; order Rosales; family Rosaceae; genus Pyrus; species Pyrus communis. The sequence continues at coordinate 5,949,476 of NC_142565.1, forward strand.
TACATTTACATTCTCTATTTAGTTCGTATAATAACACACTTCCGCAACCTTCTGCGGTCATGTGAATATTGCAAAACCTTCTAAATAAAATAATATATAAAAAAAACCCCAAACCATACCTACAAAGAAAATTTAAATTTTCTTTTCCTTAAACTAGTTAATTAAAAGAAAATTAAGAGCAGCCCTACAAACGAAAGCTCGTCTTGTAATTTCCCACTCATACGGTGGCTACATTAGTAATTATATCGTCAGACCGAAATGAAACCACCTCGTATTTAGGATTTAGGATTTAGGATTTAGGACCTCCCCGGTCTTCTCAAATCCACGACAACGACGCTGATATTGTCGCTGCTGTGCCTCGCCAAGGCCAATTTCGTCAACAAAATGGATGCGTCCGAGCACGCCTTGTCTGACCTCGTCGCCGCGTCACAGCAGGACGACGCCGACCGTGAAGCCGCCGCCTTCTGCGCGAGCAAGCACATGCTGGCGACTCGGCAGGCGGTTTCGTTCGATACCACGTCCCAGAGGCCGTCGCTGGCAAGGATAAGACACTCGTCCTCCGCCGTACGATCCGTGACCGTCACCTCCGGCTCCGATGTCACGTACGGCTTCAGGTAGTTGTCGCCGATGGCCCTCGACATGGCGAGAACTCCGAGGACCCTCGCGCCATCCCAGTAGATCACGCGCCCGCCCGCTGCTTCGATCCGAACGAGCTCGTCGGGTCGATCTGGCTGCAAAAATACAATTAAAATAATCGCACGTTAGCTAACGTGTTTCTACGCGCACTCATTGAAAGTTTCAAATTACTTCACGCGCCAAAAAAATAAATTCTGTTCATTGAATTTGTATGAGATTTAGATCTCCATAAATTTTAATTTTCTTCCGCGGTTTACGTTTGTTTCTAGGGAAAAAGCGAGAAGCTGAAGGCTCACCTTATGATCGAAGGAAAGAGGGACCGCAGCGCCGCTTCGGCAAAGCACAGCGCGGGAATCACCGCAATTGGAGACGACGATCTTCTCCTGGGTGACAACGGCCACGACCGCCGTAGATCCAACGGCATCGCACTGCGGAGTCTGGAGCTCACACCGGCAGTTCGGCCTCTCCGCCTCATGATTCCCTTGCTGGACCTCCTCGTTCATCTTCAAGAAGCTTCGCTCCAAGGCGTCCTTCCACTGTACCGATTCTCCTTCGGTTTCCAGCTCTTGCTTTATGATCTCGTGCAATTGATTCTTACACTTCAAGGCCACCTATAGGGAAGAAAATAAATTAAGATAACGCAAGATTATACTCCGAATAATTAAATCCAAAACGAATCATTTAAGTAAACAACGAAAATTAATTAGGATAGTTGAGTAGGATTGGTGGATTTACATGAGAGCAGCCATGGCCGTCGAAAACGCCGTAGAAGTGAGTTCCGTTAGATTCCGGATTCTCCTTTTGCAAAAAACAAGGGTGAATCGAAACGGCGTCTTCCATATCTCGTCTTCTCCCACACACCGAAGTCATACCGAACCGGGGACTGTCGTGAACCGGCACCTGAACCGCTGCGTTTTCCAAATGGACAGACTTAGACACATCTCCGCATGTAGTCTTTGCACCAACATCACCTTCCATAAAACGCACCGTTGCGTTAGGCTGCGACTCTTTGAGTCCGTCTTTGGAGATTTCGGCTGCCTTCTGTGGTACAGACGATAATGACCGGTACAGATCGACCTTCTGCCGCTTCCGCCCGTTATCCGCCGTCGGTTGCACGGCCATTTCCGCTATGTACTTAAGCGGCAACATGTCCAATCTCCTTCGCCGCGAACTCCTCGGTCTCGCGTCCATGGTCGTCGTCGTCGACGCCTCGCTTTCACCAACAACACCGCAGCAAATTCCAGCCATCGCGAATCAAAATCAAGCCGAACAAAACCAAAATCGATCCAGAACAACGCCTCAGAGGATGCTTGGAGTTCTCCAAACGTAAATGGAGAGAGAAGAGTTCAGAGTTGATGGTTTGAGAGAGAATGGATTTCAATAAAATGAGTTCGGAGGGGAGCTTTTTCTAAACGAGAGAGAAGGGCGCCACCTCATCAACCCGCAACAATTTCACCTAGGGGCCACCACGCCTAATCACGGGCAGCTTGCCCATCACTATCTCGGGCAGGTTCGGACACTGTCCAGTTGGTATGACGTCGAACTACTGAACACTAGAGAGCCCATCTACCGTCCATCTCATCTCCACCATCCCTCGATTTGGACACGTGCTCTGGCCTTTTCCATATTATACGTGGCCTACTTTTGTGGTGACACGGTAGGTATAAGCGGTGTCCTTTTTTTTTGACACGCATGTGGTCCTTGGACGGCCGACCCCTTTTTTTTATTTTTTTTTAATTTAAATATTTGTTTCTTATCGCTTAGTATTATAATATGATTGTATTTTTCGTTATTTGTAAATAAAATGTTTTAAATTTAATTTTAGCAAAAAAAATTAAACCACATTATTATTAATTCATTGTGAATTGCTGAAAAAATTTAAATATTGTTTGTTTTAAAAAAAATGAAAAAAAATAAAAATATATGTTCTTTAGTTGCCATTTAGTACTTGTTTGTTTCAAAAAATAAAAAACATAAAAAAGTATGTTCTTTTTGTACAATAGCATTACAGTCTACAGTTGGAAAAGAGAAAATTCTTTATTTTAATGGCTGCTTCTATATGCCACCACGTGGCGGCCTTGGGAGAATACGACATTCGCGTGTTTGGTTTTCTATCCCACACGCGAGTAACACCAACAGCTAAGCTTTGGTTAAAAGATTTTTCTATTTATTAATTTATAAAAATATAATTTATTTATTTATTATTTTTTTTTTACAAAGGTGAATATATTACCAACAAAAATAAAACAAGCATTACATTAAGGTACAATACCAAATAAGCACAACAAGAAAATTGACTATAAAACACAAAAGAGCCCAAAATCAACTTTACTCGGGACACATAAAACACCAAACAGCGAAATCATAGGGAAGCTACAATCTCTATAATTTCTGCCTTCGTTACAAATGATAATTTTACGACAAATCACAAAAAAACACAAACGATAATTGATCGAACTTGTTGTAATCACGTTGCATAAATCATACACTTTATGTTCTGTTTTCTATTTCATGCTAGAAGTTTATTTGTGAAAACCCTTATCAAGATTAACCTTCCCAATAATGGGATGTCTACGCAATTTTTGTGAAAAGAGTCTATAAAAAGAATTGAAATGTAGTATTATTCTATGATATATACATTTACCGTCTATGTTTGAGAGTGTTAAAGTGGTGACACCTCATGTTTTGGCATAATATTTTATAATATTTGATGAAAATTAACGTTAAATTGTTAGGTGTTAGAGAGTTCATAAAAAAATTCACTTTGAGGGAGGCTTTTTGGAGCTTCTCCAAAGGAGATGTCAAAACACATCAACTGTAATAGTAAAAAAAAAAAAACAACATTAATGTTTTCCAACCGAAATACTAATATGTATCATGATGTGGAATGGTAGCAAAGATAATTTCATTAGCTTCAAATAATTTTTAATTAACTATTAAATGTTTTGTTATTTTAAAGCATTCCTTTTTCATTTCCTTTCGTTATGAATGCAATGCATAAATATTTTTATTTGTTTTACTTCGTTTCCTGTCAAATTTAAATTACATGTTTTAGAATTTGATATCTTATTTGCTTGTATTTTCATGAGTTTACGTACTGGTTTGATAAACACTTAAAAATGCTGAACTTAAAAAAGTATTTGATAAACACTTAAAAATAACTTATTTTCACAGTTTTTTGTGAAAAAAAAGTTAAAAACGTGAAGCAGCAAAAATGAGCTTATTTTTACAGCATAGCAGAAACAATTTTTTTTTTAAAACACAACATTATTAAACCAGCCCTACGAACGAAAGACCAAACAGCTTTTTGGGAATTTCATTTACATGCGTTTATAGAGAGAATAAAAAAATGGAAGTGCCCGTATAAAAAAGGCAAGGATAGCATGATAGCATTGGCATTCATGGAAAGTGGAACAACCGGTGAACACCCGCCACGTAAAGGGTATGGGCTGTCAAGCAACAAGTCCCCGGTCCCCACATGTGGTGACCTACCAGTGGTATGAAGTGCCACGTCAATGGTCATAAAAGGTCAGTCGCTGTCCCTAACTGACGCAGACTCGACTCAACCTCAACGTCCTCCTCTGACCACGGTTCACTTCACCCATCTTGGTCGCTGCTTCCTCTTAAATCCTTATTTTTTTAATTATTATTATTTTTTTAAGAAACACGATAGTGTTTTTTCAATAATTCAATAAAACGTACAATTCTCAGCAAGGACAACCTAAATTAAATCCGAAAGAGTTTCAAACTAACAAAAATTAAAATCTGAAGCTAAAGATAGATTGATTATTCGGTGTGCCGCAACATTGACGGATCAACGGATGTGGCAGACCTTGGAAGAATCAAAGCCTCTCAAACTAACTTGAATATCTTCAATCAACTAATCAGTCGGCGAGGAATAAGTTTTGAACATATAAGACCATTCTTTTTGAGAGTTCAATAAATTTAAATTTAAATTTGAAAGCTTATATTTTGCTTTAATTTTTATTTTAAATTCTTTTATTCAGCATGTCTCGTTTGAACTATTATTTATCTTTTGATTGTTATAATAAATATTTTTAAAACAAAAATAATCATAAAAATACGGAAAAACATTTATTAATCATTCAAAATAGAATAAAAAGAAATTAACGTTGTTACTTAATACTACATCAATTTAGGAGTATTTCTTTTTACTTGTAACGTGTAAGTGTAAAATTTTATGTTTGATTCTTGTCATAGGCAATTCTGAATCACATTATTTCTTGTTCATTGTAATACTTAGCCTACTGCTCCATGAAAGATAGTTAGGTTGGAATGGTTCGTGCAATATTTTAAGCTAAAATGGTGTTCGAGATAAGTATAACTATTTGAAATCGATAAAACTGATATTTACTTCGTAAATACTTTTTTGGGAAATTACTAAAATGATTGATGTGGACAAAGTTAAGGGAAGAGGATCCTCTCTGGATCCACTTTGTGGAGATCCTAGGGATCCTCACATCCTAGCCGTTCATCTGATATCATGCGATCAGTTTTCGTCAGATGCTATTTGTGTTTAGTTTTAAATATAAAAAATAAATGATTTCTGATCACATGATGTACGATAAATGACTAAGATGTAAGGATCCTTAAAATCTCTACAATTTGAATCTGAATAGAATCCAAATCTAAAATTAAAAACTACTTATATAAAATTTTAAATCTTATACATCAAAGTAAAGAGTCATGCTAATTCAATTTTGACTAAAAAAATATCTTTACTAATATCTCTTTATTCAGCAATCGGACAAAGAGCAAAATATATATATATATCCCCACAGAAAACCCAACATGCATCCAGAAGGCAACACGTATTGGAAATTGGTAATTCCCAACACACACACGACATTGCAGAAGGTGGAAGGAAGAGAACAGAAGGCATCGAAAAGCTTCGATGGTTTCTGAGACGTGGAGGCTTGCGTTGCAGCTTCAACGTTGAACCGTTGATCTCGGTTGACACGTACAAACCCGCAGATCCAGCCCCCCACGTCACTGCTTCTGGTTTGAAATTCAGATGGGGAACATGGAAAAGATGCGCGGCTTTCCTGGTAAGGTGGGTTTCCTTTCACCAGAAAATATCTCGCGACGTCGTCATCTTTCTCTACAGTTGTCTGTGCAGACCCTAAGATATTTTCGTTTTCCATGTGGTGCCATTATTACTACCCTTTATTTTCTCAACATTTTCTCACCAAACAAACAGATCATAGGGGCCAATTTCAATGCTAGAGTGTTCATAGATAGGAAGGTAAACACGAGATGGATAGTTCGTTTTAAGTTAGGTCATGTTCAAGCTAATAGGATTCTCTTTGTGAGGATCTTGAGGATCATTTAATCATGTTTGTTTGTCGTACATCGTGTAGTCATAAATTATTTAAAATTTTTTTTATTTAAAATTGAATACAAACAATATTTAACGAAAACTGACCACACAATGAACAATAAACGGAATCCTCACAAAAAAGGATTCTCATTCACGTTCACGACGATAGAGAAATTTTCATTAATAAAACAGAGTGTACATGATACATAGATTTAAGCATAATCATCATTAGAGAATTCTAATAATGACTTACGTACAATAATGTCCTTAGAGATTAATTGTATAATCTGTTTTATAGATGAGGAGATTTTCCAGCTTGTGTACATGATGGATGTGGAACCTCTAAGTGCTTTATTAACATTTGTCATTTGTTGATTGGTCTCTTGATAATGCGGGACTTTATTCTGGTGTTAACCTATATTATGTGGTGATTAATTTCTTGATTAGAGGGGAACTCAAGGACTTCAGCAGGGTGGCTCAGAGTGAACGCCGCAATAGTTGCTGAAGGTATGAAGTTGGAGTACTCGGTGGTTTCGAAATTGATGAGTATCGTACAAACACTAAGGTCCGAAGAAATTATAAGCTACTTTAAATTGTAGATCGAACGCAAGAAAGCGCCAGACAAAGGGTGCAAGAAAAACGTGACACAACTTAGACAACTCAAATTGAAGGACGTTCGCATTTCACTAGCGCATCTAAAGGATTATATAACTCGCTAGATTCGTTTTAAACCAAATGCAAGAAGGGCCATATTTAAATTTTGTCAATGTTGAAAGAAACAGATGGACAGCTTCGAAAGTGTTAATATCTTGTCATTTTAGAAGGTCTAGGTTTTGCTAATCACAAATATACTAGCAGAGTGTTGTTATTTACACTTCATAATCATTATGCACTCCCCGTTAATAATGAAATTCGAAAAGAAAAAAAAAAGGAGTGCATGATGCTTATTTTAAACGAACTTTAACGAAAAGCTTCCATTATTTTTCACTTTAATGAAAAACCATATTTTTACACTAAAAAATCAATCATGGTACTATTCACTTTACCTTTTATTTTGTCATTATCGATAAAACTCAAAGTTTTCAAACCATTTTCATTAATTTTTCTTTATTTTAAAGTGTATCCTCAAAATTGCACCAATTTTATTCCAATGTTTGTCCATAATTATAAATTGTTTTTCCCAGGGATGTCACTACAACAGTACGAGTGAGCGGTACAAATCCGTTCATCTAAAAATTGTGCAAAACCAAAGGAAGCATGGTAAGAATGTGAGAGACAAGCGGATCAAAATGGCCGCCTAGTAGGGTTGAAACTGTTTACAGTCATTCCTCCATCAACAGAAATAACCTGCCCGGTGATGTACGATGCGGCGGGCAGGCAAAGGAACGCCACCAGAGATGACACCTCCTCCGGCTCTGCAACGCGCTCAAGCGGAGTTCGCGACGTTATCTCTTCCAAAAACTCCTTGTTATTCAGCAACTGAAACCACGAAACTTTGTTAAACCCTAAATTTGAAAACTTAAAACAAAAGCCAACACATGATACATTCCAATTGCACAGCAGATCCAATCTTACATAAGCATAAAATGTACTCAGTCAACCTCAATGCAATGACTAAAGTTCTCTTTCTTCAGTTACATTCCAGAAAATCGAATCTTGGACATGTCCTAATCCTAACTCATTCGCCCGACCCGTTCTTATCGTGCAATATCTAATATATCACAGTAAGAGATTCGTAATGTTGGATGTGTACTAAACTTGAGAATAAAAACCTTAGCTTGATCCAGTGAAATGATCATTCGTTTTCACTTGTATGGTGGGACACAAAACTAATTAAGGTTTCAGTACTTGATTCCTGCGAATATGAGGTGTAAAAGGTAAAGGCAAACAAGATGACGATGCTTCAGTATGATGATAAAAGACCACCAGGAATGCAACACAACCATTGAGAGGAGAATCCATGGTGTTAAAAATACTCATTCCCTTGCAAAGTAAACGCATACGTATGAAAAGGAAAAGCGTTATTCTCCGTGAGACAAGGAAATTGCGAGTCAGTTTTAAGGATATGCCGTAAAAACTATTCTCAAACAAGTTGAGCATACAGGAAGATTAAAAGATGCTGTCGAAAGAAATACTATAATATCAATCAACATCAATGACTGCTTAAAGGCGTTACATGGTTACGAACAAAGGTTTTTGCATTCATACCCTAAAGATTTGTTTACTTCGTAATCACGCGTATAATGCAGACTAGTATTTCTGAATTAGTAGTATCCAGGGGACCTGGCGTATCCGTGATTAACTACAAATTCATCAGTCAGACCAAAAAGACTCGATTCATCAGAAGTTTAAAACCTTTGGCACATGCCTGCATAAATCCCTCAGAAACTTGTCCCACTAAATTTAGTACTTATCAAATATCATTTGCTAGAAAAGCATGGTAGGTTTTGAAAGAGAGGGGTGAGTGGGATATGGGTTGAAGCCCCACAGAAGGGTCTACAAAATCATTCCTTTATACATCCTGAGATATTGTTCAAAGTCTTATACGTTGAATTGAAACCTCATACATTCTATCTGATAATCACTTGCCACTATTCTAAGTTGAACATCACGTACATGCACGTCGATATCTCTTGTATCTATATTTTCAGAAAACATTTGGACATTATCCATTATATATGAACATTTGTAACCATGGAACTCATACAACTCCCTATCCTAATACATAATAACCCGAGAAAATAGAACTAACTTACTCTCAATCAATGTAATTTGCATTATAGGGTGAAAAAATAAGTCTAAGGATTCCCAGTGCATTTCAAGGTGAACAGACATGGTATGAAAATGGTAATACTTCTTTAAAGCGCATACACGAAAAGTTGTAATAAATAAATATTGGATTATATGTCTAGCACCTAAATGGCCATAGCAAGGAAAGAGAATTACATGTTCCACAAGTGAGGTTCTAGTGTACCAAGGGCAGACAGCATTGCTCCTGATATTGTCTTTCGCCCACTCACAAGCCAGATTTTTCGTAAGCTGATTGATTGCAGCTGAAAATAGAAAATTGGTGACAAACCAACAAGACTTAGCTTTCTCCTTCGCTCCCAATCGAATATAATCCATAATATGCGGCAAAGAAAGACACCAAAACAGAGCAATGACTCACCTTTACTTGCTCCATAAATGGACCCGGAAGCTATACTGGCCACCCCGGCAACAGAGGATATAAACACAATGCTTCCTCGCCCAGATGATTTCAAAAGAGGATGTGCCAGTTGGGAAAGATGGTACGTAGATTCTAAGTTGGTAGCCATGAGTAATGAATATTCTTCAGAAGCGTACTCAGTGGTTGGCTTCCTGATGTTAGTCCCAACATTGTTTACCTAAATCCGATAACAAAATTCAAAGAAATTCTACAAAAAGACGCCTATTTAATTCGAGACTGGAATCGAAGTCACAACCACAACCCATTTCTACTCATCCTATGAAACATCAAAAAGTTTTAATTTCTTCTTTGGGGCATTTATACAAACAGCTAGAGAGCAAAACACACAGACACAGGGTGAAAGGGAAGCTTACAAGTATGTTGAGCTTGCCATTGAAAGTGGAAGCGACTTGGTCCATGAGCTTTTCTCTCTCGGTTGTAGAAGAAGTGTCGCAGACTGACCCAGTGACTGAAAAGCCCTTAGCCTTCCATTGCTCCAAGCACTTGGAGAGTTCTGCTTCGTTTCGAGAACAGGTGTGCACCGCCGCGCCGAACCCAGCTAGCTCCTCCACCACGGCGTACCTGAATTCAAACAGGACCGAAAAATAAAATCCCAAACAATTAATTTCAACGAAAAATTCAGTTTTTATTAATGTTCTTTGAGATATTAAGAAACCCATGAGACCAATTGAAGAACTTTGTAAGATAAAGTGTGCGTGAAAGAGAGAGAGACCCAATTCCACGAGTTCCGCCGGTGACGAGGGCAGCCCCGCCGTGGAGAGACCATCTGGCGTTTGGGTAATTGCTCTCTGCCTTGGCCATTTTCGCGGTTTGCAAGCAAACTTCAGTGAACTGTAAACTGATCGCAAGTTGCCAAAGAGGCCAAGCAACTCCTCCAATATACAGAAGAGACGTACCAAACTAACGTTTCTATTGGCCTCTTTTTTTTTTTTTTTTCGAGAAAATTTACTGTTAATAAATTTAGCATTTAAATTTAGGGATGGGCTCAGAAAACCGAATACCGAACCAGTTGAAAAGGGAATTAATGCTAATAAAATCAAATCCAATTGAAACTATCGGTTCGGTTTCAATTTTGTTGGTTCAAAAATCAAATTGAACCGAATCGAATTGAATGACATATAAATTAATATTTTATTTATTTATTTATTTATGTTAAGTATTTGTTTTTCAAGCTCAATTTCAAATCAACTATTAGTCTAATTTCAATCCAAAGATAAATTTAACTGTGGGCCCAAATATGTAGAAAGCTTTACCCTAGATTTTATTTTTCTCTTCATTTTCTCTCCAATTTATAAGTTCAAAAGAAAAAATTGAAAAAAGAAAAAGAAAAAAGAAACCAAAAAAGTCGAACCAAACAGTAAATTGAGTTTGGTTTTCAGCAAAAAATAAAAACCAAACCGAATAAAACCGCACCCACCCCTATTTAAATGTTCTATTTTGTGCCACTTTTTCTTTTTAAGTAGTTATAAACATTTCCCATACACGAAGTGCGGGTGTTCGATTTCCCTATCTTCCAATCTTTGTACTATTCTGGCCAGCCCAGTACACAATTCAAGTTGGCCCAAACAAAATTTTCCTTCACTAACTGCCGTTGGTTCAGATGCCTTCATACAGAGGCCCTTTTTGCATGCTTGTTAATTTACGTGCAAAAGCTAAAATGCTACAAAGCTTTGTGGTCTAATGGTATCATTTTTTACTTGTAAGTTAGATGATTTATGTTTGATTCTCGCCAAAGACGAATTTGAATTACATTATTGCTAGCTCATTGTGAGGGTAAACCCACCTCATCCACCTTAAAGTAGATAATATTGTTTGTTTGTTTAAAAATAAATAAATAAATAAAAATTAACCATCCAAACACTAATGCATTCCAATAAAGAAGCTCATTTTAAACGCTTTTTTTTTTAAATGCAAAAGCGAAAATACTACAATACTTTGGTGCATAAGCTGCACCAATATATTGGACGGATGGGTATTGCATGATTAGGGTTGAACAGTCTCAGTTTAATCATTGTGAGACTAAGCTCACCCCATCATCCTTAAAGTAGATAATATTGTTTGTTAAAAAAAATAAAAAAAAATAAAAATTAACTGTCCAAACACTAATGCATTCCAATAAAGAAGCTCATTTTACACGCTTTTTTTTTTTAAATGCATAAGCGAAAATACTACAATACTTTGGTGCATAAGCTTCACCAATTTATTGGACGGATAGGTATTGCATGATTAGGGTTTGAACAGTCTCAGTTTAATCATTCAAATACGGATACGCATCGCATACTCCCAAAACCAAGTAACCCACCAAAAGCAACAAGCCATTTATGAAGATAACCATCCAATTCGTCAAAAGCTCACTTAAAGCTGAGGAGTACTACAATATCTCCTCATTCCCTTGTAAAAATTTCCTCTTCAGTGAAAGAAACAAACAGAGAGAGAGAGAGAGAGACAGTTCATATCCATGTGCTTTTCTGGCTCTACAACTGCACCTTAAATTAACCTCACTCTCAATAGCATTTGCAGACCTCGATAACTGGTAAAAAGTAGAACCAGACCAACGAAACTACTTGAACTGCCGGACCAGACACTGCCCCAAATAATAGCGTTACCTTTTCAAACCCTCCTTCCCTCCCTCCATCCTCCATACTCCCTCCTTACACAGAAACAGGTTCCTCATCCAAACCAAAGGAAAACTCCATATCTATTTACCCTTTTTACCCACCTCCAAATTCCTGCTCATGTAAATGTTCATGTGTGTGTGATGAAAGCATGCACATATATGTAAAAGTAAAAAGTCTTTCTCATTTTTCACACGTCCATCACCCAAAAGTGGTAAAAAGAATTGTTGGGGTAACATAAATTCCCTCCAGAGAGAAGAGATCATCTGAAAGTGCATTAAGTCAAAAGCGATGTTTCATCATCGTTTTACCTTATAAAGAAAACGTTGGAAAAAACACACATTAAACCTTAGAAGGAATCTCCGTGTATTCTGCAGGAAGAGACCATTGTATATATATATATATTCTAGGGTTGCTGCACTACTATAACCAGATAGGGGTCTCGTCTATATAGGGTTTTGAAATTTTGACATTAATTTTGAGAACTTATTAGGAGAAGACTTTTATGGCACAATTACACTGCCATTGTAACGTTTTGTGCTAATGATATACAGTGTCATGTAAGGAGCAGATGGAAATAGAGACCATGGTGGTCCCAGGACGAGCGAGTCCGGAAAATATACATGTGAAGTCTTTCGAAACCCTCCGAATGGTTGGTACGAGCTCCTTTTGTGCCTATTAAATGTTTGATGTAATGTATTGCATCGACAATACTCAACAAATTCTCCCTACATCATTCATCAGATTGTTTCAGCATATGCCGATATCTGTTGACATGTGCACAACAAGCCCATCAAGTGATAAACTGATTTTTGTTTTGCACATTTCGCGCTCTGTTCCTATCTAAAAAACTTGTATTTAACACGGGATCCCTCAATGTTCAAATCATGGATCCACCACTGGTCATGTATAAGGTTTTTTTTTTGATAGTAGTGTAACCGTGTCATGAAAGTTGCTCTCCATTCTTAGGTTTTTTTTTTTTTTTTTTTTTTTTTTTCCCTTTCTATCTTGGTTTGGTGATCGGTCGTTGAGGGTTTCAACATGTAGCTAGAATGGTTCCAAAAGTAAAAACAAAGGATTATTTGTTTCTCTCTGTGCCCGGATTAATTAATGGTTGCTCTTAATTTGTGGATTACATTATTTAATCGAATTTGATTCCCCTCGGTTGGTGGACTATTTGGAGGATTAGAGAGAATGACGTAGCATAGAATTACATAAGAGATCAACAGATCCATATTCCATAGAAGTGCTTCTTAAATCTTAGAATTTAAGAAGGGATTTGATTTGATTTCACGTTGATTATATACTATAATTATTATTAATTAATCTTAATTCTTTCAGTACTTTGGGATATTGTAGCTGAAATGACTTTTGATGTCAGTTACTAGTCAGTCCTTTCAACAATTTACAACTTCACAGATACAGTTAAGTTCCCTAGTTTCTACCTCTCTTTGGCAGAAAGGTAAGAAACAAATGAATAAACATAAAAACAAGCACAAAGAAACCTCCTCTCTCTCTCTCATGATTCAATTAGTCTGAGAACTGGCATTCAACTAATGGTAACTACTGTGTATTTGTTTGAATTTCTGCTTACAACCTGAACAGGTACCTAGTAGATCTGAAAAAATTGATGGGAGTTTTATATGTCCTTGGACCTCCATCTATATAGCTATCTATCAGGTGGAATGGAATATATATCCCACCTCTCATAAACCCTAATGCAACACTACTTAATCATCATATCTTCCCAGCCACATCAAAAGATAAAATTTTAACTTCTACCGTAGCTTTTTCAGTATGCTCTCTGCCATTTAACTTCCAGTTTCAAGCATAACATGTTATCGTCACATCAATATATAGCAATATATAGTAACTAATATGCTGAAAACCCTCCATGGATCAGAACTGGAAAATGACTATTTGATTGACAAGGCAGATAATTAAGAAAATAAAGTGCAATCAATTAATCTTGAATTCAATATGTGCACATAAAACCTCAATCTGGCATGTTTTCTTACCCTTTGAATCTTCAATTACGGGTTCCAAGAAACAGATGGAAAAAGATGAAGGGAAAAAAAGAAATTGAAAGTGATTAGTTTCTTCTAATTCTCTCCTAAAAATTAATAAAAAGCATTGCAACAATTAATTAATATGATCAAGATGATTAGCTAGCCAATAATACAACTGCATGCCGATTGGCCAGGCCAACTGTACTTTCATTTCACCTTGGGAGGGTCACCAAGCCTGAGCTCGAGATCCAAATCTTCCATGGAGCTAGCCACAATAAGTGCTTCAGTTACCTCTATTTCTGATTGGAGACAAAATGGAAATGATGAAGAAATAGCTGTATTAGTAGTAGTCTTAGGCCTCTTACAACTTATGCTTGCTTCTTCCCCACAAGACCCTCCTTGTGATCTACTTCTGCTAACAACCGAGATATTCAAGCCCATCGACAAATCGGTTTCGACATTATAGTGATCACCATGATCATAATCACCTAGAAGTGATACGGAGTCATCTTCCCAGATCATATTCTCCTTTTCCAATTGGTCATCGGGTTTTGAATTATCTGATGACCAAGATGGAGCTACAGTAGCAGCAGCAGTAGATGAAAAAGGACGAGAGAGAAAAAAAGCTGGTTCTTCAGTACCTGAATTCTCCTTTTGAATAGCTAGTAAATTAGCTGCAGACGAGGGAACCCTAGAAGAAGAAGGTGAAGAAAAAGGATATGATATTGATGAGATGTTATTAGGGCCAAGATTGTGAACTGTGGAGGCTATTGGCTGATGATGTTGATGATGATGATGGTCATGTGCATCAGGGATATGATGTTGATGTGGAACATGATGACGATCATGTGCATCATGGATATGATGATGGTGTGGGACATTATGAGGATCATGTGTAGTGGCAATAGTATTATGGTTAAGGCATTGCTTAAGTCGAGCTCTGTCTCTCCTGTGGACATTCATGTGACCGCCTAGGGCTTGAGCTGACCTGAACTCTCTCATACAAAAACTGCAGGAGTAAGATCTTGGAGGCCATATGCAACCACCAAGAGGACCATGCCCTGCCGTATCTTCAGCAAAAGCCTTCTCTTCCCATGTTGATGAGCTACCACTCATGAGTGCTGAAGAGTTCATTGATGATGATGATGGTGAGTTGAAGATCTTCTCTTTCCTGCTGTTTAGCCACCCCCAGCACTGAACTTGTTCCATCCACAACAGATACCCACCAAAAAGAGCAAGAGAGAGGGAGGGAGAGAGAGAGAGAGAGAGAGAGAGAGAGAGCCTTATAAGACTAAAGTAGAGGTATATATGAGACCATGAGGTGAAATATATAACTAAGGGAGAATAACTTAAATAATCAATTCTGATCCGTGAACCAAACTTATAACTTTAAGTGATCGAGAGCAATAATTTTATAAATTTAAATAGTACAATATGGGCAATAAAGCTTTAATATGATAGACCAGCGTTACCTTCGCACCGAAGATCATAGTTTGAATCTCCCCTCTCTCTCATTTTTGTCTGATTTGTAAAGACGATGATGGTGGGAACTCGAGAATATATGAGTAAGAGAAAGAGGTCAGCTGAAAGGGTCTTGGTATTAGCTTTACGCCGTGCGTTTCCTAATTTCCTCTATTTTGGCTCTAGCAATGAAGCTACTCTTTTGGTTTTTAGCTCTTTTGCTACCACGGTCCTTGTTTCTAGTATAATCTTGGGAATTTATAGAGGGTCCCAATTAGTTAGGAGCAACTGTCATGCACTTTCTTTGATCCACATGCATGAAAACACCATGAAGACACTGTCGATAATTGATAACTGATATGTATAAAGAGGAAAACAATAGAAATGTTCGCAAATAATGATCGAAATGAAATGCCTAAGCTATATGCAAGCCACCTATAGGTAGCTAGACATGCACCAAATTAATTTGGATTGAGATAGCAGCTTCCTACATCATGACAGTTCATGTTAACGACACAATGTTATAGAGATATTTACACATGACATTGTATCCATGCCATAAATATTCTTCGATCAAATAAAACTATGAAACTATTAATATAGAAATGAAATTTCACTCCAAGTTTATACTTTGTACCCATCAACCAATTGGGATTTATTATTCTTTGAAAAAGAAAGGAAAAAGAAGAAGAGCATGATGGCTCTATGGGAACCATTTAATTTTGAGACTAGAAGAATATGTAGGATAAGAGCCATACATTTGCAGTAAGGAGACCAATCCGTAAGGAGACTAGAAGAATATGGGGAAGGGAGACCAATCCGTGAGGAGAAAGAGAGTTCCACAGACAAGACAAAGACCTGCGAAGTGAGGGAGAAATTGATATAACATATATAATTATGTATATCTCGATGATATAGTTAACATGGTCCACCTGGTGCCTTTTCTTGGATCTCTTGTTAGTTCGATGAGATATGTAGTTAATTAATTTGCAAAATTAATGGTTTTCAGTGCAAATTGTCCTAATCATTTAGTCCTTTTCATAGCGCATAGGAAGTTATCCAGACAATTGTTTAGGAGAAGATGGCTTGTCAACCACTTTTAGCAGATTTTATCTCATAATTACTATATAAATACATGTTTATCATGATAACTTACCATCATTGTAATATGGTATAGTAATTAACGCTAAGCGTAAACTATGAGGTTAAATGGTAGGGCTGCACCAAATACCTGATTAAGAGCATCTTCAATGGATATGTCAAATTTTTCTATCAAATTCTTAATTAATGACTGATGTGGCATTTTGAAGCATGATGTTAAATTTCTTTATATTCCAACCGGGTTTTTTTTTTTTTTTTTTTTTTTGAAGAGAGACGATAGCTTTTATTGAATCAACATAATTCAAAAAACATCAACGAGGGCCTCCACAATCGGATTCGGAGGCTCCTCAAACCAACAAAACTCAATAGGAAAAGACATAGCCAATTTGGCCATACCATGTGCCGCAGCATTTGCTGAACGGCGCACATAACAAACCTGAGAATCCACAAAGGTTCGCAAACTAGCACGAATGTCATCCACTAGAAGATCCATAGGAGAAGACCTTTGGAATTGGCTGCCAACAGCTTGAACCACCTGCAACGAGTCACAGTCCACAATAATATGATCCAAATTCCTTTCCACTGCCCAGCGAATTCCCTTACAGACTGCCAGAAACTTTACCATAGTGGAGCACGATGCATAAGGTATTTGGAGAACAAAACCTCCAACATAGCTACTGGCTTCGTCATGAAATACCCCTCATACACCGCCCACATTTGACCCAGAAAGGAAAGAACCATCAACATTGACTTTCACCCATCCAGCTAGAAGGGGACTCCAACGCGTCAGCACCTGCAGAGGACGTGAAATAGGACCAGGCCTAGCTTTAATAAACTCCGACAGCTGCAACTTGGAAAGATAAGAGACTAAGGCCGGGTTCGCCACTTTATTTTCCCAAAGCAAGGCATTTTTAGCACGCCAAATGCCATGTATAATCATAAGCAGTAGCGCAAACTGACTTGAAGAAACCTGATCCACACATAATGACTACCAATCACACAAAGAAGCATTCGTGGGAAGTCTCAAACCCAGATTTAGTTGAGAGGCATCATACACCGCATAAGCAAATGGACAAACAGTGAAAACGTGTAGCGCCAACTCCGAAGAAGAACTAAAAAAAAAGACATAAATTATCCACCACAACTCCATTGGTTACCAGATTAGCATGAGTGGGCAAAATGTCTCTGCACGCCCTCCAAACGCACATTTGAACTTTGCCCGGGACAGTAGCCTTCCACAAAGCTTTCCAAACTAGAACTCCCCTCGAAACTGAATGCGAAGAAGAGGCCTCAAAACGACAAGTAAAAGCAATCTTGTAAGCGCTCTTTACTGAAAACACACATTTCGCATCGTAATGCCATATTAGCTTATCCGGGGGCAAACTCCAACTTAGTGGAGTAGCAAGAATCAAAGCTGCATCTGATGGAAGAAATAACTTATTCACCAAATCATAGTTCCAAGATGTCGATTTCGTGACAATTATATTTGCAGTGAACTCTACTCCAGGAACTGGTGAGGAAGGCATGATAGGTATAAACCAATGGGGACGATCTAACCATCGATCATGCCAAATTCGAACCGAGGTGCCACTCCCAATCCATCTTTCAAGGATCGATCTAGTTTTGAAGATGCCCCGCCAACACATAGAACGAGATGACCTAAGAGATGACTGCCAGAAAGAGTTATGAGGGAAGTACCTAGCCTTTAATAACCGAGACGCCAAAGAATCTGGGTTTTGAATCAACTTTCACCCTTGTTTAGCAAGGAGAGGAAGGTTGAAATCATATAACGAACGGAAGCTAAGACCACCCTCCTCCTTGGGCCGGCACATATTCTCCCATGATATCCAATGGATGCAATAAGAGTCTTCACCATCCCTTCCACCAGAACTGGCTAAGTATGCGTTGGAGATCCTCACAGAATGTCTTCGGAAGGAGAAAGCAGTTCATCAAGTAAATAGGCAAAGATTGCCCTACAATCTTAATAAAAATGTCCTTGCCTGCAGCGCTTAGTAATTTCTCTTTCCATCTTTTCAACTTTTTCCAAAGACGATCCTTAATATAAGAAAACCGTTCAAAGCGATTTATCCCAAGCACAATAGGCAAACCAAGATAACGATCATGCATATCCACACGCATAACCCCAATATACGCAGCTAATTGATCTTGGATTTGCCGCCTAATATTGGGCGAAAACGACACTGCACACTTTTGAAAGTTTATACACTGTCCTGAAGCCTACTCATAGAGACGCAAAATTTGCTTCAAGAACCAACACGCTTTAAAATAGGCTTTCATAAACAGGAAGTTGCCGTCGGCAAATAGAAGATGAGAAATGCTAGGCGCCCCACGACAGATAAAAACCCCATGAATACAGCCAAGCCGTTCGTAACGAGCAAACAAACTTGTAAGGCTTTCCGCACAAAGGATGAATAAATAAGGGCGAATGGGATCCCCCTGCCTAATACCACAAATGGGAGCTATATAATGTCATATCCTAGCCCAGGGCGGATCACTTCCCGGGCCCGCTCCACCACCATAGCACGATATTGTTCGCTTTGGGCTTACCATTCCCTCACGGTTTTATTTATAGGAACTCACGAGCAACTTCCCAGTGGGTCACCCATCATGGGATTGCTCTAGCCCCCTTCTCGCTTAACTTCGGAGTTCCTACGAAACCCGAAGCTAGTGAGCTCCCAAAAGGCCTTGTGCTAGGTAGAGATGGGAATATACATATAAGGATCACACCCCTGGGCGATGTGGGATATCACATATAACCTGTAACTTCACCATTAACCAAAAAAGAGTAAGTGACCGAACTAAAACAGCTCATAATTAACTCAGTCCAGTGAGGGTCAAAGGTAAGTTGCAACATAATTCTCTTGAAAAAGCTCCACTCCACACGATCGTACACCTTACTCATATCAAGCTTCAAGGCTAAATACCCCCGTTTACCTTGTCGAAGATTATGAAGATAGTGACCTATAATTCAGAGGCTACAAGGGAATTGTTAGAAATCAATCTGCCTGGAACAAAAGTCCCTTGTTGAGTCGAAATAATAGCATCCATCAGACCCTTTAGGCAATTCACAATGACTTTGGCCTCTTGTAGAGAACATTGCAAAGCGATAGGGCATAGTTGGGTCATGTTTGTCGGCTCAGGGACCTTAGGAATTAAAGAGACAATGGTATAATTTAACTACTTGAGAATGGTGAGGAAAGATCCAACCGGTATGTTAGTTATTATTTACTATCATATAGGGCCCACTTTAAAATAAAATAAACAATAAAATCATTTTTAAAGCTTTATCTTGTAGTGGATTATGAGCCTTATGAATTAAAAAAATAATAAAGTAGAAATGAAGGCAGTATCAAAATTGATGACTGAGAACATCTCCAAATAAGATATCAAATTTTAAACATAAAATTTGAATTTGATAGCCTATGTAGCATTTTGACATCTTTCAAAATTTTGCTCTCCACCATGTATGTCAAATTAAATATTATTTTATTACACTATTTTCTTTTCTTTTTATTTTATTAAACTATTATTTTCTGGGTCTCAACCTTTGAAGGTTGATGAGCCACCACTTTGGCTGTAGACGAAATGGGACTGTTTTAAACTGCAAAAATTGATGGGTTCTCGTCTTCATACTTCACGGGTCGCGGTCTTTTCCTCTTGGGTGCTGCGGATTCAAGCCAAGACACTAAATTTTCATCACACCATAAAAACACAAAGAACCTAGCTCTGTTTGCTAACCAAAAAACTAATTCAATCTCTTTTCTCAGTCCCTCAGCAACCAAACAGAGCATTTGGGGTACCCTGAAAGAAATGAACAAAACCGAGAGTTCAGTGAGCTTATAGTATCCACCGGCGGCGGACATGGACGTGACGAATGAGCAAGAATTATGAGGGAAAGGCGACATCAGTTGAGGAACCACACAAGGCGAGTTCGAGATCGGCGATGAAACTCTCGATTTGGCGTCGCTGGTAAATTTGTTGTTGGTTTCTCTGGATTCAAACTTAATCGAATCGGTGGCTGTAATTTCTTGCTTCGTCGATCCTTGCGGCTGCCTCTTCATTCCGTACAACACCTCCATGACCTATATTTCGATCTCGTCCTGATTAGAAGATGCAGATCTGATAAAAAAAATTAATAAAAAAATATTTGACGCTGCTATCAAATTTGACAGCAAGGGGCAAAGCTACTATTTCATGTCATACCACATCAGATTTGGCTTTTCGATTGGAAAACATTGCAACTATCTTTTTTTATTGTTATTGTTGATTTGAATATTTTGACATCTCCTTTGAAGATGCTATAAGGCCTGGCTGCCATTCCAGGTCAGCTAAAAGACTGTTCAGTTGGAGCAATATTTGCTGTCAAAAGTGTTTAGTTGGCATTCCATCTAAGATTTGACATGTCATTTGAAGATGGTCTAACAATGTATTAACTTACTACCTAGTTAGAGATTACTATCACTTCACATCATATATGTTGATTTGTATATAAATACAGTTTATCTCGGGGCTATTATTAGCACTCTAAAAATCTCGTTAGGTACTCTTCACAAATGTATTTTCTTTCTACTTATAAAAAATTTAAAGTAAAAAATAAATTTTTTCGAATGTCAATAACAATTCTCTTAATCTCAAATAAGCCCCTTAATTAAGATGCATACAATACTATACAACTCAATTTTTCATGTCATCTTCCCTTTGTTTTCTTGTGTTTTACATGAAAGAACACAGCCCTAGAGGAACACTACTCGTAGTAGCTCCTCATCTAACCCAATGTCGGATGTTGGATCAAGGTTCATGAGCACATAAATTTAATGGTGGTGAAAGAATCATTTTCATAAATTCCACATGGTGATGCTTGTTCATTTGAAAGACCCAGTCTTGATTTGATCATTTCAGTTTCTTCTTCTGTGCAGAATCTTCGTAATTTTCCTCCATATCACGCCAAGTTAGCTAGTCAATATGTTATATGACATTTTTTGTTGAACATAAATAATAATATTTATTACTTTATTATAGGGAACTAGGTATTACATCAAATAATCTTGATAGAAGATTAAGACTTTTAAGTGTTTGCTTATATTTTCGTTGTCTAAGTTAATATTAAAATATCCATTAATTAAATTTGTTCTTGGTGAACCGTGTTTGAAGAAAAAGTTTAAAAGGTCAATATACGGATTACTTGTATAATTATAAAATTGATAAAATTAGTTATCTTCTGATAGCGTGATTAGTTGCCAATATTCTTTATAATATGTGGCAGTTAACCCAGCTAGCTAGGTGCAAATGACTAAAGTTAAGCTGCATATATGTCTAGCCGTAGCACGTATATGATCATGTACAAAAAAATTTAATTAAGTCGCATCCATGAATTGCGGGACGTTTTAAAAGATATTACCTTAATTACCACACACTTTTCGTCGTAGTCCGATTGAGGGGTTCAGCACGTCGATTTTTTTTTAGAAATGCTACATTTATTACATTATTTTTCGAATAATGTTAGGAGATTAAATTTATAAATAAAATTTGTAAAATAAATGATGTGTCAACCATAGGAAATAAGCACATTAATCAACACTTAAGTAATAATACAATCATCACAAACACATCATTTAGTTTACAAAATTTGGTTTAAAAATTTGTCTCCCTAACATTATCCAAGTAATAATCTAATTGTCAACTTTCATATCATTTAGTTTACAAAACTTAGTCTCTCTATCGTTTCTCTTATTTTTCTATCTACTTTGGTTTTTTTTTTTTTTGTTTTTTGTTTTGTTTCAAGGACTTTTTAGTCTACTTATTTTTAGTGTAGTGAAGCCTTGTGACCCCAAATTGGAGATTTGGTTTTCCAATATTAAAGATATATCCTCAGTGCAAAAAAAAATTTACACAACCACATAAAAAGTTATTATTTTACTTAAAAATAATACATAGTAACATAAATATAATTTTTGTTATTATATCACAGAAGTGAGATGTAATATCCAACTTTATTGTAATACGTGATCATAAAATATACCGGTAATTATATTTGTGGTACCCAAAATTTTATGGGAACTTTACCGGCATGTTTTTGGTATACTGTTTATTTTAACGAAAAATCATATTTTTACACTAAAAAGTCAATCCTAATATTATTCATTTTACTCTTTATTTTATCTTTATCGTTAAAATTCAAAGTTTTTAAACACTTTTTATAAGTTTTTCTAAATTTTATCCCTCACTTTGCCCAGTAGTATCGGATGCCTTGCCCCATGCGTGCACAAGGTTAAGCTAATTGCCAAACGACAGATGGAGTCTTCTATTCTATATTTTATGAACAAGGATTGTTTGCCATCTCACTTCTGGTGCCCTTCCGTGCCCTTCCGTGCCCTCCTGTTTATGTGATTATGATTAAGCCACGTCAACATTTTATATTCTATTCATGTTTGTCTTATTATCTTTATAAAAAAAATAATATAAAATATTAACATGACTTAATCGTGACCACACAAAACAAAAAGGCACAGATGAACATCGGAAGAGAAAGAGCTGACAATCCTTATCCATATTTTATTATGGGACTAGAATTAAAAGTTGACAAGCCAGTGCATGAGGCCACCTGCCACCCTAATGACCAAATAAATTAACGTATTCGGTGGAGTAAGCACTGTTCTAGTTAATACATATGTACAAATATATATATATATACACACATGAATATGAAAACTATCTTAACACACGTCTATGACGTACTAAACGCCCTTTTCTTGTAGTTCATGCAGTTGGTGGAATGTATCTGTGAGAGAGTTCGAACTCGAGCTGGGAGTTATAAACTTTTTTTTGTTTTGGGATCTTTTGATATGGGTTCAAAATAATTAACAATTAGACATATTTCAAAAGTTAAAAATCACTAAAAATTAGACTTATTTCAAAAAGTGGCCTATAAAATTTGACCTATTTCAAATTTTCCCCTTCGTTTTCTATAAGAGTAATCCCTTGAATGCATATTTTTACAGTTATTTATATTAAAAGGTGAGATAATAAATTGATATCAAATTCAATATTTATAAGATTTGAACTTAAGACTTGTGCTCTCACTTACAAATGCAATAGAATATTACGAGATCATAATATTGAGCAACTTAATTAACACGTGTATGTGTGTGCGCACGTGTGTGTGTATAAATCTAAGATTAGATAAAATAATAGGTTATAGAATGGTCAAATGTCCTGTTTGATCGTAGTACTTCTAAATTGTCCAACTTTTGGGCTGGTACTGTGTAACTGTTCGACTGTGGAACAACGACGGTCAATACGAACATAATGCTTTTTGATTCTTTGACTCAAGCCAAGAAGGATAAATACAACAAGAAACTATCAAATCCAAGACGTAAAACAGTTGAATTATACGGCAGGAATTATTCATCTATTAATTCACGAGTATATTATATATACATCCAGTCCTAATTACACAAGAAAACATAAAAGGACACAATCTCTAACCTTCCTAAACGAAAACCCCTATAATATCTACATAATCTTTACATACCCTTTATGACTCACGCTAACAAAAACATCTTTAAGCTCTAATTTTAAAATCCACTTGCTCTTCAGGACAGCACTGCCAAATTAATCCCTGGTTTAATTCTGGATTAGAGTAATAGAATTTGCTCAACTGCAGGCTGCAGCAGATCAGACAAGAAAGCTTTCATGCATGGTAGGTATGTTATGATTCTGAAGATCAAGCTAGGAGGCTAGGAGCGTAGAGCGAGACAATTTGCTGGACTTGATTCCCTTTCATTTAGTAGTGGCCAGATGTTATATTTCAAAAACTGTTTTTTGTTAATTGGGTTTGGTCAAGATTTGTGTAATTCTAAAACCCTAAACAAATCAGTGAAAGTAAGGCTATAATACAGGATAATATTTCTTAGTTGTATTTGTGTTGGAGGGACAAGAGGTACTCTATCCGGAGGTTTGGTTTTTACATAATTGCTATGAGCGGAATGAAAATAGGTTGTAATAGTAGTTCGAGTGGCCTAACCCTTCACCGCATTCCATTGATTTTTACTTCTAGTTGTTCTGTTTGTACGGGTTTGTTTATTCTCCTTCAGTAATATAATATCAACTGTACATCAAATAACACAAAATCAAATTACAGAAAGTACGCTATATAAAACATGCTCCATTTAATTGATCACAATCCAAGTCGGTAACCGTGTTGGTTCAGTTAGTAAAGGCGTACTTGTGGTTAACTCCTAATCTAAGTTCGATCTCTGCTGCCAGCAGTTTTCGTTGGTGGATGATCTGTAAATTCTTACGTAAAACTATACCCGTATCAGCTGTCATTTAAGTGACGCGTAAGTCCTTTAAGCTTGAGGTTGTGTGTATGTCACCAATTTTCCCCGAAATTTTTACAAATTAGAACATGGACTACTGAAGACTGTATATGAATGCCTTCTTGATTTAATTTGATAACAAAAAAAAAAAAACAAAAAATACTATATATTAGGGTTGTCTCCTACTTGTAGGATTCTATCTAAAATGTCTTCATTCTCAACTTGTGGAACAAGAAAATTTGAATGAGATCCCGGTAATCGTCTGATATTTATGACTTTGATTACAAGACAACAAGGAAATAATTATAAATAAACCTTTTTAATTAAGAATAACCTATTATTTAGAGATCTGTAACTTTAATATTCTATGTGCCGACTGAGATAAAATCCAGTCATAGACTCGTATATATGGCGTGACACCTGGGGACTAAAAGAAGAAGTAAGCACTAGTTTAAATAAGTAAGGACGTTTGAATTGAGTAATTCATGTAGTATAAATATTAGGATTTATTTAGGATTACTTTTAAAATGGTTAAAAAAGTATATTTGGTTAAAGTGTTTTTGAGTTTCAAAAACACTTGAAGTGTTTTCTACATAAAACACATAAATTGGTGTTTCTTGTAGGAAGTTCTTCAAGTACTCTTTTAGGATTCACTTGCATTTTGACTAAGGATTGGCTTCAAAGCGCTTTAAGTCATTTTAAAAGCACTTCCAAATAGGTTCTATATTCTAGTTCAGGTATAATTCGTTTTCTATTATAAACCTATAGTAAACGACTCCAAGTAATTAATAATGGACCGTAATCAAGAGTAAAACCAATCGATAGCATTACCATGTTCGATTCTCTCTCTGCCAATCTCGATAGTTAAGAAAAATAAAAATCAGTATGGCACAATTTTAAGATCGTCCAACGCAACCATTTTCTACTGTCTCTCATAAGAACTAATTAAGGACACAAATATCACGAGGCCGTAACTTTTTTTTTTTTTTTTTTTTTTTGTAGTTTTTTACTTATTATATTTCTTGTAGCTGTCTTCCCTTGTTAATATAACATGAGAAGTATAGTAATTGTGTTTAGGATCTAACATGAGATATGCTTATAAGAGGTTTTTGGATTATTAAAAGAATTGGAAATAAGTTAAGAGGTTGTTACCCTAAAAACAAAGACATGCAATATCTAATAAGGTCAATGGAAAAAGCAAATACTGCTAACTTGTATTGGGTGTCCGCACATGAAGGATGAATTCACCTTAAAATGCATTTGAAAAATAATTAAAACTACAAGTTCAAATTGACACTAATCAATATTTAATCGAAATACTAATTAACTTTAATTATATTTAATTGTCATGCTAATTAACTTTAAATATAAGCCCAAACTATAAGTTCAAATTGACACTAATCAATATATAATCGTCATACTTATTATCCCATTAAACAATGCACTCAGTACTATAATCTGGTAGTATTCCTTTTCATTTATAAGTGAGAGGTCTTATGTTCAAATCTCGTGGATGATAAATTAGATATCAACTTAGGTTGCTCATTGTGTGATTTAGCTGAAATCTCCATCCCCTAACCTTGAAGATTTATGAAAGTGTTGTTTTTTGTTTTTTTTTTTTGTCAAACAATAAATTTAGTTAGATTAAATGTTAGGTTAGCCACCGACAGGGTTTGAATTCACGCCATCATGCAATGACTCAACACATTTTCACCACCATAGTAAAAAGCCACTTGTGACTTGTTTATTTGTTCTTGTTGTGGACTATATTACCAGATAATTTGGGCTTCTTCAACATGCCAGTGGCCCAAGAAATCAATAATATAATTTTAAAATTTGTCTTTATTTTTTTCTCTTTTTTTTCTTTTAAATAAATGGGGTTTTATTGACAATGAAAGAATAAATATACTATATATTCATCTAAACTACATAGAGGAAATTTGAGCTTAAACATAACACAGTGTTTTATCCAACTTAATTAAATTCATATTTGGAAGAAAAAAAAAAACAGCATAGAAACGTAGTAAATATAGAATTCAGTCCCATATGTATAGTTCGTAGATAATTTCTAATCATTGTCGAGACACTTTTGCAATGAGAAATGATTTTCACGAACTCCTTATCTCCTTCTACGCACTTTGCTCATTTTCTTTTAATGTGATTTTAGTTGAATAAATCAAACGAAAAAAACGTAAATAAAAAGAAGCCTGTATAAAATAACTTCCCTTTTGCCATCCATGGCTAGACAATAGAACGTGGTGCTGCACATGGATCGTTAGGACCTGAAAAGAGGGCCCAAACTGAAGGACCATAACCTTTTAAGTCATTGGGTCCGGTTTGGTGGTACATTTTTAGACGGGCTGCATTGCATAAACTGCAGCATAATGATTGTTCCATATTGAAATGACCAGGCAAGAAAGGGAAGAGTTTTCCATCTTTGATAACAAATAGGAGGTGTTTTGAATAAATGGATAAATGGTCATCGTGATGATAGGATAATCGGATTATAATTTCAATAGTAAAACAATTAAGATTTAAACTCTGGTGATAAAATTTGTTAGTGATTAAACAGTTCATCCCAAGGATTTGATTCTTAATTTTTTTTTTTTTAAAACCATGGTAAATATATTTCGAAGATTCTATCACTACATGCGCTATTTATATAATTAGACCTTTGTTTAAACAATTGATTTGTTACATTTGGTTGTTGGGCTTCACGTTTAGTCGAACACACCCTGATAACGTGAATGAATTGAGCTATCGATCTTAAAACCATTTAACTGGTTGACGTAAAGTATGCGTGGTTGCTAAGTTTCGCATTTTACATATGGGTGAACATGTTATGATATCATGACGAATATTAAGGTTGAAATCTTAAGAGTACGTAACTAATCATAATGTAAAACACATGATTATTAAGTTTCACATGTGGGTGAAAGTGCTCTACATTTATTAGTCCTTACAAGTGACTAGTGCACATCCTTATCAGTTCTTACAAGAATTTTTAATTATTTTATTTAGACAACTCTGTACATCCTACACCCGAAATCAAGTCCACGGTGCCGGAGTGGACCCAAAGTGTCATGGCCCACGGGGACAAGGCTACATATAGATTACCAATCAAATAAATGTCAATACACTTCTTCGCACCTCAGACCAAACAATTTCACTGAAACGCTTTTGTGAATAATACGATAGTGGTTGGGAAAAAGCTAAAACGCTTATGTAAATCTTTCTTTTCTCCAAATGATGGATTGATGTGGTCGTGACCTGCTGGTCCCCTTTTCTGAAGAAAACCTTGGTGCTTGAGTGAGTGCTTTGTTAACTCTGACAAATACAAAACCATTATAATTTTAAGGAAAATTAATGAAAATGATTTGAAAATTTTGAGTTTTAACGATAAGGACAAAATAAAGGGTGAAATGAATAGTAACAAAATTGAATTTTTAGTATAAAAATATGATTTTTCGTTAAAGTTAATAGTACCGAAACTTTTCCTTAAAGTTCCTTATATTTTAATCATAGAAACAATTAATTAGACCATAATCACCTTCCCACATGATTCCATTTAGTTGGGGGTCCGTCGTCCTAAACACCTAATAAAGTAAAAGGGTTTGTTGCTGGGAAAAAGAACAAAAGAAGAACTAGCAACGAGAGATTTTTCAACTTGATTAGATGCTACGTGTTATTATATAAATTGTGAGATATATGTGTTAAAAAGTTAATAATTTAAAAATAAAATTTTCCATCACTTACATAAAAATGCATGATATACTATCCGTGTTCCTATCACAATAAAAAAAAATTCCCGCTAGCAACGAGTTGGCATTCTCTCTCTTCATCAAATCACTTTTTTACTAAGAATTAAAGACCTGCTGTGTTGGGTGGGTGATGAGGGTAGTACACTACAGACTCCATCAACCTCTAATGTAAAAGAAAATCCATTAAAAATCTTTCAAATTGGTTGGATTTGTTGGAGAATAGGATCTCACATTGGTCATATGACAAAATTATATACAATTAATATATGAGAGTTTCCAGTCTTGGTATCACCGAGACCTTTCGTGGTAAAACTCAATACATAATAATAGGTGGTTAAGTTGAGACAATATCGATGATATTGGTGGTGGATCTTGCTTAGGCCTATAAAGTTTCACATGTTACCAGAGCAAACTATTTTTTCGACATGTCTTGGGCCTAATTTGCTAAGCTCGAATTTGCCTCCTTAAGTTGGGATTACGAAAAGTTGCGCTAACTCAAACTCAAAGATATTAAATAATTGGGCTTTGAAAAGTTGCTTTGCCCCTAGTACTTGAATGATGATCAGGCTCTCAAAAAGTTGTGTTAGCTCTGGTATAATGACTTAACTAGCTTCTGATGTGGGAATTGGTTTCCCTTGCGACCCTATGAAGGGTCACTCGTGAGGGCAAAGGGGGCATGTTGGAGAATACGATCCACATCGGTTATATGATAAAATTTTATACAATTAATATTTAAAGTTTTCACACCTAATACTACCAAGGTTTTTTACGATAAAACTCGATACTAAATAATAGGTGGTTAAATTATCAGTGATATTGATAATGGACAATGCATGGACCTATGAAATTTCACAGGATTGATACCAAACTCATAACTTAAGTCGTTCAACGTTTATTGCTACACCGAGATTCATTTTACGTTTTTTTGGAGTCGTTCACAAACATGCGAACATAAATAACTTCCATCAAAAGCGACAATATTGAGGCTTAGTCACTAACTAATGGGTGATTCCAATGGTGCATAAAACGAATTTGATTCATGTGTGCTCAAAATGCTTGATAAGTGACCCACATGAGTAATGACTAATGATGGTTAAAACTTCAAAGTATCATGCGGATCTCGGCCGCTTGATAGTAATAATGTTTAAACCAAGAAATTGACTCTTAACATTTAAAAGTCAAAATGTATGTCATATGCTGTATTTTCTCTCAAAAGAATGTCCATGTCCATGAATGCCGGTTGCTTATTCTACGTAACTTTTTATTTTCGCTGACTCATGTTATTATGTTAAATTTGCAGTTTTAACTCGCAACTATAAAAAATCGTCATGAAATAATGCATGACGATTTCTTTGAAATAGGAACCACAATTCCCTCGACAAAATTGCTAAAGTACAAACTTATTTACCAATTAATTACAAACCCTAAGAACAGGACAAGGGGGTGTAGTCAAATAAGGATTTAGATAGATTTTAAAGGATTTTAAAAGACTTTAGAATCTAGGTGTAGTCAACTAGGATTTCAAAAGAATTTAAGAGAGTCCATTCAAATACAGATGTAGTCAACTAAAGGATTTTAAAGGATTTTAGAATCCTGATGTAGTCAAGTAGGATTTTAAAGGATTTTTATTGAGTATATGCAAATCTATATGTATTAAATTTTTTATGAATTTTGAAGGATTTCATTGAATGAGTGATTTTGTAGGATTTGAGAAGAAATGGTAAGCTTGAAAAAGACTATAAAGAATCCTACATCTACCCCCAGGATTTCTTTCTAACCCCCTTTGATTTTTTTTCTCTCTCTCTCTCTCCACTCTATGGGGGTGTATTCAATTGGGATTTTGAAGAATTTTAATTCTTTTAATGAATCTAGGCGTATTCAATCAAGATTTTAAGTGATTCTCTGAAATTCAAGGTGTATTCAATTAGAATTTTAAGATAGTTTATTTAAATCCTTAGAAATCCGGATGTATTCAAGTATGATTTTAAATAAGTTTATAACATTGCAGATGTATTAAATTAGAAATTGATTTTAAAGAATTTGAGAAAATTGAGGAATTAGAGGGAATTGAAGAGATTTCGTAGTGTATTTTAGCATCCACAAATCTCACCTCTCCCCAAGAGATTTGGAGGGAATTGGATCAAAATTTTATATGGAATCTCTAAAAATCAATTAAACTTCATAAAAATCCATGGATTTATAAATTCAGTAAATTCTCTTAAATTCTCAATTGAATACACCCTCTACAACCGAACTTTCTTTCTTACTCTCTTCCCATTTCATTGAAAATATTTGATCTTACCTGCTAATTATCCACTATGCAACCGAGATTCTTTCTCTCTTTTTCAATGAAATGGACAAAGGCAAATCAAATAATTTCAATGGATAGGGTAATAATTTCCACTCTGCAATCAAGCTTTCTTTCTTTCTCCACTCTGCAACCAAGATTCTTTCTCTCTTTTTGGAGGTGTATAACACGCAAAGGTAAATCAAGCTAATTATCCACTGCATCCCTCCCTGACGAGGTAATCTACGCATTCATTGCTAATACTAAGATTGTTTTCCTATTTACATAGGAGTGAACGTATTTACAGTATTGGAAGAACTAGGCATTTTAAATTAAGGGTTAGGAGAACTTGGCATCCGGAAAACATGAAGGATTGGGAGAATGGGCATTTTACATTGGATGGCAAGGTATTTTAAATTAATGGGTGGAATTCGTCAGGGAGAATTGCGCATTGGGAAGACATGGAGGATAGGGAGAACTGGGTAAAGTTCTTAAATTTTTTTTTTCAAGTTTATTTATTTATTTTTTAATCTTTATTTTTTATTTAAAAAATAATTCTTTAAATGACAAGAAATTTCTCAAAACCCATTCAAATATTAATCAAAATCCATAAATGCTTGAAAATCCATTTGAAAGTTGTAAAGATTCTACAATCATTTGAAATCTATCACTTAACAAAATCTTTTTAAATCTTATGAAATCCGAATTGATTATCCTTCATAAAAACAAAATAAAATATCTAAAGCGGAATATATATACTGTACATATTTCTATATATTTTCCCTCCGCATCTAATATTTTCCATATTTACAATATTTACACATATCAAAAAATTCGAAGGCAAACGAACGACACCTCTAAAATTGCGTGCAAATAGTTACCTCTGCCAGCAGAAATTAACCACGCCCAGTTATCCCATCTCTGTAAAACTGTAAACAGTAAAAGCCAGCTTTCTCACTCCTCCTCCATATATTTTCTTCTTTCTTCGTCCCACAAGGCCACAACCATTTCCCCATACTTTCTCTCTCCAAAACCCTGTTGTTCTTACTATTTTTTCTTACGCCTTATCATTGTGCCGATCATTCCCACTTCTCCTCCTACCCTGACCCTTTCATCTCCTCTCAACCAGAAGCTCTCTGATACCGGAGAATTTCTAGGTTTGGGCGTACATGAGAGATTTTTCTGCAGTTCGTTCGGGGCAATTTCATAAATACCCAATTCCCCGGGGACGTCCGGAGTCGAAATTAGAACTTGTGCAGGGGGTTTTGGGTAAAAGTGAGAAAAAAAATGCAGAAAACGAGTCCGACTGGGCTGGACAAGCTCAAAGCTTCCAACTTGTTCGCATTCCCAGAAAAAACCGGCTACTACTTGGCCCTCTGCTTGCGCATGGGCCTCCTCCTATGCCTCCTGGCGTCGATTTCACTCGCGCTCTTCTCCGCCTTCTACACCAAATCACACTGGTTACCCGTGCCGGACTTCGCCCCGACCCGAACCGACTTGGTGGCTCCTGGACCCGGACCCCAACCAGAACCCGGACCCAAACCAGAACCCACCAGCATCTCCCACATTCTCTTCGGCATCGGCGCCTCCCTCACCACTTGGCACGACCGGAGCCGGTCAGGGGAACTCTGGTGGGACCCCAACACAACCCGCGGTTTCGTATGGCTGGACGCGAAACCTGAAAAAGAAACGGACTTCTCCGGTTCGATTCCGTACCGAGTGTCGGAGGACTGGACCCGCTTCAGGTACTCGAGTTCGCAATCGGCAGTTCGTATCGCGCGGATTGTGTACGAGAGCTTTAAAGTCGGGCTGCCCAACGTGCGGTGGTTCGTGATGGGGGACGACGACACGGTGTTTTTCACCGAGAACCTGGTTTCGGTGCTGGCGAGGTACGACCATGACCGGATGTACTACATTGGCGGGAACTCGGAGAGCGTGGAGCAGGACGAGATGCACGCGTACGACATGGCGTTTGGCGGCGGCGGGTTCGCGATCAGCTACCCGCTCGCGGCGCGGCTGGTCGAAATGATGGACGGCTGTCTGGAGAGGTACTACAATTTCTACGGTTCCGATCAGCGGGTGTGGGCCTGCGTCAGCGAGATGGGTGTACCGCTCACTAAACACGGTGGGTTCCACCAGGTACGTCGATACTTTTCTTGCTTTGTTTTTTGGTTACACGTAGCGGCGTTTGGTTGTTTTACTTAGCAGCTAGGGGAAAGGGTGGCGGAATACGGAGGTGGTGGGTCAACAGTTTTTGGTTTTGTTCGTGACGCATTTTTAACGGCAAATGTGGGCGGGTCATTGGGTTCGCGCCACGTGTGTGGAGTAGAGGAAGGGGTTTTGAAATTTGTGTTGGAGGACCAAATGGTGAGCTGCCACCTAACCTCGTCAATCATAATACAAAAATGGTTTGAATTAATTGACTCAAGAGTCAAATTTTTCGGAAAATTTGAAATGATTAAAGCTGATTTTTATTGGTGAAGCAATAATTCTCTTTGTATTTAGAAAGACTAAAACCCTACGTAAAAAATTAACAACAAAAACGCAGAAAAATTTATTGTTAGTAAACGTCACGACTTACGCCTGATTTTAATTTATTTATATCTTCATATAGCTTATTCGTATAAAAAATCGTACTAGACACGGTTGACTCGAAACTGAAAACAAATTTAGTAATCTTATTCTTATACAAATGTGACAAAACGTACTAGGTTTAGAATGGTGTAAATTTTCTTATTGTTCCTAAACTATATCATTGTTTATATTAAGGTCCTAAACTATATTATTGTTTACTTTAAGGTCCTTGTTTATTTTAAGGTCCTAAAGTATAATATTATTATCATGACACGTGGCAAAGCATGCCTGCAATGCGATGTTACTGTTGGTAGGTTTTATAGTTACTCTGTATGAATAATATTTGATTTTAAAGGGAAGAGATCTTTTCATCAAATGATTTGGATTTTTAAAATTTTATTCAACAATAAAAAATTATTATAATTTTTAAAGGGTCAGTACATGTAAATCGTTAGATGAAATTTTAAAGGTCTGAATCACATGATTAAATCTCCAAATCTCTTTGACGTCAATACATGTAAATCTATAGATGAAATTTTAAAAGTCTGAATTACATGATTAAATCTCCAAATCTCCTTGACGAAAGAGATCCTGACGATTTTAAAAAGCTGCATGCATGTGTTTGGATTGTCGTGTCTCATAGCAAAAAGTTGAATACGTGTCCTTGAATTTGCATTTTTTTTTTTTCTTCACAGGATTTACTTTAATGAATATTCTTTTAATTGATTGTGACAAAGATTAGCGTTGGTGGCCTAAATCTCTCTCCTCTGTCTTTAAGCAAGCAGTTGCCTTCGATAGACTTGGAATATGTACCGTTTACCACACCTGTTTTGTGGCGTTTATGGCGCCATGCTATTGGAAAAAGTTTGGTAGCTATGCTCCCACCTGCCAGGTGTAAAGTGTGCCAGATTGAGGAAATTTCGTAGTTTTATACACCGATATCTTATACCAGTCTCGTACCATCGCACTAGGGTTATAGATTTTTCAATGTGATTGATATACGAAATGGTACATTACGTGTTATTAAACAAATGAAGGAATATGTGTGCTAAAATGTTAATAACTTGAAAAATAAAATTTCTCACCATTCCTATTAAAACATATGATGTACCACTTGTATTATCGTTTATGCATTAGCACGTGAAAAAAGTAAAAAATTTATGTAGGTTTGAAATAGAGATAATCGTATATTTGATATGTGTAAGTTTATCTCGTAAGACACTGACCGTAACAAGAAGTTAATCGTTCGTACATGTGATACTGACTGTGAAAATGTTTTGGAGGTTTCTTTGGTGGCTCCGGTGAAAATAACGGGTCATCTTTGTCCTTGCGTACTACTCACGTTACCAAGTTTGACTCAAAAATCCTTCGTCCATAGATCATGGGCATGATCTCGCACCATTTAAATTCCTCCAACCATTTACGCAAGATGGTTGGTGGGTGAGTCTTTGATAAGGCTGTAGTAGCTTTCACCAGCATAATTTTATGGTCGAAATTGAGGTTGTTAGGTTTTAAGAAACCCATCTTGTATGGGACGCATAATCTATTCTGAAGTCCGGTTATTTGGTCTAGTAATACTCGGTCACAATACATTGTTCCGTCAATATTTTGTCAGTAAAAAATCTTACTGGATTTTTTTGTTGACTATAGAATATGAATGTGACCCGTTTGGTATTTTGTAATTTTTCAGTACGATATCAGAGGGGACCCCTATGGTGTCTTAGCAGCGCACCCATTGGCACCACTTGTGTCACTTCACCATCTGGACTCCATGAAACCCATGTTCCCAGACCAGACCCATTTAGACTCACTCAAATCCCTTCTTCGTGCATACCGGGTCGACCCGGGCCGGATCCTACAACAGAGCTTTTGCTACGATCACCGGCGTAAATGGTCAATGTCCGTTTCATGGGGCTATACCATTCAGCTTTACCCGTCATTGATCGGAGCTATGGATCTTCAGATGCCGTTGCAGACGTTCAAGACGTGGAGGAGCTGGAGTAATGGACCTTTCACGTTCAATACCCGACCCGTGAGTTCCGACCCGTGTCAGCAGCCCATCATTTACTTCTTGGAGCAGGTTGTTGTCGGCAAGAGTGGGATTGTGACTATTTACAAGAGGTTTATGGCCAATGAGGGGAACCAATGTAAGAAAAAAGAGTATGCCCATGCAATGGCAGTGCAGAGGATTGTAGTCTCCTCAGAGAAGATGGACCCTCACTATTGGACAAAGGTAAACCCTAACTCTTTTCACAAATGAGTATTCCTTTTTCATACATATGGGTCCTACGTATGTGTTGAGTGTTACACAAGGAAAGCTTCTTTGCATTAGGACGTCGTTGTGACAGTATCATAAATCAATTACGTATACGTATAATACGTTTTAGTACGATATGATTAGCTTATAATACTGGCCTAATCGTATAGCACATTGGATTAGTGCATGTCTTTTGAGCTTAATTTAGTGGCCTAATTAAAGGTTGTATTTTTTGTAGGAAGAGGCTCCACGAAGACAGTGCTGTGAGATTAAGAACCGAGGAAGCATAAAGAATGGAGGCATGGGGCTTAGGATTAGGGCATGCAAACCCAAGGAGTCAATTACTATGTAGATGTTTAGGAAATTATGCAATGCTGCACTATAGAGGCCACTTTTTTGGTTTGCCCCCCCCCCCCCCCCCCGGGGGTCCTTATTAGCGTACTACTCATATAGATCCATTCAGCCGGTCCACTTATGTAACTACTCAAGCAATAATACGAAGGCTTAGATTAGTTCACACATATAACGCAAAATTATTGCATACTAATAAAATGTAGTCACTTGATATACTTAGTCTACTTGTGCTTAACAAATGATGAACGACGT
Organism: Pyrus communis; assembly: GCF_041283825.1. Lineage (NCBI taxonomy): Eukaryota > Viridiplantae > Streptophyta > Magnoliopsida > Rosales > Rosaceae > Pyrus > Pyrus communis. The sequence goes on from NC_142565.1 coordinate 5,985,692, forward strand.
ATCTGATATATCCAACGGACTCATAATTTGCACAATAATTAGTCGACGACTTCGTGTCATTTTTCTCTTTCCTTATACATGTGAGTGATGTGTCAATTTTTCAAAGTTTGATGGGGGTGGCTTTTTAGTTTCAGTGGTGGTAGAGGAAGCACTAGGCTCATATCAACAAGAGTTAAAATTGCACTTGCAACTTGACCAATTGTAGCGATACACACCAAATGGCCTGAAAGCAGCCGCACTAGCAAATGAAGAAGGGTACGATAAATCCACAACTTTCCCATCCACTCCAAAACTCATTGCATTTGTCTACTCGAAGGGTGAAAAATAAAGAAAAATTTGAAAAGGAAAGGTTGAAAGCATATTTGGTGGTTTTGAAAGGTCTACGGACAAAGCAACCAAAAAAGGAGGGAAAGGGAAAGGTAAAAAGGCAGTGGAGCTATTATGACCGAGGGAAAGTTTACAATTTGTAATGATAGGAGGTTGATTAAGTACTAATGGGGAATTAATATATTCAAAGCAAAACAGACTGGAATTGATCAAACGTTGTGGATCAGTTGAATATCATCACTACACTAAGCACATTGGGTTAACATGTTTAATGTGGTTTGCTATTTGCTAATCTCTCAGTGGAGCTAATCTATTTGGATAAAAGCGATGAGTTAAGACGCAAAAGCATAATATGATGATCTCACTGAACAAATTAAGCGATAAATTAAGACGTAATACCTGGTGAAAGCTGAGGCCAATAATGGTCTACTTGTCCATGGAGTCTGAAGAAACAATGAACAGGTAAGAGTTCAGCGGACTGATCAGCCTCCGACAATGATCATTAACACACAACCGAAATTTCAGTGAATGTAATAGGCAATACCAGGTAAAAGGTACAGAAAAAGAAACGATACAAGTGTTTATTTTAGATTGTACCTGCCTGGAAATAGTTGTGCGCGTTCATGTATACATCTGAAAAAATGGAAGGGACAATTACTTACATACCATACAATTGTTGTGTGTGCTCATGTATACATCTATTAATTGCAGAGCAAGGTTTCGCGTATTGGATTTCCAGTTGTCGGATTCACCCTGTTAACACAACAGCTGCTTGTAAAATGGAGCAGATTTGTGAAGATAAATGCATGGATATAAAGTATCTTTTATTCTTACCGGCAACTTTGCAAAAATATTCACGTTGATCTTTCTCCCAAAGGAACATCTGTGAAGTCTGTCGACAAAGAAGGAAAATTATGCAAAATTGATTCAGTTCACTGGATTGTAAGTAACACCGCCTAGAAAATATTAACTCTATGCTTGGTTCGCACCAAGGAAAAGGAAACATTCCACTACCTTTTATTTTCTGCGGAAACTAGCCAAAGAAAACTGAAGCTACTCTGGAGACCGGAGAGAGAACTATATAGTACACCGAGAAGAAAAGCTTATCTTTTTTTTAACCGTCTATTTTTCACTGTAGTATTGCAATTAGCTCTCACAGATTGGAGTAAATGGTAAACCTAGAGATGAAATCCCCTAGTGGAAAGTGTTAAGTCAAGCTATGAACAATGTTAGCATTAAGCAAATTTCTACATACCTGCACCCGTGACATTTATTTGACCCTTTGAAATATGTGTTGCCTGTGGCAACTGCACCTTCCAAGTTAGCGTTGCTCAGATTTGCCTGCAGAAGTGGTACATGTGTGAGTGAGAAGTTAGAACTTAGAACATTAGGATATAAATTTCTTCACTCTTTTTCCTTGAACATTTGAACTCTGGGGCCAAGGGACGAGGAAGCAACTACACTCGGGGGTGAAAACTAACAAAACTTTCATAAATGGGAAATCTTGATCATTATAAGGTTTGGCTGAACTGGTAGAGAAAAGCAGTTTCAATTAATGAATCTGAAGTTTAGCCTTGTCACATAGACTGACATGTTTAGCTATTTTGTACAAATTGTACCTCAAGATACTTCTGTTAACTTGATCAGAAAGATCTACCAATTACATTCTCAGCGCATCTCCAAAACAACAATAAGTATCATGGCACTAAGTGACCACGGATTAACGAAGAATGGTGAACCTGCTAGCTTGAAGGGAAAGGATTTACAGGTCCCCTAGTCATGTTCAGCATTTACATAGAACATGGATACTCGTGTCATAAGTAAACCAGAGCCTGATCTTAGAAAACCCGAACAAGCATGAAACTTCTTCCATAATATCATTAAAAAGGACAACACCGCAGGAGCTTCCAACTGAAAATTTGCTCAAGGCGTGGTAGGTGTCCCATAAGTCCCGGAAATGGGAGCTTCGGACACATTGTCCACACATATTAGTATGATACTGAAAATTCCAGTCTATCCCTCTATCTGCAAATTTCACCATTTACCAACGAAACTGACAGCGGAGCATCTAAATTAGGATTCTTATTAATCAGAATGTAAATTAAATGTTCCATCAAACTTCACCTTTGTCACATTGGCCAAGGAAAAGTCCACAGCTCTTAGATCTGCATCAGAAAGATCAGCCCCAGGAGAAACAATATCAGAGTAAATATAACAACGAATAAACCACGGTCTTTTTCTGCATATCAGATACATAAAAATCTGTAATTCGAGCCAATGCATATATGAAACATTCCTTCTTCCTTGTCCTTCCTAAACATTTGCAACACGTACCAACGTCAATCGAAGATTACAGCATTTGTGTTAATAAATTATTGAAAACAAATGTACCTGTTAAATCAGCATCAAAGAAGCTAGCACCTAAAAACTTGGTGCCTTTGAAATTCGCTTGCCTCAATATCGACTGCAACAAAATCAACACACAAAATTTCAAAATCTTCGAATGCAATAAACATCAAACACTTAAACGTTTCACAAAATCGATTGATTTTGGACGGTTTTGAAGTCTTGCTTGATCAAGGTCTTGCCGCTAAAGCCCTTGCCAGTGAGGTCCTGGCCCCTAGTCACCTCCGAACCGTACGGACCTCCACGCTTTCATCAACAACGAGACGATATTTAAGCCCATTGATTTATTTCCCGTCACTTTCTCGGGAACCAAACAGAATACTGGCATTCAGGATTGAAGCTTTTGTTGTGTTTGGCTCATATATTTATGAGTTGGCAACAATTTTGTAAGTGTAACTTTGTGAATGCTACAAGGAAATGGCAGCAGCCATTTGTGACTTTGTGTTTTGCTTTCGGTTGTGGCATGGAAGTCTTCGTTCAAGGGAAGACATTGTGACTGCCACAAGCAACGTTGGAAGCAGGAGCAGGTCTTGACTTTGTGGGATTGCATGCAATTGAGCATTCTTTCTTTTCTATGCATTACATGGCAGATGGAGAAAAGGGTTGCACTCTATATGTAGGCTAGGTACTGTTGAGAGTTGTCCCACGTCGGTAAGGGAGAAGGTTTGCTATATGCTTATATGGTATTGGGCCACTTCCCATATTGTCAATTAGTTTTATGGTGAAATTGACCTCAATTTCATCATGGTATCAGAGCGGGTTGTCCTAGTGTGAAGCCAAACGGCCACACGCACTCTACATCACCCAGTTGTTGTCCACGTGTAGGCTTGAAAATCCACCACACGTGCAGGGCGAGTTGAGAGTTGTCCCATATCAGTGAGGGACAAGGTTTGCTATGTGCTTATATGGTCTTGAGCTACTCCCCGTATTGTCAATTGGTTTTACGGTGGAACTTCAAATCAAATACACCAATGAGTGTTGAATATATGCCATGTGAACTCAAGACTTTTTGGTCTTGGTGGTTGGCATAATTGCTGGTGTATGCCTATAAGTGAAGGCAGTAGTCTTGCATTGGGATATGCTTGCCGAGGGAGAAGGCTTGCATCAGGAAAGCATCCAAAGAGATGGTGAGAGCATTTGGCTCTACCATGGGCACGGGTGAGAGAAAATCAAGGGAGCTAGAGTGAAAAGTATTCTAGTGGAAGAACTCTTAGGGGTAGAGTGAGGCTCTTGGGAAAATTCTGTGAATGGGCGTATAAGGAATTTGAGATTGGATTATATCGATTTAACTCATGTGTAACATGTACTGTTATTTTCATAGTAAAGAGTAATATATCTCCGGAAACGTAGGTAGGTTTTTGCTAAATCTCGTAAATTTCTCGATGTCTTCATTTCTTGTATTTTATTACGTTCAATTGTGGGTTTATATCTTGGTGAGGGAATCTGAATCTTGTTTCCGCACTAACGGGCCAAGGCACGACAACTTTACCTTAAAGGCAAGTCCAGGATCGGCTACGAACACAGAAGCGGAGAGCAGAGCGATCAGGTTCGCCTTGCAAACGGACTTGCCCAGCGACAATGAGAGCTTCCAGAAGCTTCGAGGCGATTGTTTACTACCTGCGAAAGAAATTTGAAAAGTGAGAAATCATCAGAGCGAATTGGTCAACGTACGCGAGGTGTGCGCAGTGCGCAATATGCTAAAATGAATAAGAGAAAGGGGACGAAGGGCGGAGGGAAGGAGGAGACGAGGTGCTCAGTGTACCTGGGGCGCAGGATAGCCGGCGGAGAGAGGGAGGTGTTGGCGGGAAGGGTGGGGTTTGCTGGGGAGAGAGGGAGGGTTTAGGTGGGAGCTCGGAAGAACACGTGGAGACGTTGAGAAGCGCCATTGCGAATTTTCAGTCGGAATTTTTGTTCGTTCGCTTTTGTGTCAGAGGATAACGGTAAGATCTGAATTTGGATATATGGGGCCGGGGTTCTGTAAACTTGCTCACACCTATGAGTGAGATCCCCAAGTCCTGCGATTTGAATTTTGAAATATAGTTTTTATCTATAAATATACAACGACACTGGACTCGGACTAAAGCACACAATGATTGAGTTATTAAGTATCGACTTGCCAATTAGGTACGTTGAATGTAAAACATCGTACTAATAAGTAAAGATGAATATCATATCGTAATAACAAGTCTTATTTGTATGTTTGTTAAAGATATCCATTTATATTCAGTTTTTCTATAACTTCGAGTAAGCAAATTTTGTGATAACACGCATTTTGTCTTAGTTGTATGGTGAGTGCAGTTATGTTTGGATCAATTTTAATATTGCAAAATTACGACTCAATCAATTTACGTTAAACGGTGCAATGCGATTTAGTTTAAGCTAAACGAAAAAAAAAAAGCCAAATAAAACCTCATACTTATGATGTCATGAAGTGAAACTCATCAATCTAAGAATGTTAACTATTTTTAACCACGTATAAGGTCAATATTGCATCTGCTATTCCACCAAAGTAACATAGTACCAATCTTATATTATATTAAAGGTTGATATCATTGTGTCTCTTTCTTTTAAAAGGAGGACATAAGTCACGATTATCCATCTTTTTTAGGGGTCGGGAAGACTTACATAAGCATTTCAGCCTCTTTCTGGCCATATGTCTGACTTCCACACAAACCGTCGGTTTCAAACCTGAGACCTTAGATTTTTAGTTTGAAGAAAATCTCGCAATCCACTATTTATTACTAGACCACCAGCTCGTGGTTAATATCAATGCGTTAAATGAAACATAATAGTAAATAGTGACATGCATTATCAAGATATATATTTATAATAATTTAAAGAGAATCGATCTAGTATCTCTCGGTTACTGCTCTGGTCAAAAGGTCAATGCTAATTGACACCAAGATATTATTATTATTATTAAAACACAGAGATCCTTGTTTACTGCCAGTATACTTTCTTCTTCTTCTTCATTTCATTTTTTTCTTCCCATAGATCCTTGGTCGGATTCCTCGCTCTTCCATTTTTCCAAGCAAGGTAAATTCTTCTCTCTCACATAACTTCACTCGCATGAAATCTCCTTCGCATTTGCAATTTTTTTTATTTTTTATTTTTCTGATATTAATGGATCGCACGGTCCACTGGATCTGTTACCAGAGAACGGAGCGGTTGAACCCAAAGCTTGCAGTTGATCTGGACATGGCTTGAACCGGAGGGGGAGAGGAAGGAACCGGATTTGGGAGGTGTCAGGCTTGGGATCGCAGGCGAGGTTGAAAGCAGGACTGCTTGGTAAGTAGCCAAACGAAAATTTGGAATTTGAATTGTTAGTCTGGGTCAAACCAGATGCTCGCAGCACATTTGGCGTCCGAAGTTCGGATTCGGCATTTGAAGGGCCAATGTCGAGATCAATGGAACCAAACAGAGCCAATTTTGGTTCACTTTTTCTTGGGGCGAGCTGTTTAGTGTTGTTTTAGGTTTTAAGTTGTTTAGAATCAAATGTTTAGTTTACGAATGGAAATTGACTGCGTAATTCTCTGTTGCGTGAAAGTTTAGTTTTGTTCAACTCTTAAGTTGGAATTTATGTATGAAGTTTAACCTACGTTTTTATTAGTGAAGGTAGTGTAGGTTTTTTGCGTTATTTCTAGTGTGTTTAGATGGTATGTGTACTTGTAAAGACATTTAAATTATAGAGCGAGACGGGAAGTTATGGTTGTTGAAAATTAGTGGGAGTGGTTATGGTAGTCTAAATGTCTGCATATGATATGATTACGATTGTCTTGAATTATGCCTCTCGATTAATTGTTATACTTCAGTTAGCTTACTTGGTATGTTGAATTTCAACTAGGTATGTGTTGCCTATGCTTCTTTGCCTTCTCTATATAGAAGCTGGTAAATACAGCTAGAACTTGGGTTCTGTTAAAAAGAATATTGTTCAGAGATGGGGCGTCTAAAGCTGCAAACTGGGATCAAGGCAATTGAGGAAGAACCCGAGGACTGTGAGGCAACCAATTCAAATAAAGCTACATTGGCATGCATCATCAATTCAGAAATAGGTTCTGTATTAGCGGTTATGAGGAGGAATGTAAGATGGGGCAGTCGTTATATATCCGGTGATGATCAGCTGGAACACTCTTTAATCCAGTCTTTAAAGGCATTGCGCAAGCAAATTTTTTCATGGCAGCATCAGTGGCATACCATTAATCCTGTTGTGTATCTCCAGCCATTTTTGGATGTGATTAGATCTGATGAAACTGGTGCACCAATCACTGGTGTTGCTTTGTCATCTGTTTATAATATCTTAACACTTGATGTGATTGATCAAAATTCCGTAAATGTTGAAGATGCCATGAACTTGTTAGTTGATGCCATCACTAGTTGTCGATTTGAGGTCACCGATCCTGCATCAGAGGAAGTGGTACTGATGAAGATACTACAGGTTCTTCTGGCTTGCATGAAGAGTAAAGCATCTGTTATGTTGAGTAACCAGCATGTTTGCACTATAGTGAATACATGTTTTCGTATAGTTCATCAAGCAGGAACAAAATGCGAGTTGTTGCAACGGATAGCTCGCCACACAATGCATGAACTTGTTAGATGTATTTTCTCACACCTTCCTGATGTTCACGACACTGAACGTGCACTGTTAAATGGAAGTACTACAAGAAAACAAGAGGTACTGTGACTATCAAAGTTTACATGCATTAGGTCTTAGCCTAGATGTGATCTGTTGATTATGTAGTGTAAACTTATTAGTTGATACACAAGCATCCAATGTCAAGAACTTGTTTGTGAATATGTGATGGTTTTTTCTTGTGCAGATTGCCGGGCTAAATAATGAGTATGCTTTTGGGAGTAGACAATTGGAGAATGGCAATGTGAGTTCTGGGTATGATAGTCAACCATTATCCACAAGTCCTGCCTCAAATGCTTCTTCAGGCCTGGTAGCACCTCGGATTGATGAAAGTGTACTCACGGTTTCTACTGAGAAGGAGGCTGTTCAATATGATTTGCATCTCATGACTGAGCCATATGGGGTACCCTGCATGGTGGAAATATTTCACTTTCTGTGCTCTTTGTTAAATGTTTCTGAGCATATGGGAATGGGACCCAGATCTAATACCATAACATTTGATGAAGATGTGCCTCTTTTTGCCTTGGTTATGATTAATTCAGCTATAGAGTTGGGTGGATCCCACATTCAGAATCATCCCAAATTATTGAGTTTAGTTCAGGATGAATTGTTTCGAAATCTTATGCAGTTTGGTTTGTCAACGAGTCCACTTATTCTTTCAATGGTATGCAGCATTGTTCTTAATTTATACCACCACTTGCGCACTGAACTTAAACTACAGCTTGAGGCCTTCTTTTCTTGTGTGATTTTGAGGCTTGCACAAAGTAAATATGGAGCTTCTTATCAGCAGCAGGAGGTTGCTATGGAGGTTCTTGTTGACTTCTGCAGGCAGAAAAATTTCATGGTGGAGATGTACGCTAACTTAGATTGTGACATAACATGCAGCAATGTCTTTGAAGAACTTGCTAATCTGTTGTCAAAGAGTGCATTCCCTGTCAATTGCCCTTTGTCTTCAATTCACATTCTTGCTTTGGATGGCCTTATTGCTGTTATTCAAGGAATGGCCGAAAGGGTGGGGAATGGATCAGTTTCTGCACATACGCCAGTGAATCTTGAAGAGTATACTCCATTCTGGATGGTGAAGTGTGACAACTACAGTGATCCTAGTAATTGGGTTCCATTTGTTCGCCGGAGGAAGTACATAAAGAGAAGGTTAATGATTGGAGCTGATCATTTTAACCGTGACCCAAAGAAAGGACTGGAGTTCCTCCAAGGAACATATCTGTTGCCTGACAAACTTGATCCACAAAGCGTGGCCTGCTTTTTCAGGTACACTGCTGGGTTGGACAAGAATCTAGTTGGGGATTTCTTGGGAAATCATGATGAGTTTTGTGTTCAGGTTCTTCATAAATTTGCCGGTACCTTTGATTTCGCAGATATGAACTTGGATACTGCACTCCGACTGTTTTTGGAGACGTTTCGATTGCCTGGAGAATCACAAAAGATACAAAGGGTGCTTGAAGCATTCTCAGAGAGATATTATGAGCAATCACCACTAATTCTAGCTAACAAGGATGCTGCGCTTTTGCTGTCATATTCACTCATAATGCTCAATACAGATCAACACAATGTTCAGGTAAAGAAGAAAATGACGGAGGAGGATTTCATTCGGAATAATCGGCACATCAATGGAGGCAGTGATCTTCCTCGAGAATTTCTGACAGAGCTTTACCACTCAATATGCAAGAACGAGATCCGAACAACTCCAGAACAAGGTGCTGGTTATCCTGAAATGACCCCAAGCCGGTGGATTGATTTAATGCACAAATCTAAGAAGAACGCTCCATTTATCATGTCTGATTCCAGAGCCTACCTAGACCATGATATGTTTGCTATAATGTCGGGCCCTACAATTGCTGCTATCTCTGTGGTATTTGATCACGCAGAACATGAAGAGATTTACCAAACTTGCATAGATGGATTTTTAGCCGTTGCAAAGATATCAGCATGCCATCATCTTGAAGATGTCCTGGATGATCTGGTTGTATCTCTCTGTAAGTTTACCACCCTTTTAAACCCATCATCTGTTGAGGAGCCTGTGCTAGCCTTTGGTGATGACACAAAAGCAAGAATGGCAACTGTGACTGTATTTACAATTGCCAATAGGTATGGTGATTACATTCGCACAGGTTGGAGAAATATTCTGGACTGCATCTTAAGATTACACAAGCTTGGCCTTCTTCCAGCTCGTGTGGCCAGTGATGCAGCCGATGAGTCGGAGTTTTCAGCTGACACAGGGCCTGGGAAGCCTATATCAAATTCTCTCTCTTCTGTTCATGTACCTTCCATAGGTACTCCGAGGAGATCCTCTGGATTGATGGGTCGGTTTAGTCAGCTCTTATCTCTTGAGACAGAGGAGCCAAGATCGCAGCCTACTGAACAACAACTTGCTGCTCATCAACGCACCCTTCAGACAATTCAAAAGTGCCATATTGACAGCATATTTACCGAGAGCAAGTTTCTGCAGGCTGAATCCCTCTTACAGCTTGCACGCGCACTGATTTGGGCTGCAGGACGACCCCAGAAAGGGAATAGCTCTCCTGAGGACGAGGATACTGCAGTTTTCTGTTTGGAGTTGCTGATTGCTATTACCCTAAATAATAGGGATAGGATTGATCTTCTTTGGCAGGGAGTGTATGAGCACATATCCAACATTGTTCAGTCAACTGTGATGCCTTGTGCTCTGGTAGAGAAGGCCGTTTTTGGACTTCTTCGGATTTGCCAGCGGCTGCTTCCCTACAAAGAGAACCTTGCTGATGATCTCTTGAAGTCCCTGCAGCTTGTCTTGAAGCTTGATGCTCGGGTTGCTGATGCTTACTGTGAGCAAATTACACAGGAAGTCAGTCGCCTTGTGAAAGCAAATGCCTCTCACATCAGATCCCATGGGGGGTGGCGCACAATTACATCCTTACTCTCTATCACAGCCCGGCACCTTGAAGCTTCTGAGTCTGGGTTTGACGCACTGTTCTTCATTATGTCAGAAGGAACCCACTTGTTGCCGACCAACTATGCTCTTTGTGTTGATGCTTCGAGGCAGTTTGCAGAATCTCGCGTTGGGCAGGCAGAACGATCTGTTTGTGCACTTGATCTTATGGCAGGTTCTGTTGATTGTTTAGCAAGGTGGGCCCGTGAGGCTAAGCAAGCTGTGAACGAGGATGAAGCGGTGAAAATGTCTCAGGATATTGGGGAAATGTGGTTCCGACTTGTTCAGGCACTAAGAAAAGTTTGTTTGGACCAGAGAGAAGATGTCAGGAACCATGCTTTGTCTTTGTTGCAGAAGTGCTTGACTGGAGTGGATGGGATCCCTCTTCCACATGCTCTGTGGTTACAGTGCTTTGATGTGGTGATTTTCACAATGCTTGACGACTTGCTTGAAATTGCACAGGGACACTCCCAAAAGGACTACCGCAACATGGAAGGCACACTTATCCTTGCCATGAAGCTCTTGTCCAAGGTGTTCTTACAGCTACTTCCTGGCCTATCACAGTTAACAACCTTCTGCAAACTATGGCTGGGTGTTCTCAGTCGAATGGAAAAGTATATGAAGGTGAAAGTTAGAGGGAAAAAAAGTGAGAAGCTTCAGGACCAATTACCCGAGCTACTTAAAAATACCTTGCTTGTGATGAATTTAAAGGGAGTGCTCGTGCAAAGGAGCGCTCTAGGAGGAGATAGTTTGTGGGAGCTGACATGGCTACATGTCAATAACATTGCACCATCCTTGCAATCTGAGGTTTTCCCTGATCAAGGTTCAGAACAGTCCGAGACTAAGCTGGGTGAAAACGGAGGTCTAGTTTCTGAAGAAAAGGGTAATGTACTTCCAACCGAAATGGTGTCGACAGAAGTTTCTGGCACTGCAGGTTAGCATGTTGTATAGCTGTTTGCAACTAGAACCGGTCCTGTTCGTGCATGTTAATAAGCACGCATGATCCCGGATTCTGAATAGTTATTTTAGGAGGCATCTTGTTATGAAATCTTTATCTTACAGAAACTGGCAGAAGACATCTTTGATTGTTTTCTGTAGAGCTGCTAGATGTGGATATTTACAGAGGGTGCTGATATACATACTGGTTGTTTGAAAAACCAAGCGGATTGGTCGTTTCTTTGTACTCATCTTTGTCTTCCTTCAACCAGTGTCCTTAACTTCGCCTCCGGATAATTCTGTTGCAGTGTATTCCCCGGATAAATACTACTTTTTGTCTAAAGGTAGCATGTTTGTTTGGCCTCCTAGTCAGTTGCTAGTGAATCCTTCTGTATTTTGTACTGCCTTGTTCATCAATGTACAGAAGAAGATTGCTACTTCTAACTAGTATTTTTACTCGGCATCTAATCGTGCCATGTTTGACATGGTTTCGAGTTCTTGCATCGCAAATTGCCTACGTTTTGTTGCGAAAGTTGGTATTTGATGATGCATTGTTGAGCCATGTGTAAGAGGAGCATCCGATTACAGGTTCATGTGGTGTAATATGGTCTTCCCCCATCATATTTGTCATTTAACCTTTCATCTTCTTCTTATTCTCCCCCTCCATCCACTTTTGGACCTTAATGCAATCAATTTTGAATTAAACTTTTGATCCTTTCAGAATCAAGCGATGTTCGAATCTAATTTAAACTACGAGGAGATGGATTCACACTTGAGTGTAAAAGGCGAGTACACTGCTGTACATAACTTGGTTTGCGTAATTCCTCTTAGACTTCTTGAATCTTGAGTAAATATTTTATTTGTTTTTTACCCAATCTACAAGAAAGAAAACAATTTTTTAACCTACAAAAATTGAAGCAAAAACTTGATGGTTTAATAGCTTTTGTCGTTTGGAAATGCTTTTAAAATGATTGAAAACACATTTAGAAAAAATATTCTTACAGTCCAAAAGCACTTGAAATGCATGGAAGAAGCACATAACATTGCGCCATCCTTGCCATCTAAGGTTTTATGTGATCAAGGTTTAGAGTAGTCTAAAACTAAGCTGGGTGAAAACAGAGATCTAGTTTCTAATGAAAAGACTGATGGTTTTTTCCATAAAGCACTTCAAATGCTTTTAAAAATTCACTTACGTTTTTACTAAGAATTGATGTTGAAAATATTTTCATTAAAAGCGCTTTCAGTCATTTTAAAAATATTCCAAAAAATGCTTTGAGTCATTGATGCCATCTCTCTTTTTTAGTCACCTTTTTGAGTTTGTAGAGCAATATTTTTTCATTTTTTATTTTTTGATTTAAACGAAAATACTATTTTGATGGGAATCAAGAAAAATGAAAGAAATCAGACGGTCCACATTTGAAGAGACACGGTACACTGGAAGATCGCGTTTTTATGCCCCCCAAAAAAGAACGGAACGAATATGTTCACAGTTCAACAGCCGATCTGGTACCAAAAGTGGTTGGTGAACGGGTCGAACCAGAAGTTGACAATTAGTGCCGGCAACCGCCGCGAAACCGGATTTCAGAGGCTTCCGGCATGAGATCGCCGTCGACCTCGAAAGGAGGAGAACTATCGGGTAAGTACCCAAATCAAATTCCCCTTTTTCTCACCCAAATCTGTGGATTCGACATTGGAAGCTCCGCGCCAATGACAAGATCAATACGAATCTCCACCTTCTCTTTCCCCTCTCTTTATCTCCCGTTTCTTTGTGAGCTGATTAACATTTAATTTAGTTTAAGGCTTTCTAATCAGAATCAAATCTTGGGTTTTTAGAATCGAAATTCTCGAATAATTCAAGGCTGTGCGAAGCTTCATTTTTTCATTGTAGGATTCCATTGAATCTTAATTTTTTTTGTTATTGTTGTAATTGGTTTTCAATTGTTGGTCGAGATTATGCAAGAATCATACTTTTATTGTCATTTCTTTTAAATTTTGTGTTAGATGCAAATAAATATACTGTATTCCAAGTTATGGGTGTGGAATTGGGTAGACTGGCAATGAGTGTGGGTAGTGGGGGCGGTCGTGGTTGTTCGAATTTGGGGCTAATAGTTGTGAGCTTATGGCCAGTTTCTTTGTCTGATATGATATGATTGGGGGAGTTTTAAATGTGGCTTCTTGATTTCTTGTTCACTTCAGCTTATTTGATTTGTTGAATTTCTTCTAGGTATGCTTTAGTAGCTCTGTAGACCGTGAAGGTATGCGATACCTTTAGACTTGTTTGCTTCTGTGCGTTGAAGTTGGTAAATAGCGAAAGAACTTGGGTTCTGTTGAAAGATGGGGCGTCTGAAGCTGCAAAGTGGAATCCAGGCAATTGGGGAAGAACCTGGGGAATGTGATGCAACATATTCTAATCATGCTACTTTAGCATGCATCATTAATTCAGAAATAGGCACTGTATTAGCGGTTATGAGGAGGAATGTGAGATGGGGAGGACGCTATATGTCTGGCGATGATCAGCTGGAACACCCTCTAATCCAGTCTTTGAAGGCACTGCGCAAGCAAATCTTTTCGTGGAAGCACCACATGCATTCCGTCAATCCTTCTGATTATCTCCAGCCATTTCTGGATGTGATTAGATCGGATGAAACTGGTGCACCAATTACTGGTGTGGCGTTGTCTTCTGTTTACAATATCTTAACACTTGATGTAATTGATCAAAATTCCTTAAATGTTGAAGATGCCATGCACTTATTAGTTGATGCAATCACTGGCTGCCGATTTGAGGTGACTGATCCTGCATCAGAAGAAGTGGTATTGATGAAGATACTGCAGGTTCTTCTAGCTTGCATGAAGAGTAAAGCATCTATTATACTGACCAATCAGCATGTTTGCACTATAGTGAACACATGTTTCCGTATTGTCCATCAAGCGGGAACAAAAGGTGAGTTGTTGCAGCGTATAGCTCGCCACACAATGCATGAACTTGTTAGATGTATTTTCTCACATCTTCCAGATGTTCACCCTGCTGAACGTGCATTGCCAAATGGAAGCAATACCATCAATGGAGAGGTACTACTAATATCAAAATTGACAAGTATTATTGGGTCTTAGCATAGAGGTGGTCTGTTAATTCTTGAGAGTGAAACATTAAGTTGAACTTGCAGATGTCCAGGCTTAAATACTATTCTTATTCACAAATTTATGGTGTTGTGCAGATTGCAGGGAAAAATAATGAGCATGTTTCTGGAAGTAGACAATTGGAGAATGGCAACATGATTTCTGAGTTTGATAATCAGCTATTATCTACAAATCCTGCTTTGAACGCTTCCTCAGGTCTTGTAGAATCTGGGATGGATGAAAAGACAACTGGTGCTTCTAGCGGGAAGGAGGCTGGTCAATATGATGTGCAACTCATGGCTGAGCCATTTGGGGTTCCCTGCATGGTGGAAATATTTACCTTCCTGTGCTCTTTGTTAAATGTGGTTGAGCATATAGGAATGGGTCCCAGGTCTAATACCATAGCTTTTGATGAAGATGTGCCCCTTTTTGCATTGGGTTTGGTTAATTGTGCTATAGAGTTAGGTGGGTCCTCCATTCGGCACCACCCCAAGTTGTTAAGTTTGGTTCAGGATGAATTGTTTCAAAATCTGATGCAGTTTGGCCTGTCAACAAGTCCACTTATTCTTTCAATGGTATGCAGCATTGTCCTCAATCTGTATCACCATCTCCGCACTGAACTTAAGCTACAGCTCGAGGCTTTCTTTTCATGTGTGATATTGAGGCTTGTGCAAAGCAGGTATGGGGCTTCTTATCAGCAGCAGGAGGTTGCCATGGAGGCTGTTGTGGACTTCTGCCGGCAGAAAACTTTCATGGTGGAGATGTACGCGAACTTAGATTGCGACATAACATGCAATAATGTCTTTGAAGAGCTTGCTAATCTGTTGTCAAAGAGTGCATTCCCTGTTAGTTTGCCTTTGTCTTCAATTCACATTCTTGCTTTGGATGGTCTTATTGCTATTATTCAGGGAATGGCAGAGAGGGCAGGGAATGGCTCAGTTAGTGCTGTTCAGGCTCCCCCCACGAATCTTGATGAGTATACTCCATTCTGGCTGATGAAATGTGACAACTATAGTGATCCGAATCATTGGGTTCCATTTGTTCGCCGAAGGAAGCACATAAAGAGAAGGCTGATGATTGGAGCCGATCATTTTAACCATGACCCAAAGAAAGGGCTGGAGTTCCTCCAAGGAACCCATCTCTTGCCTGACAAACATGATCCTGAAAGTGTGGCCTGTTTTTTCAGGTACACTGCTGGGTTGGACAAGAATCTTGTTGGGGATTTCCTGGGAAACCATGATGAGTTTTGCATTCAGGTTCTTAATAAATTCGCCGGTACCTTTGATTTTCAAGACATGCATTTGGATACTGCACTGCGACTGTTTCTGGAGACGTTTCGATTGCCTGGAGAATCACAAAAGATACAAAGGGTGCTTGAAGCATTCTCAGAGAGATATTATGAGCAATCACCACAAATTCTTGCTAACAAGGATGCTGCTCTCCTGTTATCATATTCAATCATAATGCTCAACACAGACCAGCACAATGTTCAGGTGAAGAAGAAGATGACAGAGGAGGATTTCATTCGGAATAATAGACACATCAATGGAGGTGATGATTTACCTCGAGAATTCCTTTCAGAGCTTTACCATTCAATATGTAAGGATGAGATCCGCACAACTCCAGAACAAGGTGCTGGTTATCCTGAAATGAACCCAAGCCGTTGGATTGATTTAATACACAAATCGAAGAAGAGTGCTCCATTCATTGTATCAGATACCAGAGCCTACCTTGACCAGGACATGTTTGCTATAATGTCAGGCCCCACAATTGCTGCCATTTCTGTGGTATTTGATCATGCAGAACATGAAGAGATTTACCAAACATGCATTGATGGATTTTTATCTGTTGCAAAGATTGCAGCGTGCTACCATCTTGAAGATGTGCTCGACGATCTGGTTGTGTCTCTTTGTAAGTTTACAACCCTTTTAAACCCATCATCTTATGAGGAACCTGTTATAGCCTTTGGTGATGACCCAAAAGCTAGAATGTCAACTGTGACAGTTTTCACGTTTGCCAATACATATGGTGATTACATTCGCACAGGCTGGAGAAATGTTCTCGACTGTATCTTAAGATTACACAAACTTGGTCTTCTGTCGGCATTTGTGGCCAGTGAAGCAGCTGGTGATTCAGAGTCTTCTGCTGACACAGGTCATGGCAAGCCCATAACTAATTCTCTATCATCTGTCCCTATGCCCCCTGTGAGTACTCCTAGGAAATCCTCCGGATTTATGGGCCGGTTTAGTCAGCTCTTATCTCTTGACACAGAGGAGCCGAGATCACAGCCTACTGAAGAAGAACTTGCTGCTCATCAGCGCACCCTTCAGACAATTCAAAAGTGCCACATTGATGGCATATTTTCAGAGAGCAAGTTTCTGCAGGCTGAATCCCTGTTACAGCTTGCACAGGCACTGATCTGGGCTGGAGGACGACCCCAGAAGGGGAGCAGCTCACCCGAGGATGAAGATACTGCAGTTTTTTGTTTGGAGTTGCTGATAGCTGTTACCCTAAATAATAGGGATAGGATTATGCTTCTTTGGCAGATTGTGTATGAGCACATATCGAACATTGTTCAGTCTACTGTGATGCCTTGTGCCCTGGTAGAGAAGGCTGTTTTTGGACTTATTCGGATTTGCCAGCGGCTGCTTCCCTATAAAGAGGACCTTGCTGATGAACTCTTGCGATCATTGCAACTTGTTTTGAAGCTTGATGCTCGGGTTGCTGACGCATACTGTGAGCAAATTACGCAGGAAGTTGGTCGCCTTGTGAAAGCAAATGCCTCTCACATAAGATCACCATTGGGGTGGCGCATAGTTACATCACTACTCTCCATTACTGCTCGGCACCCAGAAGCTTCAGAGGCTGGATTTGATGCACTGTTCTTCATTATGTCTGAAGGAACTCACTTGTTGCCTGCCAATTATGTTCTCTGTGTTGATGCATCAAGGCAGTTTGCTGAGTCTCGTGTTGGAGAGGTGGAGCGATCTGTGTGCGCACTGGATCTTATGGCGGGTTCTATTGATTGTTTAGCAAGGTGGGCCTGTGACTCTAAGCAATCTATGAATGAGGAAGAAACTCTGAAAATGTCTCAGGATATTGGGCAAATGTGGTTACGGCTTGTTCAGGGTTTGAGAAAAGTTTGTTTGGACCAGAGAGAAGAGGTTAGGAATCATGCTTTGTCCATCTTACGGAGGTGCTTGACTGGAGTGGATGGGATTCCTCTTCCACATGGTCTCTGGTTACAGTGCTTTGACATGGTGATCTTCACAATGCTTGATGACTTGCTTGAAATTGCACAGGGACACTCCCCAAAGGAATACCGCAACATGGAAGGCACGCTTATCCTAGCCTTGAAGCTCCTGTCCAAAGTTTTTCTGGAGCTACTACCCGAGCTATCACAGCTAACAACCTTCAGCAAACTATGGTTGGGTGTTCTCAATCGAATGGAAAAATATATGAAGGTGAAAGTTGGAGGGAGAAAATGTGAGAAGCTACGGGACCAAGTGCCGGAGCTACTTAAGAACACCTTACTTGTAATGTTTTTAAGGGGAGTTCTTGTGGAGAAAAGTGACGGAGGAGATAATAGCTTGTGGGAGTTGACGTGGCTACATGTAAATAAAATTGCTCCATCTTTGCAGTCTGAAATTTCCCGTGATCCAATTTTAGAGCAGTCAGAGACTAAGCAGGGTGAATCAGGGCGAGTTTCTGATGTGACGGGCACTTTAATTCCAACTGAAACAGCTGCTGCTGAAGGTTCCAGCAGTGGAGGCTAAAATGTTGGATAGTCTTTGCAGCCGGATCTGGTGTTTTTAAGGCATATTAGTAAGCACACGTGGTTGCGACCATTGAGTAGTACAGAGGGAGGTGGTCTTGTTCTGGCAGGCGACCTCTTAATTTTGGCTGTATAGCTGCAAGATGCGGGATTTAGCACAGTGGGAACTGCTATATCTGGTGGTCAGGAAACCCAAGCAGATCGAACTTTATCTTCGTAATCATCTTCAACTTTCTTGAAATCCATCTATAACTTTGTTGTCTAAAGATATCATATATGTCGTGTTTTGTAGTAGGGTACTTATGCCCTTGTTTTAACTCCCCACACCCTAATTTTTTGCTGCGTCAAGAAAATCCGGAAGGGAAGGATTCATTTCTTGCCAAAGAGAAAGGTGAAATATTTTTGTTTGATTTGTTGAACAATGTACAGAACTTGATTGCTAGTTTAACTAGTACTTTTACTCGTTCGCGGTACCGTTCTTTGTGCTTGTGTTTGACATTGATATGTTCAGATTGATGAACTGCAAGTTCGTGACATCGTCGGGATTTTGTAATGGATTTCTGAGAGACGATTATGTTTACCAGAGGATCTCTTTTCGTGGGCAAAATTCTTATCTGATTTCCATTGGTGATTTCACCTTGCTCATGTTTTTTCGATTTTTATTTTTTGAAGGACTAATTGCACATTTGCCTTCCAAGCACGGGAGGGTTGTTCCATTTTTTCCCCCGATTTTGTTTTTTCTCCCAAGTTGACCTCTAAAATATTGAAATTTGTAGAATATGTTGGAACGTAAAATTGTGAAGTAGTAAATTCTGGTCTTCAAACTGTCGTATAGGTCAACAAATTTGTATTAGAAGAGACATTTACATTATGTTTGGACGAGGAAAATAAACTTGGAATTTGGATAATAGTCAGAATTTGTAAATTGACATGCATCAATTTTTTTGTTTGAATTCATAAACATAGGAATTTAGAATTTCCGTGTGGAGAAAAAAAAAACTTGGAATTTGGGATCTCTAATTCTCAAGTTTAAATTCTATGTAAATAGGTATTATTTCTCAATTTCTATGATTGAGAGCTTAAAAATAACAAATTCAGTAATTAATTTTATTGTTATTTTAGGTTAACTAAACAAGAAAATTCACAAATTCTATAAAATAAAATTTCATTATTTTAAAATTCCTTAGTAATCTTAAACTTCACCAAAACATAATGTTAAAGAATTTATCGGAGATGCTCGTAATATCGTTTTAAAACTAGCTTTTTTCGTAAGAGGGAGGAGTATAAACAACCATGGATAACTGAGCTTGTTCGGCAGCTGCATTTTCTCACCCTTCTCCATCCACTTAATTAGCTGACGCAGCGACTCCATCCACACAAGGCTTGAAAGTTTGATTGCTTTTTTACAAGCTTAATAGTAGATCAAATTGTTGGGAATTTAAGGGTTTGGGAAAATGACCTTTTGTTTTGTATGGAATAATAAGTAGGTTTTGTGGGATATTAAAATCGTAACAATTTATGCTTTATATTAGCTTGACTTTATTAATATATGTTAAATTGATAATGTGATAATATAACAATTTCGGATTTCAACTTTGAGTTGATATAGAAGTTACCTTTACATTACGTTGATGAAAGTCGTCACGAAACATTAGTTTTTATCCAATTGATATTTCGTATCCCTAAATGACAATTAAATGCAAAGTTTGATCACAATGGTGCAAATGTAGGTTATAAACAAGTCAAACATTTCACACTCGTCACCGTAACGAGAGAATTAGACAATCAAATAGACAAGAAAAAGAATTCCAACTGGTGCAATTTCGAAATCTCACGAGCAAATAAAAAATTCATGATACTAAAAGATGGGTTATTTTGAAAGAAGAGGATTATCTTTTCTTTTATTTTTTTATTTGAATCTTTACGATTAAATCATTTTAACATCTTATATTATTTTCTTTTTATAAATACAAAAACAAAAGATAAAATATGAAAGGAAAGTGAAGGAAAGAGAAGGAAGAGAATCTTATCACGTAAAGTTGGTATGAGTAAAAATGCTTTAGTAGGCCAGATAGAGGGTAAAAGGGTATGCTAAAAGATGGTAAAAACTTGGTGTTTCCAAAGAAAAAAACGATGGTAAAAACTTGTGACAGTGCAGAGGCCAAAGACTTTCCGCAGTTGCTTGCCAGGGTTAACATTGGCAAAAGCAAACATAAATCAAGATCTCAACATTAATTGTACAAACCCTAAACAAAATTACACTCTCTTTTGTTACAGAGATAAACATCCTACACCCAAAACTGCAGCACAGCGTCTAAAATCTAACAGGATTCTCTCTGAATTCTTTTTGTGAGATTTCGAAAATTTATAAATTATATTTATTTATTATTTATTGCGTAATTTGAAATTATTTGAAATAATTTTTTTATTTAAAATTGAATACAAATAGTACTTAACGAAGATTAATTGTACGATGTACAATGAACGAACTCAATTTAAGAATTTCTGAGATCCTCACAAAAAAAAATTTGACAAGAATCCAAATTCGTCTAAAATTTAGGTAAGATAATTTAACAAAATGGTTTAACGATTAATTAATCCGACCATTCAATATTAATGATATATTGACGCGTTATTGCCGAGCAACATTATTTTTCCTTCAATACGTGACAACTTTCGAATGTTTTAATTCTCATCAACTTGTAACATAAATTATATTGTTAAATTCAATAACGTATATCTTACTGTTAAATGACCAACAGGTCCTATGACTAGTATGGGTCATGGGGCGCTGTTTTTGGCGGTGATGTTTTCAGACATTCGCACTCGATACCTTGTCGGGACTGGCAGACCGTGACGTGTTCCCACTACTCCATGTGCAGTGCGCACCCACAACCCTCCTCTCTCTCTCTCTGTGTAAAAACCCTACATGGAGAGATAAACTCCATTTTCTTAAGCTTCCTTGCACACTTCCCCTTACACCTTTCCACCGCCTCTGCCCTCCTCCCGTCAAATCAAATTCCCCACGTCACCTCAGAAGGGCACAACGGTAAATTTCGATGCACAAAGATGCTTTTTTCTTCCTGGTGGTTGGTTGTGGTTGGAGAGTCTCGTCGGTGTTGGCTGTAGAGGAGCAAAAGCTCACTCAACTTGGAAGCTCGGAACTTGTAGAGTCAAAAGCCAGAGGGACAAGAAAAAACCTCGCATCTCTGCAAAACCGCCTTTTTCATTTTCCTCTCGGATTTTTTTTTTTTTTTGTTTTACAGGTTTATTAAAGAGATATTCGATGCACGAATTGTTATAGTACGCCAGGGGGTGTTGGGACCCTTAACGTACGCTCCCCGCAGCCTTGCAGTAGAGGGAGGGAGAGAGAGAGAGAGAGCTGAAAGTACAGAGGAAAAGAATCCCCTACCAAAAATACAAAATCTTAGGTTCGTTTGCTCGTACTAACCAACCCAAGATTTCCCATTGATTGAGACTTGAGAGAAAGCAAAGCAAACCAAGCTCCAATGAAGAAAGAAGAAAACTAGAAGCTGCTGCAAACTCAAAAGGCTTATCAGAGAAGTACACAAGGCATGCACTTTGTGGTACCCAATAATATACATACGCGTATATATATATATGTTACTGTTTTGAGCTCAAATATGTGAATCTTTGGGTATTTAAGAGGTGGGGTTTGAAGATTTTTGAGTTTAGATTTGGTTTTTGAAGAAGTGGGGTTAGGGTTGTTGGGTTTTAAATGCGGTTTGTTGGATCTAATATTTCTGGGTTTTTAGCTTTTAGGGTTTTCAAATAAAAAAAGGGAGATTGGGTTTAGGTGGGTTTTCTAATAAGGGATAAGGTTTTTTGGATTCTATCTGTGGATTTGGAGATTGTTTTGTAATTTACTTATTGGAGAGAGATATTTCAATCTGTCCCTGCAAGTGCAAACAAACAAAGAAGAAGAAGAGGGAGAGAGGTGCAATATTAAAGAGAAGATAAAGATTTTATCTCTACCTTCCTTAATTAGCTTGCTAGGTGGTTGTCGTTGTCCACCCAAAAACAGAAAGAGTGTAAAACCAAGAGCTTGGATTTGGATTTGGATTTTGGGTTCTGGTTTTTTTTTATTGCATATTTTACAAGATTTAATTAGAAGAAGGCCATGGCGAATCGATGGTGGGCTGGAAATGTTTCCATGGGAGGAGGAGGAGGTCATGTGGACTCAATCTCCTCGACTCCGCCGTCTCTCCACCTCAGGAACACTGAGGAACAGCTGGACGACCAAAACAACACGACCACTCCCACCAACAGCAGCACCAGCCCTCACAAGCAGAACAAGAAACACCGCGAAGACGACCGGGACAACAATGATCAGGAAGGCGACGATCAGGGCCCCAACACCGGTAGCGGCAGCCATGACAGCCTCGAGCCTGGAAGCAGCAACCGGAGGCCGCGTGGCCGGCCGCCCGGGTCGAAGAACAAGCCTAAACCCCCCATAGTCATCACCAAAGAGAGCCCCAACGCTCTCCGAAGCCATGTGTTGGAAATCAGTAGCGGCAGCGACATTGTGGACAGCATTGCCACCTTTGCCCAAAGGCGGCATAGAGGGGTTTCGGTTCTCAGCGGAACTGGCATTGTCGCCAATGTCACTCTCCGACAACCAGCAGCACCAACTGGAGTGATCACATTGCACGGAAGGTTCGAGATACTATCGATGTCAGGGGCATTCCTGCCCTCCCCATCCCCACCTGGGGCGACAGGGCTGACCGTGTACTTGGCAGGCGGCCAAGGGCAGGTGGTGGGAGGCACCGTGATGGGAGCATTGGTGGCTTCCGGTCCAGTGATGGTTATAGCAGCTACCTTCACAAACGCGACATATGAGAGGCTGCCGCTTGAGGAGGAACAAGGTGGAGAAGGAGGAATGCAGTTGGAGCAACAACAGCAGCAGCAGCAGCAATCAGGTGTGAATTCGGCAGGGACAGGAGCAAATTCAAGTTCCCAAGGTTTGGGTGAGCATAGTAGTGCAATGGCTGTTTACAATTTGCCTTCAAATTTACTTGCGAATGGTGGTCAGATCCCTCAAGATATATTCTGGGGTCCTCCCCCTCCAAGACCCCCTCCTCCATCTTACTGAGACAACAAAGATATAGAGATCGAGAGAAGGAAGGAGAAAGAAAGATGCTTGGTCTGATCACTGACTTGTTCTTTTTTTGGTTTTGTGAAAAAAATATGTTTGACAGCTTTTGTAGGCACAGCAAGCAAAGGTAGGAGGAGGACTATTTTGTTTATATCTTTTGCTTGTGAAATCTCAAATCTCTTTAGTTTTGTTATTAGGTTTTATTTTTTCTTTCTCAGTAGCTATGTTTCAAAACCGGTGGATCGTATGAATGTATTTTGTTCGTCTTTCGCTTAATCTTCTGTGGAGAATATATTGATCATTGTGTAGGCAATGAAGAAGAAAATAGTCAAGAAATGGAGGGGTTTTGGAGCTCTTGAAATTTCCATTGCAAAATGTTTGTGAAACTTCTTCCTTATTGGTAAGCTTTACAAGAATTTTTGTATACATTGCTGTAGTGTCTCCGGTTCACTCGAATGTTCACTCGATAAATTCCCTTGAATTCTTAAGTGCGTATGCAACCGTTAAATTCAATAATGTATGCCAAAAACAGGTGGTTTCATGCATAATTAATTGAAAGTTGAGTTTCCAGTTATGTGCATGCTCCGACAAGAATGTCAATTGAGGTCCATCTGGATAGTAGATAGCTTGAGAGCAAGTTGGTATGGATGGTTTTGTGCTTGCCAGGACTTTAGGGTTTAGGGTTGCATGATTTGATGGGTCGGTCGACCAATTTGACAGAGTGCAGAGACTTTCCACTTGGTCTTAGAGAACTGTTTACATAATTGATTCTTCTTTTATTCATGAGAGTATATCTTGTTTATACAAAAGGATATGCTCATACACGAATTATTACATAGTGTCATAGCTTTAATTATACACGAATTATTACATAGTGTCATAGCTTTAATTAAGTTGTTTAGAGACACTTCAGGATCATGGAGATACTAGTTCACAGATTCCATTGATCCAAATTACTTGCTTGTTTCTTTTATTGGAGCGGTATTCTAATTAATTTACGGGAGAGGAATTGGAGCTTAGAGCGAACTTGCCTACGCCGATTGCAAATTACTTGCACGCCTTTTTTTCAAGAGAATCCTTCAGTTTTGATTGCATGTGCTTTACTTTCAATATTTCTGCACTATCGGTCAAGTATTGTTGTTTAAGTAACAAGAAACTTTGGATCATTGTGCAAATGGATGTGAAAATTTTTGGGTGAATTTTAGATGGAGTTCGGTTTGGAACTAGACCTTTTTTTGGCACTCCTTTTTCCTAACACTTGTTTCTTTAAGCAAGTGTGAAAGAAAAAATTGAAGGTGTTGCAGCAAGACTTGACTGTTTTAGGTCATCAAATGTGGAAGAAATAATTGAAGGTGTTGTAACAAACTTGACCTAAATTTGGAATTAAATTCCTCTCCGTATATAAACTACGTTTAATTCCAAAACAGACTACCATTTGTTAGAAGTTGTCAGGATTTTAATTTTTTTTTTAATTGTTCTAATTTGTAATATATTTATGTAGGTGATGGCATAAAAAAGATGAAAATTTTTCTTACATTTGTCATGTATAATAGTCTAGGGAAAATTTGACGTAAAATTGTAATGGTATCTTTGATTAGTCATACATTGCTATGCATTTTAACTTTCTCACAAGATACGCTCGTGGCATTCTATGTGCATTCCGGGGGCATGGACCTAGTTCTCAAAATTTTGATGTGTTTTCCTTTTTTGGCTAAACAAGGGTGGTTAAGGGTAGTTAAACAAGAACAGTCTTCTTCTCCAAGTTGGTAACTCAAATTGAAAAATAAGGACAGGATAAGGAGCAGTTACTAACTCCATGTGTTCAATTGACTTGTGCTGCATTTGTACTGTTTGGAGAAAATGCACAGGTGTCATGATGTTTTTCCTTTTTTATTTTTTATATCAGCATGAACTGAATTGAACAGAATTCAGTTGCTGGAAATAAATGGTGTGCTCTATTATAACATGACAGATGAATGAGTCGGTGTGAGGACTCAGGATATACAGCAAAGGATGTTAGGCTATTTCCAACTCGGAAGGGCTAAATATAGACTCGTCCAAAACTATAGTTTTGTTAAAAAATATTTTCAAATAAACAGTATTGGGCTATACTCGTATACCATCTTCAACCGAAAGGATTAAATATAGCTTTCTCAATAATTTATTAATTTTACATTTATACCTTAAATTTATTGGTTAATCTAGTTAAACTACCATTAATGTTTTTAAATCTAGTTGTTGAATTTGAATCAATTATTGCAATTGGGGAGCTGATAAAAAAAAAAGGGCTAAGAGGGGGTTACATTTGGCTAAATAAAGTCTAGTTGGCTCCATAGAGTTATAGCTTAGTTATTGGTTAGAGATGAGTTTTTGGATAAATCAGGTTGTTTTTTTTATTTTTAAACGTTTAGCTCTCTTCATTGGAGATGACCTTAGCAAACTTCTATTTGGACATTCTCTTTCTAATTTTCTCATCGTATGACCCTATCCTCAATGATATACGTATATCAATGAATATCATACCTTTTTCTTAAAAATGGTTAGGTCATTTAGATTTGGTTAATTTTTCTGTAACCTTTAAGAGTAACCTATAAGATAGACGATGTGTCATAATGGTGCAACACTTAAAATGATGGTTTCAATGAAAAGGATGCTTGCAATGAGGGAAATGGAGAGAATTTGGATTCAGGACGCAGTAGGTTGAAGAGAAAAGTAATCTATAAGCCAATCCGCCACTTAATGTTAGCATTACATTTTTCACTTTATGTTTTGGGCATAGCCAACCTTTTAAGTATTTAAGGGCTATCACAATATGAGAATTTTGAGTTTGATTCTTGAAAATGGATGAAACTTGCACATTGGAGCGAGAAATTTGAATTCAATTTTGAGTTGAGTGAGATGCATCGTCCTGATTTTGATCCTTACGAAAAATGGGCTACAATCATCAAAATCTCTATTACAATAACAATGTTTGTACAAATCAAATTTGCACTAGGGAAATGCTAAAGGGATTCTATCAAAAGTGAGACTTTTGATGAACCATCTATCATCATATAATTTATCGTTAATTTTTATGCTAACATTATAAAACATTGTGCAAAAAATATAAGGTATCAAATAATCCATAGAAAGTCAGAGTCCTCTTTTTAAAAGTCTTTTTAGTATTTCTCGTCGCATTATTACGACAATATTTTTGTACAATCATTAAACTCATATCATTACAAGAACAGTTTTACATAAATCAAGCTCATACTATTACAATAAAAATATTATACGAATCAAACTCAAGCGATCTAATTCTCGTAAATAAAATTCACAAAAACCGCAACAGAAGAGAGTTGGCATAGATTCTTGCCCACCTCAACACAAAGTGCACTTGGTTGGATGTCCCGAAAAAGTGTGGGCCTGGTGGTCAGGTCCCCACTAGCTTTGAGAAGTTGACAGAAGTGGGCTTGGTTGGACCTAATTTCGGCCTGCCCAGTAAGTTTGCGTAAGAGTTTCTATTTAAAATTATTTGTCGTGGATTTATAAAACTTTATATTTGTGATCAGAATGATTTATATTATAAATCATTCTATAAAAATTGTTTTTGTAAAAGATTAATTAAAATGAAGTCCTTTAGTCATCAAATCGTATAAAAACATATGAACAAAAGTAACAAAAGCATTACGAATTGTTTGTGTATTTGCTACAATCAATTAATTAAATGACTTTAGTTTTGATTTATTTTTTGCAGAGATGATCTTTGCAGAGTAATTTATAATTTGAACGGTTTTGATCATAAACACAAACCTTTGTGATTCAAACACCAAAAATTTTGACTAGAAATTCTTACTCATCTTTGAGTAACCAAGCAATGATCCCTATTTTTTTCCGGAGTAAGTTGGACCTAGTTCGGGTGAGACAAGAACAATAATGTTCTGAGTATGAAATCATCTTGTTTAGCCTAACTTTCTCCCTCTCAGTCGCATTATTAAGTACACTTGGCCATAGTACAAATACTAGGTCACACATCATTAAATTGGTTCTTTTGACGAAAGATTTCATGAAACGGGTATATCACTGTCATGATGTTGACGTCGGTACAAGATATTACGATAATGTTCCACTCGTTCTAGGTAAGCTGTAAACCATTTGGTGGGGGATAAGTAGTAGTATTGGATAATCTTCAATGTAATCTTATGTTTAGTACTCAAAGCTCAATCTTACAGTTTTGAACTCAAGTTTCGAACCCCAAAACTTCCTAACTAGGCCCTTGGGACTCCGACCAAAGACCTAGCACTCGAAGACCGGACCTAGGATATGAAAACGCAAATTAAAATGATATTGTTCAATTAATCTAGCTCTTTAATCCTGTGTTATGCAATATATATATATATATATATATTTTTTTTTTTGGTAAAATGTGTTATGCAAAATATTAATATTGTGTGGTTATTAAAATTGTCCTATCCAACCTTAGTGCTACCCAATACAATCATGAGTACTGCAGGAGACTTTGGTTGTCAAATTATCAAAGAGACGGGTTAAATATCTACTTGCATTAACATCGATATTATCCTCAACTTGATAATTATTACCCACACAATCCGTCAGGTGTAGAGTTTAATCACAAAATACCTCGGTATTAATTAGAGTAAAATTGTGATATTTAAACTCTTCTTTTTTATTTTCTCTGGCCAATGTAGGATATTCTACACAAGTAACTTGGAAGGATGTAAACAAAGCCAATTATTGCACTTATTTACTATTTATCACAAATTTTATATACAATGATATATTTACTAAGGTGTGGTGAAATAATTTGGTTTTAAATTCATCATGTACGAAATTCGAAATTAAAATATTTTTCATTTACAAGTAAAGAAGAATACCATTAAACCATAATGTTACTATCTACCACATTAAAACATCACCATTGGTGAAAGTAGTTGATGGGAAAATCGATGCTATAGTTTCCACCCTTACTAATAGTTTAGCGCACCTATTCTTGTTATTCGTTGAGGCGAATGGGGAATTTTGTATACAAAATTCGTTATTTACTCATTGATGAACTGCAATTTTGAATCGGGGAGAACTAAAATGGATAATGTTTGTGTTCCTTCTATGAGAAAATCTACTTGTCCTCCCACCTAAGAATAATGCATCTTCACATTAGAAACATCATAACCGAATCGTTCATTATCTTTATTATCATCTAAAGATCATACATGGAAAAAATCATTTAATTTGAAGATTATCTAGCCATTCATATGCATTCATTATGAGGATGCTACTTGTTATCAAAATTATTGATTGATTTGACATAAATGAATAGTTAAATAATTTACAAATTAAATACTTTTTTTTGTATATATAAATTTTAAATGACGATAAAGAAAATAAATGATTCAAATTATGTTGTTGTTGACTCTAAAAATTACAAAACCTACGTGGTGCGCAGGTCGAGTAACTAATAAGCTAACTACGTCATTCGGTTGAATGCGGGGCGTGCCAACTCGTCGGCCGAGCTCGGCCGAGGAGTAAAATTCGTTGATGTCACGTTGAGCGCGTTGTTGACTTCTTTATCTTGCGAATGCGACCGAGGAAGGAACACTCTTGGTCTTTGGGTTCTAGAGCCTGAAGACAAGGCTACTAATTTTGCGAAGTTCACAAATCGTCGGCGCCCGATTCGGTCACTGTGATTATATTCGTAAGAGTATAGGCACGTCGAATCGACACCAAACTATATGGATATAGGTACTCAAATGTGATGTATGTCTTGATAGTGAATGTAGTTCGATCGTCGGAATGCCGAACTCTGAAACTCACTTGTGAGTATCCAATCGTAAAATCACTCGGCGTTCAGTACGCCGAATAACGCAATTTGTAACACCTTACTACGCCGAGAGGGCTAGCAAGGTGACCTCTACCAACAAGGGTTCGAAAACCCTTCTCGGTCGAGACTTAGATAGGTAACCAGTCGGCCTCGACACAGTGTTGTTTATCCAAACTGAAGGTGCTTCTCGGTCGGCTGATTCTGCGGCAACAGTGCTGTTTATCCAAACTGAAGGTGTTCGCCGGGTGCCTCCACAGTGTTGTTTATCCAAACTGAAGGTGTGTCGGCAGAAAAAGAAAAGGAAAAAATCTCAAGGTATTTGAGAGGCTTTGCGCAGGGCAATTGTATGTTGAATTAAAGGTCCTTCTTTGTTGCATGATTTCTTGTATTTATAGCACCCGTTCCTTGAGACCGAATCACGCCCTTATCTGGATTGGGAGTCCTTGTCCCGTTCCAACTTTACTTCGAACAAACCCACTCCCATTAGGACTTTGAACTTTCCCCTCTTCCGAGGCTTTATTTTTTACTGACTGGGAATCCTGGTTGCACCAGGACTTCCTCGACCTTTTTGTTTATCTGGATTATTCCTTCTTAGGATAGGACTCGACCGACTCTGCTAACTGGCCCGGAATCTATCAAGCAACCCATAGTAGTTGACATAGCTTTGGGCCGAGCCCAACCCTATGCTCGGCCCAACAATATTATTTCGGGCCCAAACAGTTGTTCGTACGATAACGATATATTAATAGAGGTGGAAGAACAAATAAGTTCTTTGACAACGCAAGCATTATTCAATTAAAATACCACGGAGTACTATTCCAAATAAAAGATCATTAACTATTAAATGGGCAAACCCTATCCTCCCATAGAAAAAGAATAAACAAACAATAACCTAAAGCGATGTCTCTTTTCCTTCAAATTTACTTTCCCAAAAAGGAGTGTTTCTTTGTTAACCCAAAGAATTTTGTTTTAATGAATTGTTATTAGTATTCTAAAAATCTTATTTTACATTCTAAACTTTCTATATTAGGAAAGAAAAATATACTTATAAGGAGTATAAAATGTTATTTTTGAAGTGCTAATAATACTTTCTTTGTTTTATTGTGATGAGATGGTACTAATGGGGACTAAAAAAGGAATTATCATAAATTAAAGCATCTTCTAACTTTTATATTAGATGTAATTCTCAACACGTTTAAGAGGTGGGCAAGTACTACTGAATAGCGAATTGCTTTGATGCATAGGGTGAGTCGTGTTTCATGTTTAAGTACTCTTGTTTTTGTAGTTTAAATGAATTTAATATAAATTATTAATTATTATATTATTTGTAAAAAAAAATTAGTACTCTAAAATATTATTGTGCACTCCTTGTATGGTGTAATTTTTTTTT
The DNA here is from genome assembly GCF_041283825.1 of Pyrus communis. Taxonomy (NCBI): domain Eukaryota; kingdom Viridiplantae; phylum Streptophyta; class Magnoliopsida; order Rosales; family Rosaceae; genus Pyrus; species Pyrus communis. Next base: position 6,016,130 of record NC_142565.1, read on the forward strand.
TTTTTGGATTAATTTTAGTTTAGTACTTTAAAGTTTATAGGTTTTGAACATTTGATATATCAAGTTTTTTTCATCCTACAATAGTACTTAAAGTCATAATTTTGGGACAATTTCATACATCTATTAAGGTTGTTGTTAAGTTAGCCGTTAACTTATGATATGACACCCACGTGAACAATGATTGAACGTCACGTGTCAATATGGATCCATGTGAATATTAAAAAATTAAAATTTTTTTTTTCACTCCCCTCCCTCTTCGACTACTCTCCTTCATTCCCGACCCAACTCACTTCCCCACCCCCTTCCTCCTAAAACCACAGTGGCGCCAATACCATTTTCCCAACCGCAACTATGGTCGTCGCCGCACCTCCACCGCCTCTGCCACCTACCCCAGCCCCAGATTCCTTCAACGACGTACCCCTGGGCTCGACCCCAATATGCTACATGACTTAATGAAGAAATGAAGGGACAGAAGTTTGAATTATAGATCTACCAAGAACCACGAATTTTTCTATCTAAATCAGAACGAAGAAGGTACACCAGATCCATACAATCTACCAAGAACCATGAATTTTTCTATCTAAATCAGAACGAAGAAGGTACACCAGATCCATACAAATTTTCCAAGAAAATCCACCCTACGTATATTTATATGACAAAAACTTCAAATTTATTATACCATCTTCGCCTTGCGCGCTATCTAATTACGATGTGGGGGAGGTAGATAGGTTCAACCGCTAGCGGCAACGACGGCTGGGGATGTGTCGACATCGACATGGTGTGCGACACTGTTGAGGAAGGAAAGGAAGCAGTGGAGGCGGAAGGCTCTTGCTCGTTGAGGAAGAGGTCCTCAGGAACCTTAAAGGTGCCGTGCACAAAGACAACTACGCCATCGACGGCAAGTAGGGGTGGGTTCGGTTTTTTGCGAAAACCGGAAACCGAACCGAAATTACTGTTCGGTTCGATTTTCTATCAGTTTGTGTTCGGTTTGGTTTGGTTTGTATTCGGTTCGGTTTCGACCCGGTTCGGTTTTTTTTTTTTTTTTTTTTTTTTTTGCTTTTTTCCCCAAGTAGGCAGCAGGTTCTCAAAACCAACAGGTATAAATAACCAATTATCAAATTATCAATTATCAAATCAAGATCAAGATCATTTGGTAAGCAGATCAAGATCAAGATCAATTATAAAAAAAAAATCAACATGTATAAATAACCAATTACATTTACAATTTCTGAAAGGTTCTCAAAACCAACAGGTTCTCAAAACCAACAGGCAGCAGGTTCTCAACATGTATAACCGATTACAAATTACAATTTCTGAAAGGTTCTCGAAACCAACATATCGAAATCGAATATTACAAACTACAATTTCTGAAAGGTTCTCAAAACCAACAAGGAAATAACCAACATATCGAAATCGAATATTACAGTATAACCAACAGGTTCTCAAAATCCCAGAAAACCATCAAAATCTTCAATCACGATTCACGACAAAGAATAATTAATCAAATATTACAAATTTACAATTTCTGAATTCTGAATCTGCATGCAATTTTAATGATTGGTAATTTGGTAAGCAGAAGCAGAAGCCCAGAAGGCCATAATCGGTAAGCACTAAGCAGAAGCAGTTAAGCAGAAGCCCATAATCGAATATCGATATTCCATAAGCAGAAGCAGAAGCCCAGATATAAGAGTATGAGACCAACCTTTTGCAGTCTCACGGCAAGATCAAAGACTGGCGCTGGCGGCGACTGGCGAGGGCAAGGTGTGACCGTGTGAGAGATTGAGACAATTTGAGAGTGAGAAAGGTCCGCCGGTCGCGAACTCGATGTCACCTCGGATTCAAGACTGAGAAAGACAGAGAGTTTGAGAGATACAGAGAGTGATTGAAGTTGAAGTCTTGAAGACCGAGAGAGAGAGAGAGAGAGGAGGCTAACCTTTTGCTGTCGACTGTCGAGACTTGAAAACGGCAAGAAAAATCTGACGGCGAGATGAGAGAGAGTGACTGACGACGAGGGCGAGGTGTGAGAGATTGAGAGTGAAAAGGGTCGCGCCGTCGCGAGTTGCCTGAGAGATTGAGAGAGACAGAGCGAGAGAGAGATGACGCTCAGGGCCTCAGGCTGCGCGAGACTGCGAGAGGGTTACTACTGGGTTTAGGCCCCTAGGCCTAGGGTTCATGAAAAAACTCTGAAGAAGAAGAATTGAAGGCAGGGAAGGGAAGTAGGGAACGAGAGAGAAGAGGCTTAAGGGTTAGGATTACAACAACTTACACCGGCGGCTTTAGTTACAGGGTTGTTATTTGTTAAGGCTTAAGGGTTTTGTTAAAAAGATTAAAAAATTAAAAATAACCTCACAAATCCTGGAGGCATGAGGGTTCGAACCCATGCCTCCAGCTTGTAAAGTTTCATTGAAACCAACTTGGCAACAGGTTCTGTTTTGTTATGATTGTATGACTAAACTATTTATAAATATTCAAAAAAATTATATATATATATATATCGGTTTGGTTCGGTTCGGTTTCCGAGCCTCAAAAACCGAAACCGAACTGGTCAGATTCGGTTCGGTTCGGTTTGACAATTTCGGTTCGGTTTTTTTGCGACCTCGATCCGGTTCGGTTGTCGATTTTTTTCGGTTTTCGGTTTTTTGAACTCACCCCTAACGGCAAGAGCGGAGATGAGGACGGATCTGACAGATGTGAGGAAGACGACGAAAACATAGAGGCGATGAGGCCCCATAAGGTTTGGGTTTCGGAGAATGTGTGGCCGAAGATGACGAGGGGCTGATCAGTGGTGCGGCAGTAGCAGTGGTTGCGGTTGGGGAAAATGGTACTGCGCCACCGTGGTGTAGGAGGAAAGGGCTGGGTTTTACATAGAGGACCTGTTCGTGAAGGAGGGCTATAGGAGGAAGGGGTTGGGGAAGTGAGGGAGAGGTGGGTTGGGAATGGAGGAGAGTGGAGTCGAAGAGAAGGGGAAGAGGAAAAAAATTTGATTTTGATTTTTTTTTTTTTTCCGAAGTTTTAAATTTTTTAAATATTCACATGGAATCATATTGACACATAGCTTCTAGTTATTGTCCACATGAGTGTTACGTCATAAGGTAACAGCTAATTTAACAGCAACTTTAACAAAGATATGAAGTTATTCCAAAATTATGATTTTAGGTACCATTCTAGAATAAAAAAAATTGATGTATCAAATGTTGAAAATCAAGAAACTCTAGAGTAGTAAATTAAGATTAATCTTTCTCTTTAAATATAAAAAATTTGAAATGCACATGAAAATTTTGGAGTGACAATACAATTTTAAAAAAAGTATGGGATAAAAATTATCAGTAATTCTCTTGCAAAAGTGCTTAGGAATTCCTTATTATTTTTGTCTAAATTTTATGTTTATTTCTTTATTCAGACAATAACACTTTTGCTAGAAATGAAAAACAAAAAAATTTCAATAAAAATTCAAGAGCTTTCTGCATGTTCACTTGCAGCTGCGTTTTCTAGAAGCACTGATTTGTACTTCCTCAAAAACCTCAGAACATCTAATTTCATAAGGCACGTTTATCTATTTTAGTCAAACCCTATAAAAAGTGCTTTATTTAGTTAGTTGAAATCACTTTCAACACTCCCATAAGACATAAGGAGTTTAAATATTGTCAAACACAGCCTTAATCATACTCACTCTCAACTGATCAATACAAGAGTCTGGCGTAGATATTATAAAATATAATGAAGGTTTCATGTTGAATATGATATTGGAAAGGATAAAAATAGGATTGGATACCATAAAGAGCAGGATGCTTCACCGATACAATTAATAGAAGGATAATTTTACATATGCACACTACGAAAATTTAACAATTATGACTTAGAACCTGAATAGATTAACAAAAACAAAAACCAAAGGAGAAGAACCAAACTAGTAGAAAATTTGCCTTTTTTCTAGATGCGCATTGTAGTGTGAAACCAAGGATTTATCCCCTTGCCTCTGTCTTACACTCACATGATTGTGAGAGAGAGAGACGAGGGGATAAATTTCCGGTTACACCCAAGTTTTTCTCCTGGTTGACCTATGCTAATATTGGACTAGCTCCTGCAATTTTCTGAAAGCTAATTAGTATAAATCCCATGTAGCAGTCTCATTTGGCCATGGATTGCTTCCCAAGTTGTCTTGCTCCATGCTTTCAAGAAATCTTTTTAAAGGATCTGGTGTAGAGTGATCCCCAATTAAGTTCACTTCTTCCCATTCCTGTAAAGGAGGCATCTCTATATCCATCTCACCGTTAAACCCTTGGTTGGCAGCTGCACTTCCTATGTGTGGAAATATTGGTGATTCTGGTAATTGATTCTGGATATGTTGTGTGTCAACAGCATCATGTTGTGAAAATACTTGCAACTGATCAACGAATGTGTTGCTATTACTTGGATGGCAAGTTGCAAAATCAACCATTTGGCTCCCAAGAGTTTCGATCTCCTCTTGTAAGTACGCAACCTGTGAGGAAAGACTGATGGGTAAATGGTCTACACAAAATTATGTATTGACATGTGCAAGTGAGAAGTTTGCAGAGGTTAGCAGCATGGAAACCTGTTGTTGGAGTGCAAAGATTTGCGAGACACATCCATACACAGGATCACGCATTCGAGCTAGCGCTTCATACGACATGGTGATGGCAGCATCACTTCGATTTTGCACCGGTAAGTGTAGTAGCAGCTTGGACACATTGCTTGCACCAAACACTTTGTGTACTGCTGCAAAGTGGTCTGCAGCTTGGTCGTAGCAGAAGTAAGGAGCGAAAATGCATTCGCTTGTGCATTTTCGCCGTAGGAATTTGCATGCTCCACATGAAGAGCCTAATCCTGCCATATTCCTAAGCTTTTAGTACTAAACCTGTGACAAGGGTTTTTTCAGGTGGTACCAGAAATTTACTGGTGCAGATCCAAAGTTTAGATTTAGTCTTTATAGCCATCACTCGAAAGGGTTTAGATTTAATCATTATCATTTATAATTTGAACGGTTATAATCATAAGCACAAACCTTTGTGATTCAAACATCAAAAATTTTGAGTAGAAATTCTTACTCATCTTTGAGTAACCAAGCAATGATCCCTATTTTTTTCCGGAGTAAGTTGGACCTAGTTCGGGTGAGACAAGAACAATAATGTTCTGAGTATGAAATCATCTTGTTTAGCCTAACTTTCTCCCTCTCAGTCGCATTATTAAGTAGACTTGGCCATAGTACAAATACTTGGTCACACATCATTAAATTGGTTCTTTTGACGAAGGATTTTCATAAAACAGGTATATCACTGTCATGACGTTGACGTCGGTACAGGATATTACGATAATGTTTCACTCGTTCTAGGTAAGCTGTAAACCATTTGGTGGGGATAAGTAGTAGTATTGGATAATCTTCAATGTAATCTTATGTTTAGTACTCAAAGCTCAATCTTACAGTTTTGAACTCAAGTTTCGAACCCCAAAACTTCCTAACTAGGCCCTTGGGACTCCGACCAAAGACCTAGCACTCGAAGACCGGACCTAGGATATGAAAACGCAAATTAAAATGATATTGTTCAATTAATCTAGCTCTTTAATCCTGTGTTATGCAATATATATATATATATATATATTTTTTTTTTTTTTTTGGTAAAATGTGTTATGCAAAATATTAATATTGTGTGGTTATTAAAATTGTCCTATCCAACCTTAGTGCTACCCAATACAATCATGAGTACTACAGGAGATTTTGGTTGTTAAATTATCAGAGAAACATGTTAAATATCTACTTGCATTAATATCGATATTGTCCTCAACTTGATAATTATTATCCACACAATCCGTCAGATGTAGGGTTTAATCACAAAACACCTCGGTATTAATTAGAGTAAAATTGTGATATTTAAACTCTTCTTTTTTCTTTTCTCTAGCCAATGTAGGTTATTCTACACAAGTAACTTGGAAGGATGTAAACAAAGCCGATTATTGCACTTATTTACTATTTATCACAAATTTTATCTACAATGATATATTTACTAAGGTTTGGCGAAATAATTTGATTTCAAACTCATCATTTACGAAATTCGAAATTAAAATGTTTTTCATTTACAAGTAAAGAAGAATACCATTAAACCATAACAATAAGTGTTACTATCTACCACATTAAAACATCACCATTGGTGAAAGTAGTTGATGGGAAAATCGATGCTATAGTTTCCACCCTTACTAATAGTTTAGCGCACCTATTCTTGTTACTCGTTGAGGCGAATGGGGAATATTGTGTACAAAATTCGTTATTTACTCATTGATGAACTGCAATTTTGAATCGGGGAGAACTAAAATGGATAATGTTTGTGTTCCTTCTATGAGAAAATCTACTTGTCCTCCCACCTAAGAATAATGCATCTTCACAGTAGAAACATCATAACCGAACCGTTCATTATCTTTATTATCATCTAAAAATCATACATGGAAAAAATCATTTAATTTGAAGATTATCTAGCCATTCATATGCATTCATTATGAGGATGCTACTTGTTATCAAAATTATTGATTGATTTGACATAGATAAATAGTTAAATAATTTACAAATTAAATACTTTTTTTTGTATATATAAATTTTAAATGGACGATAAAGAAAATAAATGATTCAAATTATGTTGTTCGTACGATAACGATATATTAATAGAGGTGGAAGAACAAATAAGTTCTTTGACAACGCAAGCATGATTCAATTAAAATACCACGGAGTACTATTCCAAATAAAAGATCATTAACTATTAAATGGGCAAACCCTATCCTCCCATAGAAAAAGAATAAACAAACAATAACCTAAAGCGATGTCTCTTCTCCTTCAAATTTACTTTCCCAAAAAGGAGTGTTTCTTTGTTAACCCAAAGAATTTTGTTTTAATGAATTGTTATTAGCATTCTAAAAATCTCATTTTACATTCCAAATTTTCTATATTAGGAAAGAAAAATATACTTATAAGGAGTATAGAATGAGATTTTTGAAGTGCTAATAATACTTCCTTTGTTTTATTGTGATGAGATGGTACTAATGGGGACTAAAAAAGGAATTATCATAAATTAAAGCATCTTCTAACTTTTATATTCGATGTAATTCTCAACACGTTTAAAGGTTGGTTTGGTATTGCTGTGCTTTGAAAAAAAGCTGATTATGCTGTGCTGTGAGAATAAGCGGCTGTGAAATAAAGCAGCAGAGTGTTTGGTAAACTTTTTTGTAAAAGTGCTTTTGAAAGAAAAAAACAGTATTATAGTGTTTGGTAAACTTTTATGTAAAACAGATGTGAAAAAAAACCGATTTTTCAAAGCTGGGTTTTGCAGCTTCTTGTTTTGGCTTTTTTTCACCAAAAACTGTGAAAAAAAGCTGAAGCTGAATGTTTACCAAACACAAAAACAGCTCCCAGCTTTTTTTGATACCAGCTTTTTTCAGAATCACCTCAATACCAAACCAGGTCTAAAAGGTGGGCAAGTACTACTGAATAGCGAATTGCTTTGATGCATAGGGTGAGTCGTGTTTCATGTTTAAGTACTCTTTTGTTTTTGTAGTTTAAATGAATTTAATATAAATTATTAATTATTATATTATTTGTAAAAAAAAATTAGTACTCTAAAATATTATTGTGCACTCTTCATATGGTGTAATTTTTTTTTTTTGGATTAATTTTAGTTTATTACTTTAAAGTTTATAGGTTTTGAACATTTGATACATCAAGTTTTTTTCATCCTACAATGGTACTTAAAGTCATAATTTTGGAACAATTTCATACCTCTATTAAGGTTGTTGTTAAGTTAGCCGTTAAATTATGATATGACTACAATGGTACTTAAAGTCATAATTTTGGAACAATTTCATACCTCTATTAAGGTTGTTGTTAAGTTAGCCGTTAAATTATGATATGACACCCACGTGCATAATGATTGAACGTCACGTGTCAATATGGATCCACGTGAATATTAAAAAATTAAATTTTTTTTTTTTTTTCACTCCCCTCCCTCTTCGACTACTCTCCTTCATTCCCGACCCAACTCACTTCCCCACCCCCTTCCTCCTAAACCACAGTGGCGCCAATACCATTTTCCCAACCGCAACTATGGTCGTCGCCGCACCTCCACCGCCTCTGCCACCTACCCCAGCCCCAGATTCCTTCAACGACGTACCCCTGGACTAGACCCCAATATGCTACATGACTTAATGAAGAAATGAAGGGACAGAAGTTTGAATTATAGATCTACCAAGAACCATGAATTTTTCTATCTAAATCAGAACGAAGAAGGTACACCAGATCCATACAAATTCGCCAAGAAAATCCACCCTACGTATATTTATATGACAAAAACTTCAAATTTATTATACCATCTTCGCCTTGTGCGCTATCTAATTACGATGTCGGGGAGGTAGATAGGTTCAACCGCTAGCGGCAACGACGGCTGGGGATGTGCCGACAACGACATGGGGTGCGACACTGTTGAGGAAGGAAAGGAAGCAGTGGAGGCGGAAGGCTTTTGCTCGTCGAGGAAGAGGTCCTCAGGAACCTTAAAGGTGCCGTGCACAAAGACAACTACGCCACCGACGGCAAGAGCGGAGATGAGGACGGATCTGACAGATGTGAGGAAGACGACGAAAACAGAGAGGCGATGAGGCCCCAGAAGGTTTGGGTTTCGGAGAATGTGTGGCCGAAGATGACGAGGGGCTGATCAGAGGTGCGGCAGCAGCAGTGGTTGCGGTTGGGGAAAATGGTACTGCGCCACCGTGGTGTAGGAGGAAAGGGCTGGGTTTTACATAGAGGACCTGTTCGTGAAGGAGGGCTATAGGAGGAAGGGGTTGGGGAAGTGAGGGAGAGGTGGGTTGGGAATGGAGGAGAGTGGAGTCGAAGAGAAGGGAAGAGGAAAAAAATTTGATTTTGAATTTTTTTTTTTCGAAGTTTTAAATTTTTTAAATATTCACATGGAATCATATTGACACATAGCTTCTAGTTATTATCCACATGAGTGTTACGTCATAAGGTAACAGCTAATTTAACAGCAACTTTAACAAAGATATGAAGTTGTTCCAAAATTATGATTTTAGGTACCACTCTAGAATAAAAAAACTTGATGTATCAAATGTTGAAAATCAAGAAACTCTAAAGTAGTAAATTAAGATTAATCATTCTTTTTAAATATAAAAAATTTGAAATGCACATGAAAATTTTGGAATGACAATACAATTTTAAAAAAAGTATGGGATAAAAATTATCAGTAATTCTCTTGCAAAAGTGCTTAGGAATTCCTTATTATTTTTGTCTAAATTTTATGTTTATTTCTTTATTCAGACAATAACGCTTTTGCTAGAAATGAAAAACAAAAAAATTTCAATAAAAATTCAAGAGCTTTCTGCATATTCACTTGCAGCTGCGTTTTCTAGAAGCACTGATTTGTACTTCCTCAAAAACCTCAGAACATCTAATTTCATAAGGCACGTTTATCTATTTTAGTCAAACCCTATAAAAAGTGCTTTATTTAGTTAGTTGAAATCACTTTCGACACTCCCATAAGACATAAGGAGTTTAAACATTGTCAAACACAGCCTTAATCATACTCACTCTCAACTGATCAATACAAGAGTCTGGCGTAGATATTATAAAATATAATGAAGGTTTCATGTTAAATATGATATTGGAAAGGATAAAAATAGGATTGTATACCATAAAGAGCAGGATGCTTCACCGATACAATTAATAGAAGGATAATTTTACATATGCACACTACGAAAATTTAACAATTATGACTTAGAACCTGAATAGATTAACAAAAACCAAAGGAGAAGAACCAAACTAGTAGAAAATTTGCCTTTTTTCTAGATGCGCATTGTAGCGTGAAACCAAGGATTTATCCCCTTGCCTCTGTCTTACACTCACGTGATTGTGAGAGATAGAGACGAGGGGATAAATTTCCGGTTACACCCAAGTTTTTCTCCTGGTTGACCTATGCTAATATTGGATTAGCTCCTGCAATTTTCTGAAAGCTAATTAGTATAAATCCCATGTAGCAGTCTTATTTGGCCATGGATTGTTTCCCAAGTTGTCTTGCTCCATGCTTTCAAGAAATCTTTTTAAAGGATCTGGTGTAGAGTGATCCCCAATTAAGTTCACTTCTTCCCATTCCTGTAAAGGAGGCATCTCTATATCCATCTCACCGTTAAACCCTTGGTTGGCAGCTGCACTTCCTATGTGTGGAAATATTGGTGATTCTGGTAATTGATTCTGGATATGTTGTGTGTCAACAGCATCATGTTGTGAAAATACTTGCAACTGATCAACGAATGTGTTGCTATTACTTGGATGGCAAGTTGCAAAATCAACCATTTGGCTCCCAAGAGTTTCGATCTCCTCTTGTAAGTACGCAACCTGTGAGGAAAGACTGATGGGTAAATGGTCTACACAAAATTATGTATTGACATGTGCAAGTGAGAAGTTTGCAGAGGTTAGCAGCATGGAAACCTGTTGTTGGAGTGCAAAGATTTGCGAGACACATCCATACACAGGATCACGCATTCGAGCTAGCGCTTCATACGACATGGTGATGGCAGCATCACTTCGATTTTGCACCGGTAAGTGTAGTAGCAGCTTGGACACATTGCTTGCACCAAACACTTTGTGTACTGCTGCAAAGTGGTCTGCAGCTTGGTCGTAGCAGAAGTAAGGAGCGAAAATGCATTCGCTTGTGCATTTTCGCCGTAGGAATTTGCATGCTCCACATGAAGAGCCTAATCCTGCCATATTCCTAAGCTTTTAGTACTAAACCTGTGACAAGGGTTTTTTCAGGTGGTACCAGAAATTGACTGGTGCAGATCCAAAGTTTAGATTTAGTCTTTATAGCCATCACTCGAAAGGGTTTGAAGTATTCTTTTTGTACAGAGGACATCCTCATTTTAGTGAAAGCTATTGTTCTTTTGGGTCTCCTTTATGGGGTACATCATCAATCTCAAATTGGGCAAGCATTCCCTGATTAATTAATGCCTCTAAATTATTAAGGGTCCTTGTTCTTAATTAAATAATCTTCAAGAATGAGTCCAATATTTGATGGAAGACCTAATCATTATCATCATAAGTTGGGCTCAAAAAATGAGAGAGCGTAGCTCTAATTAGTACATTATTCTTGACTATCTAGTAGAGACAAGTACAATAGCCATACATTTCTTTCTCATGTATGGAAAGTATATCTTGCGCAAAATAAACTTATGGGTTCTATAGATGTACCTTAATCAATCTTGTTTATGTAGCAATCGTGGATTATGACGGTTGGTTCAGTAGATCTATTCTCTTGCATTCGAGTTTAATTCATATTGAATTGTAAATGGAAAAAAAACACCTTATTAGTCAAAATTTGAGGGTTGCAAATATCAAATTGAACTACTTTACTATAAGCTTCATTAATGTAATTAAACTATATTTTACTCTACTAAAAGTTCATTAGTATACTAGATGGCCATGGAATTCTCCTCTATTCCACTTACTAGGGCAACCATTCGACGAGTCGATAAGCCAGTGCATGAGGAATTCATGGAAAACACTGTGTTGCAAATTATAATATACCTTGAGCCAAAATCAAACGATGGGGTTGGTGGATTCTGCTGTGTCATTCTTCCTCAACTAATGAGATTAGAGTTCACATTCTTATTAATTCATCCTATTTTCCTAGCTTAGAGATTGGATGTAGAGCCTGTGACTCATGGCGTCTCTACTTGTCGTTATGCTCCATTATTAACCTTGTTTTAAATCCATAATGCACGTCTTAATTAGGTCCCCATGTTTATATTTTAATCCTACATTATCAGGTTGGCTGTTGGCCACTTAATCCGGCCGGGTCGCTGCTAAGACGACTGTTCTTGTCTCTGGAACACCAAAAAAGCTTCAAAAATAGCAAGCTGCCAATCCCCCACAAACCCTAGCTATCTCCTGTTTGACAATGAGTTGTAATAAGTGCTTAAATTTCTTCTTCGGGCTCTAGGTTATAAAAGCAGAAATATTCGGGCAAATAAGAGAGTGAGTTGGAGGCGACAAAATGCTATTTTCAGCAAAACGCATAAACTTTTCTGCTTTCTGTCATTTCACATATCACAAATGTGAAAATTCCTTTTGGAATCGAGTGAGAATTAATTGATGCATGAGAAAGGAATGTATGAGGGGGATGGTGGGGGCGGTAGCTTTCCGTTTTCGAGTTTCGAGTTTAACGATGAAAGTGTCCTTCCCTATCATGGCGTCCTTTACAGTTTTACCCAGCTGCAATGCTAGTAGCTAGGGTTTGTTAGCTTCGTTCGCATTTTTTGGTGCTCTGTTTGTACTTGTTTGTTACCAATACCAACAGGGTTGCTGCATGTGAATCCTTTTCACTTGCGTTCTTGATAAAATTTTGAGCTGTCATCAACTGAAGTAATTGAATACAGTTTCTCATTTAAATGCTACACATCACACTGCTGAATCTTGAGAGAGTTTAAGAGTTTTTAATCATAAGGAAGAAGATTTAGTTAAAAGAATCATGGGAGTTGTTAACCAAAAATAAAAAAACAAAAAAGAATCATGGGAGTTGAAGTATGTGGTTTTGTGAGTCATCAGGATTAAGAGGTGTGATTTTCGGTTTTTTTATGTTTTAATTTTAATTTTTATATAAAACAATATTCTACACCAAATTAATCTAAACTACGGGAACAAAAATTCAAAATTTGGGTAGATCGGGGAGCGCTTTGATTACCCCAGGTCTTTGCTCCAGTCTTTCTATATATTAATTTGCTGGCTTTTCTTTCTTGCCCTACGTATTCAACAGCAAATGGTTTCAGGGAGACATGAACCTAATATTAAGAAATGTTTTTAACAACGTTTCTGTTTCGTATGACATACCATCTTAATAATTAGGTGGCCAGTTATCCAACGGGAGGAGCTCGATGCTTGCTTTTGATATTAACCAATTATATATTGACACGTGCTTATTCTTTTTAGAAAGATAAAAATAAATAAAATCAGAATAAGAGTTTGAATGTAATTAGAAGTTTCTACAAATGAGGACTCTTTTCATCTTTTTTTCCTTTTAAAAGGACCAATCATACTTATATTAGTATTATGACTGACACACAAAGGTTGTCTCTTTTATATTCCCAATTAATTTACAGGATTAGAATGGAACATAGGGTTTCTCATGTTGTGTTCATGGGTGAAATAGTCTATATATGTCTTCATATGATTGAAGAGTTTTACTTGTGCAATTTAGTGGTGTGTCGTGTTATAAAGAGTTAAAGGTTGTATATAAAAGCATGCCTAAGCGTTAACTAATTAACAACTTAATATGGTGCTAACTGTTCGATTAGGTCTCCTCTACAAATTGAACTTATGATCCGTTCATTTTTTAGTGCTCAGTCATATTATTCTTACTGAAATTGGAAATCATTTAATCTTTTAATTATTATTGTTTTTTAGGGAAACAAATGCAAATTCAGTTATCAAACAGATGTGTTTGTCGAGAGAGAGAGAGAGAGAGAGAGAGAGAGAGAGAGAGAGAGAGAGAGAGAGAGAGAGAGAGAGATAGAGGGGGGTTTGGATGATAGAAAGGGGACCTAATTATTAATTATCATTGTAAATCACTAAATTGTATTGTTTATTTATTTATCAAGTCCAGTTAAATAACTCATCTTCAATTTTAATTTTAATGAAATTTTACAGGATGATCTTTCATTGATAGCGTAAAACTTGTCAGTTCAAATTGTAAAAAATATTGTGAAACGAGTTTAAATGAGTAATTAGCACCATATTAAGTTACCAAGAGTACCTTGTAATTTTGTTTGTTACAAATGCTATTCTACACTAATATACACTAAGAAGAGGAGAAGCTTTGAACCGAAGAAGTAACGAATAAAGAGGAAGCTTCTCTAACTTCCAGTACCAAACAATCCATTACTTGTACTAGTTTGATAAGTTTTACTTTCACAATCAAATTGTATTATGTCGTGTTAACAAGTAAAATGGTTGATAGGCTTGAGATATGGGCCGGGCCAGGACTCTAAGAGGTTACAATCAGTGTACATTTCTGAGGCCAAGAATGTGGCTCAAAGGAACAAAATAACCAGCCCAATGTAATCTTATCTTCCCCTTGGTTTCTCTAAACATTTTGATTTACTGATCTTTGTGCCCTGGCATAATATATACATTTTTGTTAAAATTCTTCCACAAATCCAATTTATTTATAAGGAAATGAAAATTGTTGCTAGTCACTAACATTTTATTCATGGTTCACCTTATCTCTTCATGCATCTTCATTCAAGAAAACAACAAAATAAAACCCCACAATAATAGACATGGGTTTTTCCAGTTTCTTCCATTCTCAATTCTGTGGCCAATAGATTGTCTGATTTTTATTTTTTGTCACAAAAAAAATTGCTAATTTTTGGTGGAGAAGAAGAGAGCTTAAACACTAACCTCAGGTCCTCAAGCACCAAGAACCGAGTCAAATGACTGAGTTTCCAAGCACTCTTTGTTTGACACGTGGCATCAATGCAATCTTCATTCTATGGTCTCAAACCATTCAACAAGCAAATCCAAACGATGTCAAATTCTGTACACTCAGCAACACTATAAAGGCAAACCAGTTCTCATTTCTTTTCCGCTCAAAACACAATAGCATACTGTGCTTGCAGGCAACCAGGAGTGCCCCCCTGTCACTCACACTAGAACACAACCGTCCGATCCGCAGAGATCATGGCCACTGCTGTCTCTACCATTGGATCTGTCAACAGAGCACCCGTATTACGCCTTTCCCACCTTTTTTATGCCTTAACTTTTTTGTGTGTGTTGTATGCACAATCATCAGGTGCTGAGAAGCTAAACAGTAGTTAATTGTCATTAATTATATATTAGTTACCTACTTAGGGTAATGTTTTGTCACACTTATGTTTTCAAGTCTTCTAGATAAATACTTAAATTATTTATCCAAACTACATATACAACCAAGAATCAACCTAATAAATAGTTCATATTCATAGTTTTGGGAAACAGAAGTTATCATACCTATGTGAGTTTGGGAAACAATTTGTGAGTTTTGGAAGGTAATCACGATAAAACTAAAGGAAAACTAATCGTTGCACTTTTAATGAAGCTGAACCTGAATGGCTCTAGCAGCAGTGCTTTAGTTCCAATCTCAACCTTTTTGGGAAGCAGCTTGAAGAAAGTGAACTCAAGGTTCACCAACTCCAAGGTTTCCTCTGGGAGCCTCAGGATTGTCGCGAGTGTGGACGAAGATAAGCAGACCGACAAGGACAAATGGAAAGGCCTTGCCTTCGACACCTCCGACGACCAACAAGACATCACAAGAGGAAAGGGTATGGTGGACTCCCTCTTCCAGGCACCTCAAGAAACAGGAACTCACTTTGCCGTCATGAGCTCTTATGAATACATCAGTACGGGGCTTCGCCAGTAAGTTCAGAGATCATATATATTCTTATGAATATTTCACGGTTCCAAATCCACGACCAATATAATTGTTTCTAAGTTTCGGATTATTACAGTTAACAAGATAACGAGATGGTTCTTGAATAGGTACAACTTCGACAACAACATGGACGGTTATTATATTGCTCCCGCTTTTATGGACAAGCTTGTTGTTCACATCACCAAGAACTTCATGACCCTTCCTAACATCAAGGTAGATATCACTATCAAAGATTTAACTATGAGTTTCTTCCATAATTATATTAATTGCAGGAATTTAACTTAAATCATCACTTAACTTTGTTTGCAGGTTCCTCTCATCTTGGGTATTTGGGGAGGCAAAGGTCAGGGCAAGTCTTTCCAGTGTGAGCTTGTCTTTGCCAAGATGGGAATCAGGTTAGTTCATTTGTCACACGTGCTTTATGTCACTCAATTTAAATTGTTCATGTATTAAGATTTGAATGTCACACATTGAAAAGCTAAGTAACTAAAGGTCGTTTGGTAGCTATTTTTTTTTTCAGTTTTCAGATTTTGCATGTTTCAACTTTTTTTTTTTTTTTTATTTGAACAGAAAACTCCTTTATTTTCTTTAGTAACTTTTTTAGAACTGAAATGTTTTTTTGGTAATTGAATACTACTTTTGTGAGTTTTCATATTTTAGTTTGATTTTGGTTTTCAAATATAATTTCTTTGAAAACTTAGAACTGAAAAATAGTTACCAGTTTGGCAGTTTATGGTCACTTGGTCAGATAATAAGTGCGCTTCTTGCTCAACCTAGCTTTTTGATGATATTTTTTCAGCCCTATCATGATGAGTGCCGGAGAATTGGAAAGTGGAAACGCAGGAGAACCCGCGAAGCTGATCAGGCAAAGGTACCGTGAAGCAGCCGACATTATCAGGAAGGGTAAAATGTGTGCACTCTTCATCAACGATCTTGATGCAGGAGCTGGTCGGCTTGGTGGAACCACCCAATACACTGTCAACAACCAAATGGTGAATGCCACCCTCATGAACATTGCTGATAACCCGACAAACGTCCAGCTTCCAGGTATGTACAACAAGGAGGAGAACCCCCGTGTCCCAATCATTGTCACCGGTAACGATTTCTCAACATTGTACGCTCCTCTCATCCGTGACGGTCGTATGGAGAAATTCTACTGGGCTCCCACCCGCGAAGATCGTATTGGAGTTTGCATTGGGATCTTCAGGAGTGACAATGTTGCTAAGGAAGACATTGTCAAGCTTGTTGACACCTTCCCAGGCCAATCTATTGGTATGCTAAATGTTTTCGTGTACCTTAATTAAATAGTCTGACATCCTGACATGTTAGGTAATAAGATAGTCATTCTGACGCGATGTCATAATTTTGCAGATTTCTTTGGTGCCTTGAGGGCTAGGGTTTATGATGATGAAGTGAGGAAGTGGATTACGGGTGTTGGCGTGGATAGCATTGGGAAGAAGCTTGTGAACTCAAAGGAAGGACCCCCAACTTTCGATCAGCCGAAGATGACTATCGAAAAGCTCCTCGAGTACGGAAGCATGCTTGTCCAAGAGCAAGAGAATGTGAAGAGAGTTCAATTGGCTGATAAGTACTTGAGCGAGGCTGCTCTTGGTGATGCTAACTCAGATGCTATGAATACAGGAACTTTCGACGGTTAGATCCTTGATATTTAGAGAGCTCCTGTGGGAGGTTTGGATCCATTAACTTGATTTGGTAAATTTACAAAATGTATTAGGGCCCACGAAAAAATATATGTATTAACGGTTTTGTAATTGTCCTTGTGTAGGCCAAGCAGCGCAGCAAGTGAATGTTCCAGTTCCTGAAGGTTTTTCACTGATCCAACTGCAGAAAACTTTGATCCAACGGCTAAAAGTGATGATAGAAGTTGCTTGTACACATTTTAAGTCGTTTTCTTTTAGGTTATAATTGAGGGGAGGGTGGAAGGAGAGAAGCACTTTGTAAGGATGTTAAGGGTAAAAAAAAAAAAAAAATTTTGTCTTCCTATGTCGGATTGGTGTCATGTAATCTTGTATTGTAATGTACACTATGCAATCTCAGTAGGCGCAGCGGTTCAGTTAGTCATGTTGTGCTGCTTATCTGAGTTTATCTCCGTCGTTTCTCCCATGGAAGTCTCTTCTTTTTGTTAATGTGAACCCAAATGCGAAAATATACATTTAACTATTTCACACCATCGTACATCTATATTTAAAAACTTAGCATGTAAGACCATATGATTGATACAAGCAAGGTTTAATTTTCGGAAAGATCGAAATTGGGGAATTATATTTCCTTTTTTTATCAGAAGGGAAATCTAATTCCAGTCCAAACTATCGCAAAGGAATTTTCTCTCAATTTAAAAATGAGAAATTTTATTTGAACCCATTTAACCTATTTCTATATTCAACTTAAACTTTAAATGTGAAATATCTTTATTATCCTATTGCATAATTACCATCAAGTACAAGATAAAATTAACAAAAAAAAAAACAAGATTTATAAATAAACTCACAATCAATAACTAAACTCTAACCATTATGTAACTTTTAACATGCGTTTTGTTCTGGTAAAAACCCTAAGATGCTTTCATAAAGAAAAAATAAGCTCTTTTTGACAGTTGGAGAGTGATTTTGAAATTTTTAATCCTCCAACTAAAATATAAATTTGTCACATCCCAGACCGACTCCGCCATAGCACGATATTGTCCGCTTTGGGCCCCGACCATGCCCTTACGGTTTTGTTTCTGGGAACTCACTTGAGAACTTCCCAGTGGGTCACCCATCCCTGGGCTTGCTCTCGCCCGAACTTGCTTAACTTTGAAGTTCCGATAAAATCCGAAGCCAATGAGTTTTCAAAAAGCCTCGTGCTATAGGATCACCCCCTCTTCGTTGGTCAATGTGGGGATGTTACAATCCACCCCCCTTAGGGGCTCGATGTCCTCATCGGTACACTCGCACCACACGGCAGAGTGGCTCTGATACCAAATTGTCACATCCCAGACCGACTCCGCCGTAGCACGATATTGTCCGCTTTGGGCACCGACCATGCCTTATGGTTTTGTTTTGGGAACTCACGTGAGAACTTCCCAGTGGGTCACCCATCCCTGGGATTGCTCTCGCTCAAACTTGCTTAACTTTGGAGTTCCGATGGAATCCGAAGCCAGTGAGTTTTCAAAAAGCCTCGTGCTATAGGATCACCCCCTCTTCATTGGTCAATGTGGGGATGTTACAATCCACCCCCCTTAGGGCTCGATGTCCTTGTCGGCACACTCGCACCACACGACATTGTGGCTTTGAAACCAAATTGTCATATCCCAGACCGGCTTCACCGTAGCATGATATGGTCCACTTTGGGCCCCGACCACGCCCTCACTGTTTTAATTCTGGAAACTCACATGAGAACTTCCTAATGGGTCACCCATCCCTGGGATTGCTCTCGCCCGAACTTGCTTAACTTTGGAGTTTCGATGGAATCTGAAGCCAGTGAGTTTTCAAAAAGCCTCGTGATATAGGATCACCCCCTCTTCATTGGTCAATGTGGGGATGTTACAATCCACCCCCCCTTAGGGGCTTGATGTCCTCGTTGGCACACTCGCACCACACGACCAAATTGTCACATCCCAGACTGGCTTCGCCGTAGCATGATATGGTCCACTTTGGGCCCCGACCATGCCCTCACGGTTTTATTTCTGGAAACTCACGCGAGAACTTCCCAATGGATCACCCATCTTGGGATTGCTCTCGCCCGAACTCGCTTAACTTTGGAGTTTTGATGGAATCTGAAGTTCAGTGAGTTCCCAAAAGGCCTCGTGCTATAGGAGATGGATATGTACATATAAGGCACATCACCCCCTATCTGTTGATTGATGTGAGATGTTACAAAATTTATTTATGCGAGAGTTGAATTATTGATTTATTGATCGATATGCCATATACTAACATTCTGACTATTAGCTGTATAAGTTTATCAAGTATTTGTTGTTCCTTTTGGATACCATTTACTAAGTCTTCTACTACTTAATTTACATATAACCATAACATCCTGCTTTTGTTATTGGATTACATATCAAATTGCTACTACTTAATTCGAGAGTCACAGTTTAGATAATAGACAACATTGATTGGCTAAGTTCCTCATGTTTGCGTTCATAAAATATCTTACTGATAATATTAGTCTTTGCTTTGCAATCTAAATTCTAATTAGCCAAACCACCAACAGCTACGTTCTTTGCATCATTGTTTTTTGCATGTTTTCCAGCTCTTTTCATTTGATTTTGGTTTTTTATTTTTTAAATGGGTGTAAAGATAAATTTACATATTTGAATTGGGTTGTGAGGACAATTAAGGCAATAAATTTGGGTCTAAAGATATATTGAAAGTTTAATTAAAAATAATATGGGTGTAAAGAGTAAGCTGAGTATAGAAAGAGATTCAATGGGTTCAAATAAAATTTTCCTTTAAAAATTTTCAAATTTTAACATCTATTACGAGAGATTTTTTAGTGTGACCAGTACATAGGAAGATATACCACATATCACTATACAAATGGTGAGAAATGTGTGCTAAAAAGTTAATAACTTAAAAAATAAAATTTTTCACCGCTTCTAATAAAACACGTGGTGTACCACTTGTGTTTATGTTACAATAAAAAATTTCTCATCTATTACGATTCAAAAAATTCTGAAATTTGTTAGAAAATGTTAAAACTTCCAAGTTTAAGATTTTTTTTTAAAGTAATTTAAAGTAGAATATACTGAAGATTTCGAAATCTCCAACTTATATGTAAAAAGCCGAGGAGGTAGCAGCTCACATTTTGGGCCTTAGGTATATGTCATGATTATGGTTTAAAGCCGATGAAGTATCTTGGCAATAAGAGATGCATTTGAAAAATTGACTTTCAAGGCAAACTTTCTTTACTGAGACGTGTTCTATGTATTTTAATTAACTTCGTGTTTCACGTGGTATGTTATTTTATTTAACACTACAATTTTAAATTCATCTGAAACGCGCACATCATGTTCAAATTAGTTATGCTTCTACTTGGCTCTCAAATCAAATGGATATTATATATATTGAGAAACAAGTCATGAGCAGGCAACTGTGTGACTTTTGTCAAACAAGGCCATATAATAATAAATAATATCGCAAGAGAACAACCCGCAGTTGCGAGCAGCTGTTGACTTAGGCAACCAAGTAAAAAAGAATTTTGCACTCTTATTTTACTTACACACGTTTTTATATTTCATTTAACCTTATTATCGATAGAGTACTTTTTAAAGAAAAGTTAAAGAGCAAAAACAAGAGAATGATGCAAAATGAAGAAGGAAAAAAAAAATGAAAGTAAGAAAATCACATAATCTAATTAAATCATATTTTGGAAAACCGCATGAGAAGTTGTCCTAGCAGTTTTGTTAGACGCATATGTGTGTTCTAATTAAAGTTGTTCTAAAGGTGGCGATTTTCATTCTTATTAGTACATGCGCACATACAAAGTGTGTTTGAAATATTTTACTTTTATTTTTAAATTTTGAAGGGGAGAGAATGTGGGAGTGGGAGAAAGAGAGAGAGGTTTTTATTTTATTTTATTTTTTATTTTTTATTTTTTTTAATTAGACATGATACAATCATTTTTAAGTGATAAAAAATAAAAAAATTTAGTTTTGTGAAATTGCCTTACTATACTTAACTTTTTTGTTGATAAAAATGTTTTTTTCACCTTCTTTTGGTTGACAAATAAGGTTTCATTAATATGTAGTTTAGATTTTATTCATTTGTGATTGTTATTGGCAATCCAGAAATTTCATTTTGCACTACAAATTTTCTATAATTAGAAAGAAGAATACTTAGTAAGAAGTACGTAAGTAGAATGAAAATTTTGAAGTGCTAATGATAGTTCTCTTTCGGTTTAGTAATTAAGTAAACAAAAAAGTCTCAAAACATAAAAAAAATGAACGAATGCAAATAGATAAAAAGAGAACATGAAAAATCTTTACTATATTTCTTGCTCAAAGAAGTTAAGAGTGAATCGCAGTTGATCGAGTGTCCACTTTGAAATATGAACCATACTCCGCTATGAACTAAATATATAGAGTTAATGGGGTTGATCGAGTGAATCACTTATCAATTGACCAGTGGCTGAGCTGCTTTGCCTAGCCAGATCTGTGACGTCTCCTCCGGTGGATGCTATGGATACCTCTAAAAGCGGTGTAGTTGGCACCACGGTGTCGAGTTGATTAGTGGTTTCCTTCACGGAGTAGTTAACTTTGTTTAATGTTTTGTGTTGTGTCGCTTCAATGAGTGCTGTGACCTTGCTATTACATAGGTGGTGCAGTGTGGCCTCGATGCTTTAGCAGTGGTTTATGTCTGCATTCGGTGCCTGATTTAATGCGTCTATCGTCTTGAGTGATCGATTATACCATTTGCTTATAGTTCTTTTGTGTGGTACGTACCCATGTAGAGGTTTTATCTCATTTGTTGATTATGGAATTTCTCTCCAGACCAAGAAATTGGTCACCAAAGAATATGCACGCATTTGACAACTCTAATAAATTTGATTTGTGTTATGAAAGCTCTATATCGTTAGAAAACTACATACACAGTTTTAACAAAACATATATAATCTCTAACAGATTATTTAAGCGTCTGGGTGACTTCAGATGCCATCATAGCCGTAAGCATACAGTGGTTGAGCTCATTGGTCGTATTAACTTTTGTTAAAGTAGTATTCAATCTAGTAATCCAATTACGACCATGGCACTGAAAATGCAAAACGAAAATAAAATGTGATTTCAAATGGAAACACTGCAGACGTATGTCGAGAAGAAACTAAAAGATTCCCCAGCATTTTCTTGAATTCATTATGAATACGATTGAAGTTTGTTTAGCCATTTTCCTCACAACTTGCGTTAATTGGACCTTATCTCCATATCCATGGCGAATTAGTTTGGTACGGGAGAATAAGGGTACCTACCTTCTGGATGGACCTATCCTATGGAGTTCCATTCTTTTTGGGTCTCCTTGACGAGAGAGGAACCGGGAGGATCCTCGCCGGATCCTCTTTGTAAGAATTTTGGGGATTTTTCAATCACATCCGTTTATCGTATATCGTGCGGTCAGTTTTCGTCTAGTACTGTTTATATTCAATTTTAAATAAAAAAATTTACAATGATTTCTAAGGCCATCTCCAACCGAAGGGTCCAGAGGGACAAAAATAGTTCGAAAACCGTCTCCAACCGAGGGCCAGGCCAAAGGGCTCGTGGGCCCCACTGGACAAAAAAGGGCCAAATGGCCAACCAACCCGGGGCTAGGCCAGAATTTGAAAACCAAGGGTAACTAGTTGACGTTAGCTAGCTGTTTTTTATTTTTATTTTTTTTTATTTTAAATTATTATTATTTTTAATATAAATTTTATTTATTTATTTATTTACACAAAATTTGTTTTAAAAATTGTAAAAATTCTTTTTTTCCCTATAACTTCCTATAAACCATTAAACATTACCTAACATTAAGTAACTTGAAACAACATTAAACAACATAAAAATTATATAACATAAAATAAAACATTTAACAACATAAAACTTAAACATCATTTTTAAAAACATTTAACAACATAAAACTTAAACACCTGTTTCATGCTTCTTTTGGCCTAAAGATGTGCAACAAGATCATGTTGTAGGTACTTGTTTGTGGCATGAGAATGTATCATTCTATAGCGCCTCATGTACTCATTTAAAGAGATACTACCAATTCTAGGATTGAAAGGAAAATTAGGCCCATCATATATTTTTGAACGAGCCCTTCTTGACCTATTTGGATCGTCTTGGTCGTCATCGGACTCTCCATCAATATACCCATCTCACTCATCCTCCATAATCATGTTGTGTAATATAATGTAAGACATCATGATGGAGTCCAAATTTTCTCGACCTTACCCTTTTGCCGGTTTGCTGATGATCTTCCACTATGCTTGTAGAATACCGAAAACTCTCTTAACATCTTTTCAGTATGCCTCTTGGTGTAAGGTAAACAACTTTTCGGCGTCATTCGCAGGATTTGGAATTGTTTGGACAAGTGTCATCCACTTTGGGTAGATGTCATCTGCCAAGTAATACCCTATATTGTACTGACGACCGTTGATGTAGTAGTCAAGTTAAGGTGCTTTACCTTCCATCAGGCTATTGAAGATGGGTGAATGCCAAAGAACTGTAATGTCATTTTGGGATCCAGATATTCCAAAGAAAGCATGCCAGATCAATGTGTCATACGAGGCAACCGCCTTTAACACAATAATGGGCTTTCTTGACCTTCTGTTGAAGCCTCATTGCCATCAGGTGGGACAATTCTTCCAATCCCAATGCATGCAGCCTAATGACCCTATCATGCCTGGAAACCTATGGTCTTCAACTTTGCAAATGAGCCGATCCAGATCTATAAGATTCCACATCGCCCAGGTGAGTGATCCTTATATATATATATTCCCATCCCTACCTAGCACGAGGTCTTTTAGGAGCTCACTGACTTCAAGTTCCATTGGAACGCCGAAGTTAAGCGAGTAGCGTGCGAGAGCAATCCCATAATGGGTGACCCACTGGGAAGTTCTCGTGTGAGTTCCCAGAAACAAAACCGTGAGGGTATGGTTAGGGCCCAAAGCAGATAATATCGTGCTACGGTGGTGGAGCGGGCCCAGGATGTGGTGGACCCCGGGTTGGGATGTGACAATTTGGTATCAGAGTCTAACCTTGGCCGTGGTGTGCCGATGAGGACGTCAGACCCCTAAGGGGGTGGATTGTAAGATCCCACATCACCTAGGGGAGTGATCCTTATATGTATATTCTCATCCCTACCTAGCACGAGGCCTTTTAGGAGCTCACTAGCTTCGGGTTCCATTGAAACTCCGAAGTTAAGCGAGTAGCACGCGAGAGCAATCTCATGATGGGTGACCCACTAGGAAGTTCTCATGTAAGTTCCTAGAAACAAAACCGTGAGGGCGTGGTCGGGGCCCAAAGTAGACAATATGGTGCTACGGTGGTAGAGCATGCCCGGGATGTGGTGGACCTCGGGCCAGGATGTGACAAGATCTTCTTAATTTGGCTCGCGGAGGTGCTCGTCTTTGTAAAGCTGAACAATTGTGTCACAGAATTCAGCAAGAGTATCAAGCCATGTAGACTCAGACATACCATGGGTTTCATCCATCGAATCAGCTGGGGAGCCATAGACCATTATTCGGAGTACAACAATAACCTTCTGATAAGATGTAAAACCAGGGCAGCCCACTTTGTCATTCTTCTGTCGAAAGTATGGATTGACCTGCTAGACATCACAAAGTAAACACTCGTAGACATGACACCTTATCCAGAAGCGACGTCTAAAATCCTCTTCTGTGTACACCGAGTTGGGGTTGAAGTAGTTGTTCATCAGATTGGCATGCATCATTACTATGTTTCGTGGTTTGTTAGAGCGACCAGCAACAGAGCCACCCCATTGAGGTTGTTCCTCAGTTGGCTGATACACCATGGCCGCAGCCATGGCTGCCATATATTGTGTGTTGCGACATGCTTCATTTTCTTCATCAGACTCCTCATCTTCTCGTTTCATCTGCGCCCATTTTTCTTCTAATTTGGAATTGGATGAAGACCCTCAGTTGGAATTTGAAGAGGATCCAAAGTTGGAATTCATTGCAAACTTGAATTGAAAGAGATTGAATTCAAAGGTGTGTGAATTATAACCCAATATCCACCCTATTTATAGCAAAAAAAAAAAAAAAAATTAAATCCAACGGCTAGCATACGTCACTTAGCCATTGAATTTGAATTTAAGCTGTAGTTTTTAAATAATAAATTATGTTTGGCCCTATGGCCCTTTGGCCTTGGTTGGAAATGAATTTTTGTGACAGGGCTAAAACGAGCCTTATGACCTTTTGGCTCTCGGTTGGAGATGGTAAGAAATATGTCCATGTACTGTTCATTAGAATATTAATTTCTTGGAGGGCCAGAGGGCTAAAAGGAGCATTCTGGTCAGCCTTCGGTTGCAGGTGGCCTAACCGCATGATGTACGATGAACGGATGTGATTTGAGGATCTCTAGGATCCTCACGAAGAAGATCTCCGGGATCCTCACAAAGAGGATCCTCTCTCCTCCGTGACCTATCCTAGTTTTTTTTTTTTATTTATTTTTTTTAACAATCATTATTATCTACACTAAAGGGAGAAGGCTAGCCTTACAATGAGCTAGCAATAATGTGGTTCAAATTCACCTTTAGCAAGAATCGAACTAAGACCTCTTACTTACCAGTGAAGAGGAATACTATTAGACTGTAATACTAAGTGGCTTGACCTGTCCTAGTTGAGAATAAAGAGAATAATTGATCTTCTATTCATTTTTTTTCTTTGTTTACAATGTTAAAGGGTTTTTGTTTGATAAAATAGAGAATTACGCGATAGTAAACATTCGGAGTAAGGCTGTATATAGAATGCATAACACTCACCCTCAACCTCTTTTAAATATAGAGAATTAACAGATGTGACACATTAAGTGAGACTAATATGATTAGATGGATGATATAAAAATAAAACTATTATAGATTGATTTATCATTCTAAAATGATTTTCATGATTTCACCTCAGATTTGGTTTAGTTTTTGTATTTAAGCATCAGGATTGGTTTAATGACTTTTAATTTCTGTTTTGTTGAGAGAGGATCGAGTTTAAATCAGACCCGACGACCAGGACTAGGTTATGCTCCAACTAACCCCATATTAGAAAACATTTCTAATAATCAACCAAACCTAGCCTAATCTCATCAGTAATCTTATGACCTAAAAGACTCAGACGACTATTCTAATATCTGTAATTGGATCCGTATCTAGTCGAAATCTTATAGACGACACTCATTAAAAAAGAAAAGAAAAAGTACTCGTTGACCCTAAAAATTACAAAGCCTATGTGGCGTGCAGGCCGAGTAACTAATAAGCTAACTACGTCATTCGGTTGAATGTGGGGCGTGCCAACTTGTCGGCCGAGCTCGGCCGAGGAGTAAAATTTGTTGATGTTGTGTTGAGCGCGTTGCTGACTTCTTTATCTTGCGACTACGGCCGAGGAAGGAACGAGTCTCGGCCTTTGGATTCTCGAGCATGAAGACAAGGCTGCTAGTTCTGCAAAGTTCAATATCAAATTTGGCTCTCAGAGTGCCGAATGTAGTAACCTGGTAACACCTCACTTTGCCGAGAAGGCTAATGAGATGACCTTTGCCAATAAGGATTCGAAAATCCTTCTCGACCAAGACTTGGATAGATAACCAGTCGGCCTCGACGCAGTGCTGTTTATCCAAACTGAAGATGCTTCGCGGTCGGCTAATTCTACGACAACAGTGTTGTTTATCCAAACTGAAGGTGTTTGTCGGTTGCCTTCACAGTGCTGTTTATCCAAATTGAAGATGTGTCGGCGGAAAAAGAAAATAAAAAAATCTCAAGGTGTTTGAGAGGTTTGCGCAGGGCAATTGTGTGTTGAATTGGAGGTCCCTTCCATGTTGCACGACCTCTTGTATTTATAGTGAAGTTTCTGCTCGCAGCCTGATGGTATTTGTAGAATTCAATTGCAACTAAAACCATTTGATAAGCCAATCCCTTTGCTAATAATTATCATAACCTGAATTGGTGCTAGTCATGCAGCATATTCGAAACGCCTAATGCCAACCACGTGCAATAGAACTCTCATTAATTTCAAACCCTCCATGCTGCTTGGCGGCTAAATCCTCCACGTATGTGAATTATGTATGTCGTAAACACCTGCAATTTAATTGCAATGCCAACCCCTGAAAGCCTTATCACATCCCATTAATGTTACCAAGCCTAGGCTACCTAGGCTTCCTATCTTATCACCTTTAAACTCATCCATCCATGCATGCATCCTGACACTTCTTTCTTGAATACCAGCTTTGCAGCATATCCACACGTCCACACATATCCCAACTCAATTTAAACTATACCACTTGCTTCGGGATATAATTCGCACCCTATTTACCTGGTTGAAAAAGATGCTAGGATAATTCATATTAAAAGATAATTACTATGATAAAAACCATAATATTATCCTTTAATAATGACAAAAATTATCTTCACTTTTCCATCCGACGATTAAGAGCTATGTTCACTCAATGACCTTGATTGCACGGACCGATGATGTAAATTTTGGGTCCAAACAGTACTCAATTAGATTATCAAAGCAAAGAATCCTAGCTATTTTCCAACTTCACATTGCATATATCACTTTCGGTTCTGTTGGGGCATTGATTCAAACCAAACCATAACACTTTTCAATATGAATCACAAATAACATGTGGTTGAAATTGGGTGGTATAAAATCATACCAACATATATAGCAACTGAGCTCAAGTGCAATGCCAATGAATTCCTACATGCATGCATGTATCCACCAAATCTTAACCCTAGATACAAATAGGTCAAGAAACATTGAATGGATGTTCCACCTGGGCAACTATCGTCTCTAATGGGTCGTTGTTGGCTTGGCCACCTATTGTTCTTTATGCTTTGCTGGGCATGAATATTACATATCGCTGTATGTACATTTATATATGCAGATTTTGTCTTCGTTTTATCTGTACGAATCTTTCTTATTTGTTTTTATGAATAAATTTAGAAGGCATATTTGTCCTAGTGGTATCAATGTCATGCGGCCTACCTAAAGCATTATTGGGTGTGACATGACATCAATATTCCATGTGTTTTTAGTACTTAAAGATCAATTAATTTAAATTGTCAAGTATGTGTCTGCACTGAATTAGTGTAAATAATAACATATATTCGATTAATATTATTACGATGTTGCACGTCTAAATGCTATCAAACTACACATGCTCTAACCCTAATTTGCATAAGACCAAAACTGATATCCTCTTCTTTTTTTCTCTCTCGTAAAACTTACAAAAGCCGTTGAGAATCTCTAATTGAACTATATATCCTTATTTTGTACACAAAAATACGAAAACTATTGCTTTATTACTTTGATTTATTCCAACACAGATAAAAGAGCACGCGCGATAGTGCGCCACCATCACCATGAAATATATAAACATGTGAAACAAACGTTTGTGGTTTTCCTTTTATTTAATTTGAGAGTTGACAAAGATCAAACATCGTTTTGTGAATTTGTAAGGGAAGAGGATCCTCATTAGATTTACTTTGTGTGGATTCTAAGGATCTTCACATTCTAACTATTTATTGTATATCGTGCTATCAGTTTTCTTTAGATACTATTTGTGTTTAATTTTAAATAATAAAAAAAGAAAAACTAATGAAAATGGCTTAAAAACTTTGAATTTTAACGATAAAAATAAAATAAAGATTAAAGTGAATAGTATCAGGATCGACTTTTTAATGTAAAAATGTGGTTTTTCGTTAAAGTGAACAATACCGGGAGCTTTTCGTTAAAGTTCCCATAAAAAAAAAAATTCAAATGATTTCTAATTGCACGATACACGATAAATGATTAAGATGTGGAGATCCCGAGGATCCCCACAAAGTAGATATGGATGAGATCCAATTCCATTTGTAAGTTGTCGTATTGCAGTTGGACAGTTCAATTACCGCCCATTGATCAACAGGAACATCAATCACCCAATAAAGAAATAAAAAAAGAGTAATGTTAGGTAGATCAAAAATTTTAATCAAATTTATAGAGTAAATAATGTCTTACCGATAAAAAATAAGTACGTTAATTAATACTTAATTAATAATTCAAATCATTAATAATCACATTATTTGTTTGTCAAAATTTGACTTAAGAATTTGATCTTCGTAACATACTCATATAGAAATTGGTCATGTGTCAATGATTCCATGCAGCTTGCCTAGGTTTCAGTGGTGGTCGACTTTATGATATCGTAATTTGGCAACTTAATGACCTCCATGATAAAGTTATAGACAAAGTTTTCACCCGAGTAATGATGAATTTGTACCTACTTTTTTGGTATATACCAAGTTACAATCAAGCTTGTGGGAGAACAATTCAAAAAATAATAATAACTGAATTTTAAAATAACTGAATTTTGTTAATAAAATATAATTTCAGCATACAGTGAAAACTATAATAAAAAATTACAAAAAATGATACTAACTTGATACCGATCAGAATACAACTATCTAATCCTACAACTTACACATTCTAATCTTGAAATTATTATAAACGTAAAAGTAGTTAAACTTACGTGTCATGTGTAACACAAAGTTAAATGTGAATTGTGAATTATGCACACATAACCTTAGTTGCATGAATGAACTCTCTAAATCATGTGTGCTTAACTTACCATGTAAGTATTTTTTTTTTTCAAAAAAATTATCATAGACTAGCAATAATGTGGTTCAAATTCGATAATGTCAAGAATTAAACCTGAGACCTCTCATAAATGAAAAAGAATGTCACTAGACCATTATACAAGTAACTAAATTATTATAAAGTCAAAAGCAACCAAATTTACCCGATCCACGCAACACAAAGTCAAATGTTAGTAACCAATTGAACACAAAATCTCATGTGAATCAAAGTTCTGGAAAGCGAATCAATGCGTGGTTCCAAATCCAAACCATCAAATGGCCTAAAGTGGCACAGTAGCCTGCAATCCTAATCACTCAGTCATCTCATATATCGAAATGAAATACCGGAGATATGCCTTTTTCCCAACCCACCAACCCCAAAAATCCCCTGCTTCCTTCTCTTTCCCTTCCCTCTCCCACAACCTTCCAAGCAAACCACTAAAAAAATCGAATTATTGAAAACAATTTCAAGCACACCGACACTATATCAAGGTAATCCAGCACAATATACTGAAAACTCCATTGCCATCTGCTTAACCAAAACCCAGCAAAGACTCGAACTTTACTTCCTATGGGATTCCAAAGATTCATACTTTGCTGGGTTTTCCTCCTCTTCCTCCCAAACCCAGCAAAAACCCAGCTCGACCAAGAGCTCAACTTCAACGGCTTCAATGGCGTCTCCAACAGCAGCAACATGAGCTTAAACGGCGTCGCATCAATCGAGCCCAACGGCATGCTAAAGCTCACAAACGACACTCTCAGAGTCCTCGGTCACGCCTTCTACTCCGCCCCAGTCCGATTCAAAAACTCTACCAACGGCAAAGCCTTTTCCTTCTCCACCTCCTTCGTCTTCACCATCGTCCCGGAGTACCCAAAGCTCGGCGGCCACGGCCTTGCCTTCATAATCTCGCCGTCGAAGTCGCTCCCGGGATCCCTTCCCAGCCAGTACCTCGGCATCCTCAACGCCACCGTCGTCGGCAACTTCTCCAACCACATCTTTGCCGTCGAATTCGACACAGTCCAGGACTTCGAATTCGGGGACATCAACGACAACCATGTCGGAATCGATATCAACAGCCTGGCTTCCAACAAATCGACCCCGGCCGGGTTTTTCAGCAGTGGAAATTCGACGAAAGAGAACCTCAATCTCAAGAGTGGGCTGCCGATCCAGGCCTGGGTCGATTACGATTCGGTGAAAAATCAAGTCACTGTCATGCTTTCACCCGATTCGATCAAACCCAGATCCCCGATTTTAACATTCGATGTCGATCTTTCACCAATTTTGGAAGATTTTATGTACGTTGGGTTCTCTGCTTCGACCGGGATGCTCGCCAGCTCCCACTACGTCTCCGGTTGGAGCTTTAAGATGAACGGAGAAGCCAAATCTCTGGATTTAGATGCTCTGCCTAAACTTCCCGGCCCGAAAAAGAAGCATTCATCAGCGTTGATCGTTGGCGTTTCACTTTCTGTTCTTGTTTTCTTTATCTTGGCCGCCGGATTGGGCTTCTACATTGTTCACAGGATCAAGAACGCCGAGGTGATCGAGCCGTGGGAGCTCGACATTGGGCCTCATAGATTCAGGTACAACGACCTGAAGCAGGCCACCAGAGGGTTCAGGGATAAAGAGGTGATCGGGTTTGGTGGATTTGGTAAGGTTTACAAAGGGACACTGCCGAATTCGGAAACCCAAGTGGCGGTTAAGCGAATTTCGAACGAATCGAGGCAGGGTCTGCAGGAATTCGTGTCGGAAATCGCCACCATTGGCCGTCTCAGGCATAGGAATTTAGTGCAGTTGTTGGGGTGGTGTCGCCGGCGCGGAGATTTGTTGCTTGTGTATGATTTCATGCCTAATGGGAGCTTGGATAAGTACTTATTTGAGAAGCCAAAAGCAATTTTGAGCTGGGAACAGAGGTTCAAGATAGCTCAAAATGTAGCTTCTGGCTTATTGTATTTGCATGAAGGTTGGGAGCAAACTGTGATTCATAGGGACATAAAAGCAGGAAACGTGCTTTTGGATTCTGAGATGAATGGAAGGCTTGGAGATTTCGGTCTTGCTAAATTGTATGAGCATGGAGCAAACCCTACAACAACTAGGGTTGTTGGGACACTGGGTTACCTCGCTCCCGAGTTGACTCGGACCGGAAAACCAACTCCGAGCTCGGATGTGTTTGCTCTTGGTGCTCTGCTGCTGGAGCTGGTGTGTGGGAGGAGACCCATTGAGCCAAAAGCCCTGCCGGAGGAGCTGATGTTGGTTGATTGGGTTTGGGAGAAGTGGAAGGCTGGTGCAATTCTTGAAGTTGTGGACCCCAGATTGGGGGCTGAGTTTGATGATCTGGAGGCTGTGGTGGTGCTGAAGCTAGGGCTGATGTGCTCAAATAATACCCCCAAGGCAAGGCCCACAATGAGGCAGGTGGTGAGGTACTTGGAGGGTGAGGCAGCGCTGCCGGACGCAGTGGCGTCTCCCGGGGCTTATGATGGGAGGAAGGGTGGTGAGTTTGAGGATTATGTGCATTCTTATCCCACATCATCAGGTTGTGAGAAGGCAAGTGCTTGGTCTTGTGATGATGCGGATGTTGATTTTGAAGGCGGTTCTAGCTCGCCTCCCTCAGTATCTGGTAGTCGTAGAGGTGGTAGTGACAGGTGCCCAAGCTTGCAGGGATTCTAGCGTGTGATGGGGGATTTATCCGCCCTGTCTCTATATCTCACATCAAGTCAGAGATAGAGGCAGGACAGAAAATTCCCATCTATGCTCAAGTTTTTTCTATGTAGGCGTGACAATCCCCTTTTTTTCCCTTTGTATTTTGCTTGTTTTTCTTTTGTATGATTATAGTTGTGTTAGTATTTCTGTGTTGATGTATGAAAACTTGATTTTTGTGACACACCTTGTTGGCTTATTTCCTGCTGAGATCCCAAGTCTCCAAGTGGGCCCTCTTGGCCACCCGCAACCTTGGCTTTTTGGAGATAACTTGTAAATATGTTCCGGTAAATGATGTTTCTTTGACGTGCATTTATATCTTCCTCTTTCATCTTTGAAATTCATTGTGTTTATACAAGTCTTCACATCATTGACTATATCTTACTTGACATCGACCACAAGGTTCCGTATTCGAATCTCATTTGAGGTTCTATGTTAGATTGTAACTTCCCTCAATTTTAGTGGTATAAAATATAATAAATAAATAAAATAGAACATAGAACACATGAGAAGAGCTTGCACGCTTAATGTCATGAAACATTAGAACATATAAAACCAGTACAAATTCATCTCTTTATTTCTGAATACTTTTACATAACATCGTCTGTGATAGTTTTGCAGGTAACCTGACCGCCCCGCGCCCCCCCCCGGGCGCCCGGTCTTTGTGTCAGTTGTCGAGAGGTCAACAAATGAGGGTTTGTCTACATGAGGTAGACCTGACAATTTATTATCCGACTCGTTAGCATAACACAAAAATGATACAAAAATAATGGGTTTCGAGTCAACACAATAACTAATAGTCATTATTGGACTGCTCGTTAAGAACCCGTTAATGACGGGTTTACACACAAGTAACTTGTTTCGACCCGTTAAAAAAATTATTTTGATGATTTTAAAGTTAAGGTACTAAAAATACTTACTATGAAATACAATAGCATATTATAGTAAAAATTTAATCCCTAAATTCATAAAATGTCAGTTTTTACATTATTTTCCAATATAGCAAAAAATCTTATCAAATTGACATAAATACCCTCAAAATTAAAACCCATGATATTTGAGATTGTCACCCTAAAATTCCATAATCTAAACTAGTCATTCAACTAGATTTTTCTTTAAACTTTCCACTAGCATATTCACACAGTATTTATGTGTTAATTGGTGAGTCTGAAGCATCATTTGCTAAGACCATCTCCAACCCTTAGCCTAAAACCTATAGTTTTTAGCCTAGAAAATTTAGGTTTTAACCCAGAAACAGCTTTTCTGCTCCAACCCTTCTGGCCTAAAATTTTAGCCCCAAATTATCAAAGAATGAATTTAGGCTTTTTTTTTAATTGATTTAAAAAAAAATTATGTAGACTATCCGAAATTAATTTTATGAACATTTTAACCTAAAAATATTTAAATTCCGTTAAACATTGAAAAATCACTAAACCGACACATGAAACTCATGAAAGAAACACTATAGAAGAATATGAAACACAAGATAGAAATGTTTAAACATAAGACACATGAGCAAACACATGGTTTGGAAGATAGTAGAATTATAGGAGAAAATTGAGTTTTGTGTGGATGTTTCAATAAATAGATAGGTAGTTATAGAGTTTTCAGGTGAATTTTGAGTTAAATAATTTTTTATAATTATTTTAACATTTGAATTTAAATTTGGGCCATTAGATTTTTTTTTTTTTTTTTTTTTTACCTTTAGATTTGATCATATTCGATCTCAGTCGTTGAACTCAATAGATTTATAAATATAAAACCAAAATATTAACTAAATTAAATATGGATCGTTGGATAACCAACAACCCATTGAATGTGAGCAGTTGATCAACCAAAAGAGTTGTTGGGCTCAATTCTATTGGCAGACAAGTGAGAGACAAAGCCATGTGGGTGAAGGTTTCACCACTAATCTTGGCGTAAATTCTGGCCTAAATTTTGTTTTTTTGTAGGTTTTAGGTTTTAAGTCCAAATTAGAACTTGGATTGAAATGGATTGGAGGGAGAATAGACGGGGAATTATAGGTTTTAGACTATGGGTTAGAGTTAGCCTAATAGAATAGCTCCCCAACCTATTTCTAAGGCATCTGTTGGAATTATTAAGTAATTATTGTCTAATGGTAAGGAAAGCTCTGGTATGTTTTTTATTTTTTCTTTGATTCTTTTGACGTGGGCTATATCTTCATGATTGAATTTGATATTTCTTGTACTACTAGTTTTCTGATATAAGCTACTAGTTTCTCTTGACAAATTTTGAATAAAAGGCCTTGCATGGTTTAGTTTTCCTAAAAAACTTTGTAATAATTTTTTATCTGCAATCATCAAGAACCTTGCAACAGAGCCATCAATAACATTAGCCCACCCATTTTGCTGCAAACGTCCCTGCTTGCCATGTCCTTTTGGTTCAGGAACTCCATGTAAACTACCACATGAAAATGAGGAAGCCGCAGTGGAATGGACATTGTATGAGTTTGAGACCCTCTTATCTCACATTAGTCAATAATATTTTTTCACTAGTCTTTATATAGGCTTATTCCTTTTTCTTAGTAATTAGAACTTGGACCATTTGGAAATGGATTGAAGGCTTGGGCCTTATGATTGTGTGGATTAGGCTTAATGATTATACTATAATATTAATATTAATTAATCAAGACAAGGGCCTTGGGATTAGTTTTAATTTCGAATAAAATTTTTAATTAATAGACACAAGGTGTATCTCTTTGGAAAGAGTTGTATAGCTTCAGATACATCCAAAAGGTGTTTGAAGAGGTATGAAAGAGCCTATATAACTGGAGTCCTCAGTTCCATCATATATCATCTTTTTTCTTCCCCCTTGTATTCCGTACAAAATTTCTAGAGAGTAAACACGCAAAGCAATTCGCTAGAGTTCTATAATCCAGTGCGGGTTGTAGAATTAGGTAGTTGTATCCTGGTTGAGTAGACGTTGTAGAACCACAAGCACACGAGTGGGACGGAAATACTGTTCGAAGGACATAGCGTTTGAGCTAGTCTCTACCTTCAATTCATTCAAGTTAGTATCATTTAAATTTTTTGTAATTATTGTATTATTGCATTATGTATTGCAAGTATTTTTGAATAATAAAGTATAAGTATTTCGGTTCTGTATTTCTGTTATTTTATTGTTTCTAAATTGTTCTCCAACAGAAACTCCCTACCTGATTCGAGTTGTATCTAAGCCAAACTTCAGCGATTTCAGGCTATTCCAACCGCTCCTGTTCCCAAGCGATTTCTGGCCACATGGTTTATTATCGACGACCATGATGTTTTGATCTCGATGATCTAGAAGTAATAGATCTAGAGACCATAAGTTAAAACCTAATTGCAAAAAACTGACGTCAATAATATGAAATCAAAGAAATTATAGACGTTAATTCTTTTTTAATTGCTATCCAATTCAGTCAAGCATTTACGGTGAAGAATTTTTAGAGGCAGAGCCTCTACTATGAAATCACATCCTCATATTTCACTATTTAAATACTGTATTTTATAAATTTATGGTGTAGAACTTTTTTCAAAATTTGAAAAATGATGAAAATGTCTCTGTTGGGCTATGTGGAGTTTTATGTGGACGTATATTATCCTTCCATGTTTTGCCACACTTATTGGCATATTCCGATAGTACGTGCTGATACAAACGCGTAAGAGCAAGCGAGATGTAATTGGAAGCCTACGGGCTTTACCTTTGTTGTACAATTGTATATATGTGACAAAGAGCGCCCCCCGCCGCCCCCCTCTTCCGATAGTACGTGCTGATACAAACGCGTAAGAGCAAGCGAGATGTAATTGGAAGCCTACGGGCTTTACCTTTGTTGTACAATTGTATATATGTGACAAAGAGCGCCCCCCGCCACCCCACCCCCCCCCCCCCCCGGCGAGGGTTGTAAATATTGTTCATTTCAATACTAGTATTCATTTGTGTCTCTTGTTTGCATCTCCTCGTGCCCCCTACACCTGGTCGTCACGCGTTGATCTTGGATGAATATTGGGATCGGGGCGTGACATCTGAAGTCTCCATTTTTTTTCTTTTGAATTGTCTCCAATTTGGAACAAACGCAAAAGATCAAACAGGTTTTAGAATATGGTTGTAATTCGGTTTTATTATGAGGATACTTCGGTTTATTCAAGGTGGTTTTCTGATTTATTTGAAAGATATTATAAAAATTGACATTTGTGCAATTAGAGTATAAAATTTTGGCTATAAACGATAAAAACTCTAGCAATAGTGTACATTAAATATATATTATTGTATTATTATTCTATATAAGTAAAAAAATTAAGTTTTATTTATTTTTATTATGAGAGTTTCTTCTTATCATTACTGGAATAAATTTTACATGTACTGTTGTCCAAAATTCAAATCAAGTAGTATAGTATTAGTATAGATAAAAAGCCAGACGGTCAATTTTAGAGTCAACACATAACAATGATTTTCATTCTCTCTCGTATAGTTATACTCATAAATGTTTTATCCTCTTAACAATCAGATTAAACCATATTAAAAAACAAAAATATTAAAGTACTTGAAAAAACCAAACACATTAACAAATTCATAATAATTAAAACCATTTTGTATTATGATTCACGAGGTTTGGTGGCAACTAACCATTAGGTCCTCCAACACAAATTTCAAATCCCCATTCTCCACTTCGCACAACTGGCGCGAACCAATGACCCGCCCACAATTACCATTCAAATGAGCCACGAACAAAACGAAAAAATGCAGACCAACCGACTCTTTATTCCACAATTACCATTCAATTGATCCATCCCCATTTGCCGTTAAAAATGCGTCACGAACAAAACGAAAAACTGATTTTATTGAAATTAAAGGTCAAATTTTA
The DNA here is from genome assembly GCF_041283825.1 of Pyrus communis. Taxonomy (NCBI): domain Eukaryota; kingdom Viridiplantae; phylum Streptophyta; class Magnoliopsida; order Rosales; family Rosaceae; genus Pyrus; species Pyrus communis. The sequence continues at coordinate 6,053,471 of NC_142565.1, forward strand.
GCTATATTTGGTAAAAAATCGACACTGAGTGTACCCACCTAATCCAGCGCAATTAATATACTGAAAACTCCATTGCCATCTGCTTAACAAAAACCCAGCAAAGACTCCAGCATTCCTTTCTATGGCATTCCGAAGATTCACACTTTGCTGGGTTTTCCTCCTCTTTCTCCCAGACCCAGCAAAAACCCAGCTCGACCAAGAACTCTACTTCAACGGCTTCAATGGTGTCGCCACCAACAGCAACATAAGCTTAAACGGCGTCGCATCAATCGAGCCCAACGGCATGCTAAAGCTCACAAACGACACTCCCAGAGTCCTCGGCCACGCCTTCTACTCCGCCCCATTTCGATTCAAAAACTCCACCGACGGCAAAGCCTTTTCCTTCTCCACCTCCTTCGTCTTCACCATCGTCCCTGAGTACCCAAAGCTCGGCGGCCACGGCCTTGCCTTCATAATCTCGCCATCGAAATCTCTCCCGGGATCCCTCCCCAGCCAGTACCTCGGCATCTTCAACGCCACCGTCGTCGGCAACTTCGCCAACAGCATCTTCGCCGTCGAATTTGACACCGTCCAGAGCTTCGAATTCGGGGACATCAACGACAACCATGTCGGAATCGATATCAACAGCCTGGCCTCCAACAAATCGACCCCGGCGGGGTTTTTCACCGGTGGAAATTCGACGAAAGAGGACCTCAATCTCAAGAGTGGGCTGCCGATCCAGGCCTGGGTCGATTACGATTCGGTGAAAAATCAGGTCACTGTCATGCTTTCACCGCATTCGATCAAACCCAGATCCCCGATTTTAACATTCGATGTCGATCTTTCTACAATTTTGGAAGATTTTATGTACATTGGGTTCTCTGCTTCGACCGGGTTGCTCGCCAGCTCCCAGTACGTCTCCGGTTGGAGCTTGAAGATGAACGGAGAAGCCAAGTCTCTGGATTTAGAAGCTTTGCCTAAACTTCCCGGCCCGAAAAAGAAGCAATCGTCAGCGTTGATCATTGGCGTTTCTGTTTCCGTTCTTGTTTTTTTTATCTTGGCCGTCGGATTGGGGTTCTACATTGTTCAGAGGATCAAGAACGCGGAGGTGATCGAGCCGTGGGAGCTCGACATTGGGCCCCATATATTCAGATACAGCGAGCTCAAGCAGGCCACCAGAGGGTTCAGGGATAAAGAGGTGATCGGGTTTGGTGGATCTGGTAAGGTTTACAAAGGGACATTGCCGAATTCAGAAACCCAAGTGGCCGTTAAGCGAATTTCGAACGAGTCGAGGCAGGGTCTGCAGGAATTCGTGTCGGAAATTGCCACCATTGGCCGTCTCAGGCACAGGAATTTAGTGCAGTTGTTGGGGTGGTGTCGGCGGCGCAGAGATTTGTTGCTTGTGTATGATTTTATGCCTAATGGGAGCTTAGATAAGTACTTATTTGAGAAGCCAAAAGCAATTTTGAGCTGGGAACAGAGGTTCAAGATAGCTCAAAATGTAGCTTCTGGCTTATTGTATTTACATGAAAGTTGGGAGCAGACTGTGATTCATAGGGACGTAAAAGCAGGAAACGTGCTTTTGGATTCTGAGATGAATGGAAGGCTTGGAGATTTCGGTCTTGCTAAATTGTATGAGCATGGAGCAAACCCTACAACAACTAGGGTTGTTGGGACACTGGGTTACCTTGCTCCCGAGTTGACTCGGACCGGAAAACCGACTCCGAGCTCGGATGTGTTTGCTCTTGGTGCTCTGCTGCTAGAGCTGGTGTGTGGGAGGAGACCCATTGAGCCAAAAGCCCTGCTGGAGGAGCTGATATTGGTTGATTGGGTTTGGGAGAAGTGGAAGGCTGGTGCAATTCTTGAAGTTGTGGACCCCAGATTGGGGGCTGAGTTTGATGATCTGGAGGCTGTGGTGGTGCTGAAGCTAGGGCTGATGTGCTCAAATAATACCCCCAAGGCAAGGCCCACAATGAGGCGGGTGGTAAGGTACTTGGAGGGTGAGGCAGCGCTGCCGGATGGAGTGGCGTCTCCCGGGGCTTAGAGCAACTCCAACGTTGGAGCCCTCCCCCCTGGCAATACACTATTCAATCCACCTAATGAACAGTAACTGCCCTTAATGAACAGTAAGTAGCCCTGGCAATAGAATTTGCATCTCCACCGTTACACTTCAATAGCCCTGCAATAGGCAATAAAATATTAGTATTTTTTTTTATTATAAAATAATACAAAATAATTTTAATTGTAATATCGGATAAGATTTTTAATCGTTCTCGGTGCGCCACGTGTCATTATCCGAAGTATTATTAAATAATACAAAATAATACAATTATTGGTGATGGATTTGTGATAAGATTATTAACCAATCACGTCGCGCCACGTGTCATAATCGGTTCACAATCTTTGAGGATAGATTTCCATCAGATTTTTAACGAATGACGACATGCCACGTGTCATAATCGGTTCACAATCTTTGAGGATAGATTTCCATCAGATTTGTAACGAATGACGGCATGCCACGTGGCATTATGCAGAACCTAATCATTTCTGAATCCTCAATATAATCCACCATCCATCCTCACAAATCTCACACCAAAATTCTCAAGATCTCTATCGTTATTCATAGTTTCTGCTTCCTTCTTCACAAAAATTTGTATCATTATTCATAGTTTCTGTTTCTTTCTTTCAATGTCGTCTTCTTCTTCCTCAAGGATGATGTGGGAATACAATCAGGAAGAGGAAGAATTGTTTAACGAATCTGAAGCAATCTTCAATCACCAGAGGGTAAGAAATGAGAGGGAAGAGGATGAGGAGCGTCAAATGAGAAATGACGAAGTAAGAAGGGGCAGAGCCTCACATTCCCGTCGAGTCATCCAAGCTGCGGCTCAGATCTGCAGGCCCAGCCGTTCCGGAAACCTTGATAGAAGCAGGCAACGACGAGGTATGGAACTCTTGGATGATTATTTTGTTCCTAATAGTGCATTCCCTAATACGTACTTTAGACGTCGTTTTAGAATGGAACGACATTTGTTCAACAAAATCATGATTGCTGTTTGCAACCATGATTCTTATTTTGTGCAAAAAAAAGATGCTTTTGGTGCTATGGGTCTACTGCCTGAGCAAAAAATTACTGCTGCCTTGCGGATGCTTGCATATGGAGCATCTGCAGACCAAGTGGATGAGATAACGAGGATGGGGCAATCAACCATTCTTGAGTCCCTGATGAGGTTTTGCGGAGCAATCGAATCTATCTACACCGCTGAGTACCTCCGCAAACCTACACACATGGACTTGGAGCGGCTGTTGAAGAAGGCGGAGATGCGTGGCTTTCCGGGGATGATTGGAAGCATTGATTGTATGCACTGGACGTGGAAAAACTGTCCAAGTGCATGGCAAGGCGCTTACGGGGACAGAAAAGGAGTAAAAAGTATCATTCTGGAAGCGGTGGCATCTTTTGATACATGGATTTGGCACGCCTTTTTCGGGGTCCCGGGAGCTCAAAATGACATCAACGTCCTTGCCCAATCCCCAGTGTTCAACGATGTCTTGCAAGGAAATGCACCAAAAGTTACGTATGAGGTCAACGGACGTATGTACGACGGGCCATACTACCTAGCTGACGGCATCTACCCGCGCTGGTCAACCTTTGTCAAAACAGTGCCACGTCCACGGAGTGCAAAGGAAAAACACTTTGCAAGCTGTCAAGAGGGGTGCAGGAAGGATGTAGAGCGTTGTTTCGGTATCCTCCAAGCTCGCTGGGCGATCGTCAGGGGTGCTGCCAGATTGTTTGATGTAGAGTCGCTTCGATCCATCATGATGACGTGCATCATTCTTCATAACATGATTGTGGAAGATGAGTACGATTATGAAGCCGTTGATGAATATGAGCCAGACCCGATGAACAATTCAAGAACACGTATATATTGTGCTCATGACGCCACCGATGAGCCTGTGCAACATGAGCCATTACAAAGGGATGAACGTTACAATGAAAGGCTCATTCAACGATATACTGCATTTCAAATGCCAGACATGCACAATGCCCGACAAATTGACTTGATAGAGCACCAGTGGGCATTGAAACAAGCTGAAGATAATTAAGTTCATTTAGTGTGTTTTTTTTTAATTTGGTATGTTTATGTTATTTTATTTGGTGTGTTTTATTATTTGGTATGTTTAAGTAATTTTTTTATGTTTATGTTTATGTAATTCTTAGTATGTTTATGTTTATGTTTATGTTTATGTAATTTTGTTATGTTTATGTTTATGTAATTCTTAGTATGTTTTATGTTTATGTTTATGTTTATGTAATTTTGTTATGTTTATGTTTATGTAATTCTTAGTATGTTTATGTAAAGGACTTTTAATTAGAACGATGGACTTTTAATTATTTTATACAAGGACTTTTAATTTGAACAATGGACTTTTAATAAATAACTTACCAAATTAATTTGAATAAATATTCAAGAAATTGGAAACAACATAAATAATACAAACAATAAATAATAAATTACAACCCAAAGTGATTGGAAAATTATGGGCTCCGATTACAAAAAGTACTCTATTCATCATCACTTAACCAATTTGTGGTGCTAGGATGATCTTCTCTTGCGGTGCTAGAACCACCTTGGCTTGCTATTGCTTCTCTTGCACGCCTCCTTCGCACAACGTCCGCTTTCTCTGATTTCCAAAAAAATTTAGAATTTGGAGACTTCCCTTCTAAAGACATGTTCATAATCTCACGATCTTGTTGAGCCCGTCTTTCTTCTCTAACATGTTCCCTTTCTTGCCTAAGTAGCTCTCTTTCTCTCTCATTAGCATAAAATTCTCTCTCAACAGCTGCTTGTTTTGATGCCTCTCTAGCCTTTTCAGCCTCATCTTTCGCCAGGTCCCTTGCCAAAGTCAATTCACCTTGGCGAGTAAGTTCTTCCATGAACTTTGCATAATCGTTCTTGGAAGCACTACCTTTTCTCTTTGAAGCCTTCTTACCTTGAGGCTTAATTGGAAAACGGGTCGAACCCGACGCGCGTTCAGGGAGGGGCGTTTCGGGCACTTCTTCTGCATCATCTTCATGAACATGATCGGGTGTAGAGTGTAGAGGGGTGCTGTTCATGTGCACTTCTGGACCGACTGGCACAACTCTAAATTTAGGACAATCTTTGACAATATTCCAACATTCCCACCGGTTGAATGATTTATTTTTGCTTTTGGTTTTGGCAGCGTACCAAGCTTGTGCTTGAAGTTCCTACACAATAAAAATAAGTAACAAATAAATAAGTAACTAGCAAATACATACATATATATATATAAGTAACAAATAAATAATTTTAATGAAAATAAGTAACTAGCAAATATATACATATATATATATAAGTAACAAATAAATAATTATAATGAAAATAAGTAACTAGCAAATATATACATATATATATATATATATATATATATAAGTAACAAATATAATGAAAATAAGTAAGAAGGCTTCAAGTTTAGTAAATAATGAAAATAAGTAACAAATAAATAATTATAATGAAAATAACTAACTAGCAAATATATACATATATATATAAGTAACAAATATAATGAAAATAAGTAAGAAGGCTTCAAGTTTAGTAAATAATGAAAATAAGTAACAAATAAATAATTATAATGAAAATAACTAACTAGCAAATATATACATATATATATAAGTAACAAATATAATGAAAATAAGTAACAAATAAATAATTATAATGAAAATAACTAACTAGCAAATATATACATATATATATATATATATAAGTAACAAATATAATGAAAATAAGTAAGAAGGCTTCAAGTTTAGTAAATAATGAAAATAAGTAACAAAATAAATAATTATAATGAAAATAACTAACTAGCAAATATATACATATATATATAAGTAACAAATATAATGAAAATAAGTAAGAAGGCTTCAAGTTTAGTAAATAATGAAAATAAGTAACAAATAAATAATTATAATGAAAATAACTAACTAGCAAATATATACATATATATATAAGTAACAAATATAATGAAAATAAGTAAGAAGGCTTCAAGTTTAGTAAATAATGAAAATAAGTAACAAATAAATAATTATAATGAAAATAACTAACTAGCAAATATATACATATATATATATATAAGTAACAAATATAATGAAAATAAGTAAGAAGGCTTCAAGTTTAGTAAATAATGAAAATAAGTAACAAATAAATAATTATAATGAAAATAACTAACTAGCAAATATATACATATATATATAAGTAACAAATATAATGAAAATAAGTAAGAAGGCTTCAAGTTTAGTAAATAATGAAAATAAGTAACAAATAAATAATTATAATGAAAATAACTAACTAGCAAATATATACATATATATATAAGTAACAAATATAATGAAAATAACTAAGAAGGCTTCAAGTTTAGTAAATAATGAAAATAAGTAACAAATAAATAATTATAATGAAAATAACTAACTAGCAAATATATACATATATATATAAGTAACAAATATAATGAAAATAAGTAAGAAGGCTTCAAGTTTAGTAAATAATGAAAATAAGTAACAAATAAATAATTATTGTAACATCCCGTTCCGGGATTTTTAAAACGTACGCGTGGATTTACGATTTTACCCCTAATTTGTTCGTTTACACGTTAGTGTTGTGTTGTGTGGGTTGTGGGACCACACACAATCATACATTTTCCTTTTCTTCCCGGGATTCCCTCCCTCATTCCCTCACTCTGTCTCTTCTCTCTCTCAGTCTCTCTCTTCCTCCCCGAGTTCATCTTCTTCTTCTCCTTCTACACACGGACACACATACAAACCAACTCAAACCTTCACCAATCAAGGAACCAATTACACCATTGAACTCGTGAGGTTGTGAGGAGCACAACCATACCAATTCCAGGTAAGAATTCGAACGTTTTCACGTCGTTTCAACAACGGCCGAATTATTGCACTGTTCATGCAAACCTAAACTAGTGTGTTTTTGGAATTTCTAAGCTTGTAGATGTGTTTGTGAGGTCCCAAGGAGCCTCGGAGTGGTTCGTTGGGTGAATTTGGACGTTGGGAAGGCTAGGTTCGAAGTTGGCCGAACTTTGAAGTTGTGGACAGGTATGATCTAGCAATTTTTAGGCCTTAAAAGTAGTCCAACGTGATTCTACTAGTCCTAAGCTTCATTTTGGTATAAAGATCGTGAAAAATGGTTGAAAAACGAAGGAGAAAACTTAGTTTGAAAATTACCCAGTTTTCGGCGCCGTCGCCGGCGCCGGAGTCTCGCCGGAGAAGACAGGGGAATATTTCGTTAAGTATAACGGAATATTCCTAACGGCAGTGACGGAATCCGGTTAGATTTGACGGAATATTCCGTCAGTTAACGGAATATTCCTGACGGCGTCTGTTGACACCGTCAGTGTGCAGTGCACGTGGCTGCGCGTGGGGGGCGCGTAGGTCCGTGCCTTGGCCGGCGCGTGGGGGCGCGTGCGTGGTCCAAAAATTATTCTAAAAATATGGGTGTGATCCTGAGGTTGTGTAGGTCACGTTGGTATATTCATTTGTCCAATTTGAGCAATGTATGAGAAGTTATTACGAGAAGTTGCTTAGGTGCTTTTAAATTAACGTTTTCGTAACTTTGTCGCGTATAGGTGATTCGTTTTCCGAGGACGAGCGTACACACTCGAGGCAGGGGGGCTACGACCCTTCTAATTACCTGTGAGTAGGCTTTTGTTTTCCGTATATACCTATATACATATTAATTCCCAGAAATTAAATAGAAAAGGTTAATTGTTTTATGCCATGCATCATATGAATGTTGTTTACTCATCATCGCATGTATTAGTAATGGCATGCATATATATATATATATATATATATATGTGTATTTGGTGCTGTGGACGCACAGGTAAGTGCCAGGTAAGCGGTATTCATGTGGTTATGCATTCCTGTTTATTATGCAATCGTAGTTTGAAATGCTTAGAGAGCTCATAATCTGCACCCCCGGTGTTAGTGCTCCCGCCCAGGGCCAGGGCATAGTCCTTCACGTGATGTTCACCCGCACCACACGCTCGCCTTGGATCCAAGTTAGGTGCAAGCCTTGTCGTGCAGACCACATTAGGTGGTTCCGACTCGTAGGTGACCCGCGATTATTCGCATAGTCTTCACGTGATCGTAGCACTAGAGCGTATGTATTACACCCAGTCCTGTCGTACAGACCACGTTAGGTGGCTCCGACTTGTGTGCAGATTCAGATGTTGAGTTGAGATTGGAGCTCTATAGGCAGCGGTACATGTCACGTTAGGTGACTCCCGGCTGCCAGATTATATGTTATTGATGTGGTTATGCTTGAGCATTTATATTTGATTATGAGATTCTGTTGTGGCATATTCTCAAGCATGAATGGCATATTGTGGAACATGAATGGCATATTGTGGAACATGAATGGCATATTGTGAGCATGAATGGCATATTGTGGAACATGATTGGCATACCTATACATACGTATATATGTTCATTTTCTGGGAAGTATACAGGTTTTACGGCGAGGGGTTAGAATGTATTTTGCTAAAGAGTTTTCAAAGAACTTTGTTTTTGCCCACTCACGCTTTTGTTTTTGCGCCCCTCCAAGTTCTAGTGGTCTAGCGAGTTCGGTGGTTTATCCCAGAGGGCGTCCCGGCATTTCTGACAGACATTCACCATTGTAGGGTCACCTTCGGGTGTACATATGTCGTATCTTTCCTTTTGGACTGTTGTAGACTTGCTCTGAATTGTGTCTCACATACACTAGTACTTTGTATGTTATTAGGTTTTTAATTATTCGTACTTTTATTACCTTCTCATTAGCTTCCGCACGCGCACATGGTTACGTCACCTTCGTGTGACGGCCAGCACGCCCTGATCTCGGTCGGGGTGTGTCAATTATAATGAAAATAACTAACTAGCAAATATATACATATATATATATAAGTAACAAATATAATGAAAATAACTAAGAAGGCTTCAAGTTTAGTAAATAATGAAAATAAGTAACAAATAAATAATTATAATGAAAATAACTAACTAGCAAATATATACATATATATATAAGTAACAAATATATATATATATATATATATATATATATTTATATGTCATTTTAATCATAACATGGGGCTAGAGTTCCAAGTTTAGTAAATAAATAATACAAACAAACAAATAAATAAATAATACAAACAACATAATTATAATGTAACAAATAAGTAACAATAAATAATAAATTGTTACCTGATCCGAGTAATTTTCCCCACTTCGAATATTATTACTAGCTTGTGCCAAAGCGTTTCTCCACGTACTAAACGATTGGCTAAGTAATTTCCAACGACTGGACATCGATTCTTTGGTTCTTTTCCCACCAATTTTCTCAAGAAAACTGGTATGAATAAGACTCCACATTTCTCGCAACTGCATCTCATTACCCGTAAGCGAACTATGAGTAACTTCAACCCAGCTAGTACACAACGCAACATCTTCAATAAGCGACCAATTCGTACCTGCACCAGTGGTCATTTTGTTGAAAAAAAATGGATTCAAATTTTGAGACAAAGAAAGGAATGTGATTGAAAGTAGTTGAGAAAATATGAAATTGTTGTGTAAGGTAGATGATAATGAGAAGGTATTTATAGAAAAGTAAAAACAATTTTTTTTACAATTTTTTTCAGATTTTTCAGATATTTTTTTGAATTTTTTACATTTTTTTTAAAATTTTTATTCAATTAATTAATCTCTGCCGTTGGATATAAAAAAATTTGAATTCCAACGCTCCAGATTGTGTCACGTGTCACAACGGTAACTTTTCAGATTTTTTAAACTATTTTTTCATTTATTTTTTAATTTATAAAGCATTTTAATATCCACCGTTGATCTCAGATCGAACGGTGGATATTAAATCTGACATTTTTTTTTTTTTTTACCGTTGAGATCTAACGGTCCACATTACGTGACCGTTAGGATCTAACGTACCGTGGGAAGCCACGTGGCTTCCCAACGGTAACTGACAAAACCTTTTTTTTCTGATTATTGTGTCGGGACGCGCCCCCACGCGCGGGTGGGGTGCACGCGCCTGACACAAAAAAAATTAAATAATACGCTGGCGCCACCCTGGCGTCAGCATGGCGTCATCCTCAGCTCGGGCTCAAGGCCTGGCAATCCCTCACGGGCCTGGCCCTCGGGCCTCCCCCATCCCCCGGCCTGCCTCACGCTGGAGGCCATCCACCGGCCCTCGGGCCTTTGTTCTGGAGACTGTCCCCTGAGCAAAAAGCTACGGTGGGAATGCTTTTATGATGGGAAGAAGGGTGGTGGGTTTGAGGATTATGTGCATTCTTATCCCACATCATCAGGTTGTGAGAAGGCAAGTGCTTGGTCCTGTGATGTTGCGGATGTTGATTTTGAAGGCGGTTCTAGGTCACCTCCTTCAGTATCTGGTAGTTGTAGATATGGTAGTGACAGGTACCCAAGCTAGCGGGGATTCTAGCGTGTAATGGGGGATTTATCTGCCGTGTCTCTTTCTCTCACATCAAGTCAGAGATGGAGACAGGATGGAAGATTCCCAGCTACGCTCAAGTTTTTTCTATGTAGCAGTGACAATCCCCTCTTTTTCCCTTTTGTATTTTGCTTGTTTCTCTTCCTTTTGTATGATTATAGTTGTGTTAGTATTTTTGCGTTGATGTATGTAAACTTGATTTTTGTGACACACCTTGTTGGATTGTAACTTGTAAATATATTTCGGTAAATGATGTTTTTTTGACCTGCATTTATATCTTCCTCCTTCATCTTTGAAATTCATTGTGTTTATACAAGTCTTCTCATCATTGATTATATCTTACTTGACGTTAAAGATGAGGTTTTGTATTAGATTGTAACCTCCCTCAATTTCAGTGGTATAAAATCTCTTATATATAAAACCAGGGCCCTAATTTGGGGTCATGGCTTCAACAAAATAATTAGGACAAAATTGCCCCTCAACCAAAAATATCCAAAAGCAACCCAATATAATATATCAAATAATGTAGGGGTAATTTGGTCATCATAAAATATAATATAAATATAAGCGGAAAGAAAGAAAAGAATAAAAAAATGGAAGGATGAGTGAAAGTTGATAGTGCCCAAGTGAAGTGGAAAGAAAAATATAATAAAAAAGGCAAATCATGAATATTATGTTCAAAACATCTTAAGAGGTGCATAATGTCGGTGATAAATTAGTAAAGTTATTTTATTTTTTATTTTTTTATTTTTATTTATTTTTAATTAGTACCTTACAATAGGCTAGCAATAATGTGATTCAATTAGATGTTGTGAACAATGATTTTGGTGTCATCAAGCCGTTCAAAACATCTTAAGAGGCGTGTAATGCCGATTATAAAAAAAAAAGTCTTTCACATGCTGATAATAATGTGAATAAATTAGTTGTCAAATGATTTTTTTTTTATAACAAACGATATTATCTACACTAAGGGAAATGGTGTAATACCCCGTATTTAAAAAAAATGGTTATATAAATGTGCGTGCACTTACTTATATCTATTTCAAATGTGATGATTTTTTTTTTTTTGGAATTTTGTTTTATATATTCTTAGCTATGCGCGACTTACATGTTTTGAATGTATTTATATGCATAAATTGACAAAAGGAAAGTCAAATATTTGAAGTAAATGAATCATTTTGATCATGCTAAAAGTAACATCTCATAAACCAATTAAAACAGCTAAATTCACATAATAAAATCGGTCTCTATAGAATTTACATTAAGAATAGAGAAAATAATATTTAATAAACAATTAATTGAATCACATTATTGCTAGTCATTGTAAGGCCAATCTCATCTCTTCCCCTTTAGTGTAGATATTATCGTTTGTTAAAAAAAATTAATAATAATCATTTGGCAATTAATTTAATCACATTATTATTCGCGTGCAAAAGACTTTTTTGATAACCGGTATTACACGCTTCTTAGGATGTTTTGAACATGTTTAAAAATAGAGAAAATAATATTTAATAAACAACTGATCGAATCACATTATTGCTAGTCCGTTATGAGGCTAAGTCCACCCCTTCCCCTTAGTGTAGATAATATAGTTTGTTACATAAAAAATAAAAAAAACAATCATTTGACAACTTATTCAATCACATTATTATCCGCGTGTGAAAGACCTTTTTTATATCACGTGGGCACTATCAACTTTGTCATTTGTTTATTATTTTCTCTCTTCCTTTTCATTTTTGTATTCTTTACACATGAGACGAAAACTTTGGTGTCACCCACTCTGACAAAAGAATTGAACCAAAATGCCCCTCAGCCAAAAAAATTCAAAACCTACCCAAAATCATATTTCAAATTATGCAAGGGTAAATTGGTAATTTGGTTATCAAAAATTTGATCTCCACTATGATGCACTGTTCATCACACCTCCGGCTTTATATATAATAGATAAGTACAAGAACTTGTATTTTTGACATGTAAGTTAGTAGGGATTCTTTCACTACAAAAATATTTTTGTGCCTAACAAGTACTTTCATACTGAAATGTCTCCAACTAGAGAGGTTTCTATTTTTTTTTGGCATCCTGATCATAATTTTGTAACTTTGTCCAATAACTGTATATCTTATATGTGTGTGCGTGCGCGTATATATATATATATATATATATATATATATATATATATGCATTAGTTTGATTGTTAGGGTTTCTACAGACCCTTTTCGTGCCAATAGCAACTAAGTTACCCTTGCTAGCCTTTTTGATCTTTAATTAGTGAAGTGTAAAACGCTGAGTTTTTAATAGAAACTTAATGGAAAAGGAGGATTGACTCAAGGAGGAATTGGTAACATATTGCTTATCATTTACATTAAAGATTATTACTTTGTTGTTAATATTATGATTATATTACTCTTGTCACTAACAATTTGATTAGGTTGCAGATGTTTTAGAGCATATGATTATTAATATCCTTGTTACATGGCATATACATAAGCATTCTTGTAAAGTAGGAAAAAGAGTTAAGTTGTGTTTGAGATGTGAGGATATTCAAGGGTTGAAGTTTCCCTTGAATATAAAATAATGAACTTTGTATACGTTAGGCGTCGGGGGAAGGGCTTGAGTATACAACTAGTTGATTATAAAATAATGAAATCATGTATATGTCAGGTATCGGGGGAAGGGCTTGAATATACAATTGGGCGTCGGGGGAAGTGCCTGTATAATAAAGTGGAAACTGAGAATTTAATTACAAAAAATTGGGTTTAAGGGATGAACGAGAGTTAACTCATATTCTAAGATATTTGAAGCCAAGCGGTATAGGCATGGTATGGGACGTGCAGGCTTGGGTACCTTAGTTATGGGTTGACGGGTTTAGAAGGGAGTGAGTACATTCATGCATCTCATTGCATACATTTTATGTATTTGTAAGAGCTACTCATTTCAATTATTATTTTAGTTGGTACTTTTGTTATGAATTAATTTTGTATACTAATATTTTATTTCCACTGCGTATTCAATAAATTATATGTGGTAAACTCAAGCTTTTATTATGTAAGATTTGTTATATGATGTATTGTGTAATCGTTATAATTTAATTTAATTTTCCACCATATCTTGGTTGTAGAATTTATTTCTATAGCTAAGATGTGGCTCACACCCTAACTCATGAATAGTCTTTATTCTCAGGTCGGGTCATGACAGAGTGGGGGTGGGCTTAGTCTCTTAATGGGTTAGCAATAATGTGATTCAATCAGTTGTTCATTCAATATTATTTTCTCTATTTTTAAACATGTTCAAAGCGTCTTAAGAGGCATGTAATGCAGGTTATAAAAAGGTCTTTCACACGCGGATAATAATGTGATTAAATTAGTTGATTGTTTTTTATTTTATTTTAACAAATGATATTATCTACACGAAGGGGGAGGGAGGGGGTGGGCTTAGCCTCACAATGAGCTAGCAATAATATGATTCAATCAATTGTTCATTAAATATTATTTTCTCTATTCTTATTGTAAATTCTATAGAGACCGATTTTATTATGTGAATTCAACTGCTTTAATTGGTTTATGAGGGGTTTCTTCTAGCATGATCTAAGATTATTCATTTACTTCAAATATTTGACTTTTCTTTTGTCAATTTACGCATATAAATACATTTAAAACGTGTAAGTCACGCGTAACATGCCGTGCGCACGTGCATGAAGGCTAGTATATAAATAAATAAAATAGAACATAAAAGACATGAGAAGAGCTTGCACGCTTAATGTCATGAAACATTAGAACATATAAAACCAGTACAAATTCATCTCTTTATTTCTGAATACTTTTACATAACATCATCTGTGAAAACCAGGTCACTGGATGGGAACATATAAATCTTTCTAACAATATTTAAATTGCTACAAACCATCTGCTCCTTCTTCTAATTAATAAAGAAAGGGATCCTTGGATCATCATTCTTAGGATTATACTTTCTTGCAGGTAACCTGACCACCCGCCTTTGTGTCAGCTGTCGAGAGGTCAACAAATGCGATACTCTAACACATGCTGGAGCGGGTTTGTCGGTAGACCTGACAATTTCTTTACGACCCGTTAACACAACACAACAATTACACGAAAATAACGGGTTTCGAGTCAACACAATAACTAATGGTCATTATCGGGCCACCTATTAAGAATCCGTTAATGACGGGATTACACGCGAGTAACCCGTGGGTAACCTATTTTGATCCGTTAAAAAAATTATTTTGATGATTTTAAAGTTAAGCTACTAAAAAACTTACTATAGAATACAACAACATATAAGTTTTTATCATTTATAGTCAAAACTTAACCCTTAAATTCATAAATGTTAGTTTTTACATTATCTTTCAACTATAGCCAAAGAAGTCTGCTATCCACACATCCCATTTTACTTTCACACACCCCTTGATAATTTATGTCTGTTGATCTTTTTCAATTCATCTGATCCGATGACCGAAAATTAAAAAGGTGTGTGAGAAGTAAAATGAGGTATGTGGATATCACAACCCTAGCCAAAAATCTGATCCAACTGACATAAATACCCTCAAAATTAAAAACCCCTGTTATTTGAGATTGCCACCCTAAAATTCCATAATCTAAACTAGTCATTCCACGAGATTTTTGTTTTAAACTTTCCACTAGCATATCCATAGAGTCCTTCTGTGTTAGCTGGTGAGTTTGGAGCATCCTTTGCTAATAGAAAACTCCCCAACCTATTTCCGAGGCATCTGTTCGAATTATTAAGTAATCATTTGTCTCATGGTAAGGAAAGATCTTGTATGTTTTTATTTTTTATTTTCTTTGATTCTTTTGACGAGGGCTATATCTTCATCATTGAATTTGATATTTCTATTTAAAAGATTTTGAGTAAAAGGCCTTGCATAGTTTAGTTTTCTTAAAAAACTGTAATAATTTTTTATCTTCTAATTTATCTGGCATTTCTAACATTCCTTTACTAATATGAGGTGTTAGCTTAATTCTCCCACTGGATAAGGATCCTCTCCGGATAAATTATACCGAATCCCCATGATCAAAACATCCTGGCCGTCAGTAATAAATCGTGTGTAAAAATTAATCCCTCACTTCAACACGTTTTCTCCTTCCCTTTTCCTCTGCAATCATTAAGAACCCTGCAGTTTTGAAATCCTCAACAATCATCAATGGATCTACCATCAAATGAACCCTCTCTCTTCTCCTCTGGAAGCTGCTGCAAACACCCTTGCTTCCCAATAACATTAGCCCACCCATTCTGCTGCAAACGCCCTTGCTTCCCATATCCTTCTGGTTCAGGAACTCTATATAAACTACCACATGAAAACGAGGAAGCCTCGGTGGAATGGAACTCCTTACCTGATTCGAGTTGTATCTAAAGCTGAACTTCGGCAATTTCAGGCAATTCCAACCGCTCTCTCTCCCAGGTGATTTTTGGGGCCACACGGTTTATTATCTACGACCATGATGTTTTGATCCCGAGGATCTAGAAGTAATAGATCTAGAGACGATTTGAAGACCGTAAGTTAAAACCTAATTGCAAAAAACTAACGCCAATAATATGAAATCAAAGAAATTATGGATGTTAATCCTATTTTTAATTGCTATCCAAATTACTCAAGCATTTACGATTGAGAAGTTGTAGAGGCGGAGCCTCTGCTATTAAATCTCGTCCTCTAATTTTACTATTTAAATATTGCATTCCGTATTGTAGTACTTTGACGCGTTTATATTTACGGTGTAGAATTTTTTTCGAAATTTGAAAAAGGACGAAAATGTTCTTGTTGGGCTACGCGGAGTTTTACGTGGACGCATTTGATCTTTTCATGTTTTGCCACACTTCTTGGCATATTCGGATTGACACGCCCTAACACCAATATCCCTAAATATCAAGGTAGGCATGTGTTGGCCGACACTCGAGGATGACGAAGCCATTTTAAACACACATATAACAAAAACATTAATTAGAAAGAGATACACAAATGCATAATTGTGTTCAGAGTATACAACTAATCAAGAATAATGTGAAAGAATTATTATGGAAAGGTACAAACCGAGGAATGGAACCTACACAGAGGAGGCTCGAAGATGCCTAAGTAGAAATGCCTTGACATCGGAATTATGTGCCTCAATTCTAACTCCTGAGGAGACGCGAAACCAAAAAGGTGAGTGGACCAAAGTTTATAATAATATTGATAATATGAAAACCATTTTATTTCTGAACATACTAACCCCCTATTTTGAAAACACATATAATACTACATAATAGGTTTTTCTGAAAACTCTAACATGCCATGAAATGCGTTCGTAAAACATGTACATGTAAAATGATGCTCAATAATGGTGCTATCACCGTCGGAAGGCAAATCCGCAAATCTCATCAATAATGTACTCTCTAGGGGTATCATAGTCACCTGAAGGCAATATCTGTCCATCACCAAATGTGAAGTTGTACGACACTGGGGTTACACCAATGAAGAAACATCGTAGGCTCCATTATCTGTAGGTGAAGTTGTACGACTCCGGGTTACGCAAGAGAAGAAAATATATACATCACACACCGACACTGGTTTTGACAGTGAAACGCTATCCGACACTGCTTTCCGCAGTGAAGCTGGGGGTATGGCATAAATATCATCAACTCCTCATCTGCCTGAAGGCAATACATGTCCATCACCTGAAAGTGAAGTTATACGACACTGGGTTACGCCAATGAAGAAACTTGGTAGGCCCCATCACCCGAAGGTGAAGCTATACGACTCCGGGTTACGCCGGAGAAGAAATGTACATCACATATCCTTAACTATGTCCTATGGCCATAGACATCTACATACCCGTGTTGTGTGGATGTGTTATATGATAAGCCACTAGATACGTACTGAAAACATATCTCAAAAATCTCATATCAAAATCCAGAGCTCTAAGCTCAAAACCTTATCTTATCAATCCATGATAGCACATACTCATAAATCCGTAAAATAAGTCATATTCGTAAATCCCTAGAAAATCCAATCATTTATAATCTTTTGTAAAACGTAATTTCGATAAGTCCTAAATATCTTAGAAACATGTTCATTTCATGAAATATGCAACGCATGCAAACCTAATATTTTATAAAACCATGCAAGTTAAGAAGGGATCCACTCACAAATATTTTGTTGCCTAGGAAATGCTCGAGCTAGTGAGGATGGAGTCACTTCCCACCGATGCACCTAACCATAATTTGAGATCATTTAGTAAAACTATACCTAAACAAAAAAATTTGGGAAAACGGATGGCGAATTCGGATTCAGCACGTCGAAAGACCTAAGGGACCTCGAGTTTCCCCCATGTGTCGCCGCACGAGCCGCCACGAGGAAAGAGAGAGGGATTGGAAGTAAGGTGGTCTAAAACTTTTAATATAAAAAAAAAAATAAAAAAAAAAAAAAAAAAAAACAGGTGAATATCAGTTTACTACTCTCAAGTTTCATGGTTTTCAACATTTAGTACATGAAGTTTTTTTCATTCTAAAGTCATACCTAAAGTGTTAATTTTGGGACAGTCTCATACATCTGTTAGTCTGGTTGTTAAGTCTTATGTTAACTGATGACGTGGTGCCTATGTTTACAATGACTGGATGCCACGTGTCATAAAGGGGTCCATGTGAAAATTAAAAATTCAAAAAAAAAATTTCATGCCCAAATTTAAAATATTAAAATAATATATATATATATATTTTTTTTTTTTTTAAATCAAGACCCTTCATCTTCCCCCATCCAATTTCAAAGTTCTCACCTCCACTCTCACATTCTTCCTCCTCTTCCTCTTATTAATATCCAGCTTCCACACTTCCCTCACCGGTGGCGGTGGGGGTGGTGTTGTGAAATCCTCGCGACACGTTGAAGGCGGCGGGGCAGCTCAGGGAGTCGATCTGGTGGAGCCGGATTCTACAAAAGCACATAACAGCGTCTCGAAATTCCATATGGAATTGTTCCACCGCAGGCATGCTCAAAATTCCATATGGAATGCCAAATCTAACATAAACATATGGAAAACATGACATGAATGCCAAATCTAACAGCAAGCATGCTCGAAATTCCATATGGAATTGTTCCACCGCAACCAATTGACATCTGAGGCACTGGAGGGAACGTTCCAAATGGATTTGTAGCAGCCTAGCAGGTACTAGTTGTACTATTTGTATTGTTGGTACTGGTTGTACAGCTGTAGGGCTTTAAGCAGCAGGAAATTGTCCATTGTTGATATTAAGAGGCTTATTTTGGCTATGCCCCTTAAAACTTTATTTTGATCTCATTTTACCCTTTGTAACTCAAAAATTAATATTTTACTCCTTAACTCAAAATTCTTTTCACTTTGAATTATGAACTATCTGTTCTCCCTGAAACTAATATACTGTCTCCAAAAACATATGTGGGACCCAACACCTCATAAGACAATGCCACAAGTCCAATAAATTTGATTATAAATCTCTATTATGCGTTAACGTTCAACAATCAGAGAATATTAAATTTAAAAGAAATTAAAGAGATGAAAAAAATAAAAAATAAATTGATTAGCCTGGCACACTCATATCAAACCGACATAAGAAATTAATAGATCTAAGTCAATATGGAGTGAATTTTGATTTTTATGGAGATGACTTTCAAGTTTCAGGGGGTAAATGGGATCAAAATCGAGTTCAAAAGGGCAAAGTGAAACGAACTTTGATTTTTAAGGAGTAAAGTGACAATTTTTTAGTTACAAGAAGTAAAGTGAGATTAAAAACGGGTTCCAGAAGATGTAGCCAAAAATAAGTCATATTAAGATATATCAAATGGTCATAACGGGTTCATTTCTTAACCTTGCCCATAATATATCAAAACGAAGCTAGAAAAGTGTAGAATAAGATTATACTTATTTGGAAACCCAATGGTTGCCGGATATGATCGAAAAATGGCCTTAAAAGTGACTGGTCCGTGAAAAAACTAGGGAACTATCCTGAAAAATGGAAAACTTTAGACGTCCATAACTTTGTCAATTCTTAACCAAAATTGACGATCTATATATGAAAATTCATCCACTCAACGAGAGGAATCCAAATATGGTGGTTAGAGACCTCACCTTGGCTGGAATAGACGAGAAATTGGCCGGGAAAGTCGCAGCTTCAATGGAGGATGTAGGACTTGCAATTGGACTTTGATTTTCAAAAACCCTAGGTTGGATTCATGTTTCTAGGGATGCTAGGAGTGTTTTGATGGTGTTTGTGTTGCAGAGGGAAGAGGGAGACACGGCGAGAGAGAGAGAGAGAGAGAGAGAGAGAGAGAGAGAGAGAGAGAGAGAGAGAGAGAGAGAGAGAATGTCTGATTGATGAGTAAAATAAAATAAGGAGAATGATTAATCGGTAGGTATGGTAGGTGAGAATGATTGATTTTTAAAGTTGGAAAGATTACTGTAGCAACATTATTCACGTTATAAATTTTCCTCAAATGAATAATGAAAATACTATAGTAATCCAACCGTTTTTCTTCATATGAATAGTAATTCATCAGATTTTTCTTCATATGAATAGTAATTCTTCTGATTTTTCTTTGGATGAATAGTAACGAACTATTAAATTAAAAGTCGAATAACAACGTCCATGTCAGGTTCCACTTTGCCAACATGGGGATAATCGTCAGTTTACATACTCGGGAAGGAAATGACATAAAAAATTAGAGATGGGTCGTCACAGTGAGAATCCTAGAGATCCATAAATCTTGTCTGTTTATCGTTCGGTTAGTTTTTGTCAAGTATTATTTATGTTTAATTTTAAATAAAAATATTTAAAATAATTTCTGATTACATGATACACGATTCACGAATCTCTGGACGAGGATGCATCGAGCAGGAAGAGGACCAAGTCGAGCAATACAAGGACGCAATCAAGCAAGACGAGGATGCGAGCATCGATGGTATTAGCAGTCCGCTGGTTTTCGAAGTGCCTCGCTAAGACCGTTTAGCGATGGATTTAGTCGGGGCGAGTCCACCCTTATCCCATTAAAATTAGTCCCTCTAGCTAACAAACAACATACTACACTAATCTTTAGTCTAGTCTAGTGAGGGTTAGTCAGGCCAAACAAACATCCTCTTAGTGGGTACGGAGGGAGAACATTCCAGGAGCTCACATAAGTTGAAGGCATTTAAGTCTTTCGAAGTTTTTTATTTTTTATTTTTATTTTTATTGAGAGAGATTTTGAAGTTTATTTTTAAAAATATATGATATTTTTAAAATTAAAGGTGAAATTTTAGTTATATTTGGTACCGCGCTCCATTGCCATCTGCTTAATAAAGACCCAGCAAAGAATCGACCTCTACTTCCTATGGGATTCCAAAGACTCTGCTGGGTTTTCCTCCTCTTCCTCCCAAACCCAGCAGAAACCCAGCTCGACCAAGAGCTCAACTTCAACGGCTTCAATGGCATCTCCAACAGCAGCAACATGAGCTTAAACGGCGTCGCATCAATCGAGGCCAACGGCATGCTAAAGCTCACAAACGACACTCTCAGAGTCCTCGGCCACGCCTTCTACTCCGCCCCAGTCCGATTCAAAAACTCTACCGACGGCAAAGCCTTTTCCTTCTCCACCTCCTTCGTCTTCACCATCGACCAGCAGTACCCAAAGTTCAGCGGCCACGGCCTTGCCTTCATAATCTCGCCGTCGAAATCGCTCCCGGGATCCCTCCCCAGCCAGTACCTCGGCATCCTCAACGCCACCGTCGTCGGCAACTTCTCCAACCACATCTTTGCCGTCGAATTCGACACAGTCCAGGACATCGAATTCGGGGACATCAACGACAACCATGTCGGAATCGATATCAACAGCCTGGCTTCCAACAAATCGACCCCCGCCGGGTTTTTCAGCGGTGGAAATTCGACGAAAGAGAACCTCAATCTCAAGAGTGGGCTGCCGATCCAGACCTGGGTCGATTACGATTCGGTGAAAAATCAAGTCACTGTCATGCTTTCACCTGATTCGATCAAACCCAGATCCCCGATTTTAACATTCGATGTCGATCTTTCTCCAATTTTGGAAGATTTTATGTACGTTGGGTTCTCTGCTTCGACCGGGTTGCTAGCCAGCTCCCACTACGTCTCCGGTTGGAGCTTTAAGATGAACGGAGAATCCAAATCTCTGGATTTAGAAGCTCTGCCTAAACTTCCCGGCCCGAAAAAAAAGCATTCATCAGCGTTGATCGTTGGCGTTTCTCTTTCTGTTCTTATTTTCTTTATCTTGGCCGCTAAATTGGGCTTCTACATTGTTCACAGGATCAAGAACGCCGAGGTGATCGAGCCGTGGGAGCTCGACATTGGGCCTCATAGATTCAGGTACAACGACCTGAAGCAGGCCACCAGAGGGTTCAGGGATAGAGAGGTGATTGGGTTTGGTGGATTTGGTAAGGTTTACAAAGGGACACTGCCGAATTCGGAAACCCAAGTGGCGGTTAAGCGAATTTCGAACGAGTCGAGGCAGGGTCTGCAGGAATTCGTATCGGAAATCGCCACCATTGGCCGTCTCAGGCACAGGAATTTAGTACAGTTGTTGGGGTGGTGTCGGCGGCGCGGAGATTTGTTGCTTGTGTATGATTTTATGCCTAATGGGAGCTTGGATAAATATTTATTTGAGAAGCCAAAAGCAATTTTGAGCTGGGAACAGAGGTTCAAGATAGCTCAAAATATAGCTTCTGGCTTATTGTATTTGCACGAAGGTTGGGAGCAGACTGTGATTCATAGGGACATAAAAGCAGGAAACGTGCTTTTGGATTCTGAGATGAATGGACGGCTTGGAGATTTCGGTCTTGCTAAATTGTATGAGCATGGAGCAAACCCTACAACAACTAGGGTTGTTGGGACACTGGGTTACCTCGCTCCGGAGTTGACTCGGACCGGAAAACCGACTCCGAGCTCGGATGTGTTTGCTCTTGGTGCTCTCCTGCTGGAGCTGGTGTGTGGGAGGAGACCCATTGAACCAAAAGCCCAGCCGGAGGAGCTGATTTTGGTTGATTGGGTTTGGGAGAAGTGGATGGCCGGTTTAATTCTTGAAGTTGTGGACCACAGATTGGGGGGTGAGTTTGATGATCTGGAGGCCATCGTGGTGCTGAAGCTAGGGCTGATGTGTTCGAATAATTCCCCCAGGGCAAGGCCCACAATGAGGCAGGTGGTGAGGTACTTGGAGGGTGAGGCGGCGCTGCCTGACGCAGTGGCGTCTCCCGGGGCTTATGATGGGAAGAAGGGTGACAGCGATGGCGGTGGAACGGGTGGTGAGTTTTGAGGATTATGTGCATTCCTATGAAGATATGGATACAGCAATACGATACGACATAACACGGCGATACAAAAAATCTTTAAAATGTAGGATACATTGGAACATATTTTGAGAACACAAGAATTCGAATTCATCATCCAAATTCAAATTCATTTGATAAATCTAATTCCCTTGATATATATCGAAGAAGTGTGAGAGTTTTATTCAAAGTTTCAATTAGAGGTTAGTTCTTCATATTCATTAGATTTGAAAATAAAGTTTTGTCTCTTATTAATTTTTTTTCTTTTAATTTCTGATTTGAAAGTGTGAAAGTATCCTAAAAGCATGATTCATGTATCTCACATGTGGAATATGTGTATCCATCAAGTCAAACTTAACCATAATACATATCAGACGAGTATCTAACAATATCGGATGCGAGATACGCGATCAAAGTGAAGTATCCGTTCATCATAAGCGCATTCTTATCCCACCGTTCATCATAACTACAGTTAGGGACTAATGGTCATTGATTTTTAATTGAGGCATCATTGTTTCAAGTGGATTAAAGTTATGGCAGTTGAAATAAGGCAGTTGAAATTTTGTCTTTAATTCAAACAAGATTTATTATCATTTTCTCTAAATATCATAAGGCAGTTGAAATATTCAATATTTTCAAGTTAAAAAAGACATCTTTTTTTAAAAATTCTATAATGCACTGGTGTATCAGATGCTGAACTTAGCTAAATAATTTTGACAATATCATGATGTAGGACAGCCATTCTGATTAGGAATTATTTATCCTATTAGCAAAACAACTTAAACTGTTGCAGTATTTATTATGCCATATATGTCCCCAGGTGTATACGCCTCTCGCTGCCTCTCTCCTCCTGTGAAAAGGGTACTCGCACACATAAAACCAGCTTAAGTTTTAGAATTCGTCATCGAACTAAAAATCCCCATCCACATAGGGCTGGGTTCGGTTTTTTTCGGTTCGGTTTTTTCTCAAAATCGAAACCGAACCGAAATTTCGGTTCGGTTCAAATTTTTTTCGGTTTTTTTTTTTTTTTTTTTTTCTCCCTCCAAAATTATTAAAAAAAAAAAAAAGGAAATATGAAAGTTCACATTCATATTAATAGGCCAGGCGGAATGAAAAATAAGGAGGAGGAGGGTTAGGGTTACACTTAAGGGTTTTGTTAAAAAGATTAAAAAATTAAAAAAAATCTCACAAATCCTGAAGGCATGAGGGTTCGAACCCATGCCTCCATGCTTGTAAAGTTTCACTGAAACCAACTTGGCAACAGGTTCTGTTTTGTTATGATTGTATGACTAAACTATTTATAAATATTCAAAAAAATTATATATATATATATATATCGGTTCGGTTCGGTTTCCAAGCCTCAAAAACCGAAACCGAACCGGTCAGATTCGGTTCGGTTCGGTTTTCGGTTTTTTGAACCCACCCCTACATCCACATGTGACATGCACATGAACTTCAAAAATAAGCCATCAAACTCTTTCTTTTAAAGCTGCAATCCGTCCTTTGCCGCAAGGGACTTTAAGGGGATGATAGGAGAGAGAATCCAAGTCGTCGTTACATTCAAAGACTCTAATTAACGAATTTTAAATTCAATGACGAATTCTAAAATAATGTCCAAGTTCAGGAACCAAGTATATATTTTACTCTAATTTTTAAATTTACCCGAAATTAGAGTGAACAATTTCATCTCTCTATTTCCTAATACTTATACATTTCATCTGTGATAACAAGTCACTGGATGAGGACTAAAATGGAAAATTATATCTTGCTAACAACATTTTAATTGCTACAAACTATCTACTTCTAATTATCACCGTGTAACAACCCGTCCCGATTTTATCGGAACGAAAGGAGTATTTTCGTGAAATTTGCATCTTGGCCTAGATCTTTTTCTTTTAAAATTGTTTTTGCGTGTTAAATGGTGTGCCCAAGCGGTCCACCTGTGATCCTTGTCCCCCTGGCCCCTCTCCCCTATTTTCTTTTTGGACCCGTGAGTCCCCACTCTCCTTCCTTTTTATTTTTCTGAAAAAGCTTTCTTTCTCTCTCGAAACTCCTTCTCGGCTCTTTGGATCTCAACCTCATTCGAGGGCTTTTCTCACCAACAAACAACACCACAACAACATCAACATCTCCATTAACACCCTAGTGAGCTTATAATCGAAAGAGAACACCCCGAACCCCTTCCTTCCTCTCGGCCTACACTATTCACCGAAGTTCTCCGGCTAGTTTTCTCCTCCTCCGGCGAAGGTAAGCCTTGAACCTCGTCCAATAGTTGTAGATCATGTCTTAGTGTATGTTTGGAAGTGGTTTTAAGAAGTTTTATTGATGTTTGGACGTAGGAACCTCACGGGGGAAATCTTCCCCAGTTTTGGTCAACGTGCAAGGTATCAATCTCTTCATCTCGCTGAGTACTACAACTTTCCTTTTTGTTTCACCGAATGAGTCACAATAATATCACCATATTTGCTCCATGCACTGCCTTCCACCGAATTTTCAGAACTTTTTCCTTATTTTGTCTTGTAATTCAGTGAAAACCAATCACCATCAAATCTCGTTGCCTATCTGTCCCAAGAAAGAATGTAGCATGGCGCCGAATGGCCACCAGGAAGTGGCCTACATGTTAACACTTCCTAACCCTATCGAAGCTATTTAAATATCCTGACTCTTGGATTTGACAGCCGAACTTCCAATATAAAACCCCATGGCCGACTCTTATACACACACAGACACACACACACACACACATACTTTGATAGTCCTCCAATCCCCCACTTTTCTTTTCTTTTGGACAAAGGAAAGTGAGGAAACCGCTTTATTGAAAAAGTGTGCAACCACCGGTCCCAACTTCTGTCAAGGTGGAAAATCTAAGCAGGAGAATTCGCCACTTGTCCCTTGCATGCACATGCATACATGTATGCATTCTATTTAATGTAGAAAATGAGAGAGCTGTCGCATCTCTCAACTACCGAGGTCGAGAAAAATGGCAGCTCGGCCTATCACCAATCAAGGTCAACGATTGGAGCAAATAATGGTCACCAACGACTAATAATGTTGCCCCCTTGTTTTCTTATGCATTGGCCTAAAAGGCCAAATGGTTAAGAAAATAATGTACTCTTTTTCTTTTCTTTTTTTTAACAAAAGGAAATGAAAACGGCTAAGTCATAATTAGGAGGATCTTGTCTTGAATGATCAATGAATGATTCAATGCCGCATTAAGGGCTATGTTTTTCTTTTGGGTTTTTTTTTCTGTTTTTCTTTTGGTTCCAAGTTTTTTATTGATTGTTATATGTGAAACAGGAATTTAAGGGCTATGTTTTCAAGAGATCATGGGAGGTTGCGACAAGCAAGGTTTCCCCATGAAGCAGGGAGTGTTGACCTCTGGCCATGTTCGCCTCTTGCCCCACAGAGGTTGTTTTAAACTTATGCATTTATATCAGTATATTAGTTAGATATGAATAATATGAATTCTCTCTATGAATAGATGACTCCTTAATTGTGTTTCCTCTTTATGAATATATATGAAGTTAGTCCTACGCTTAAGGAGAAAAGAAAATTTTCGATTACATTTTGTACTGTCCCAGTCCTACTTTATTAATGGAATCCTTGTAACGGGAATACACGTCCTTTTCTTTTGATGTTGTTGGCTACCTTGTGTATATAACGTTTGCAAATTGACACTATGAGGTATTTCACCAACAAGAAGGGAGCAACCACAACCATCAACAAGATCAAGGGGCCGAAGAGGCCAACAATCTTCATAAACTTTAAACTTTTCATTTTGCTTTTGGTTTGTAACGTAATTTATTTTGAAACTTTGGTTTGTAACTAATTTTTTTGCTTTTGGGTTTGTTACTTCATTTATTTTGAAACCTTGGCTTGTAATTAATTTTTTTGCTTTTGGATTTGTAACTTAATTTAATTTATTTTTGTTGCATGCATGTGTAATAGAATAGGCAAATCAAATTGGCTATTGTGAGTAGGGGATATATGCAATGATTTTGGTTTGATTTTATTTCTACAGAATAACTTGATCACTTCATTCATGCTTGGGAACTATAGATATGCAGAGTGGCTGCACACTGCACAGCAGCACAGACAAGTTATTATAGCCCAAAAACTGAAAAGCCCAAAATTATTTCGGGATTCCTGAAAATTTGGTTTAGGATCAGTCTTGAAATTAGGAATCCTGAAAATTTCGGTTTGGGAATCGGAACAACGTTTTTGGTTCGGTATCCCATATCGAACCAGCCCTAGCCGCATAGGATGTTCCTTGGCCCACTATATAAGACCTTGATATAAACAAGCCTAGTGTGAATTGATCTACTCGGTGTCCCACTGGGCGTGCCACATGGGATGTTCCTCGGCCCCCTTTATTTTCTTAAGCATCGGCTGAGCAGCCGAATGGTTAAGAAAATATATATTTTTTTTTAGCAAACGAAAATAAAAATGGCCAAACCATGAGGAGGAGGCCAATGATGCTTTATTACAAGCCGAAATCTTTTTATATCAAAATTTTCACTTTGAGTTTTTCCAAGGCCGAATAGAAGATCATCTTCAAATATGTTCGACTAGACGAAAGATTTTTTATCATCGGGCGTCGAATGTGTTGAACAATTATTATGCCCCCCCAGGCACAATAATTTCGTTAATTTCGGCTTTTAACTCAAATAACTTAGTCGAACATGATTTCTCCATATCGGCTTTATCACAATAATCATATCGATTGGCGTGGTTTTTCTGACTAGGCCTATGTCTCCAATGACCATATCAATTGATGTGGTTTTTTCATCTAAAACCGTGTATCGGTCCTGTTCGTCATTGGAACACTCATCTGACGAATCATTTTTTGAGTCGATTTTTGGCTCAGAAACTTGAACTTTTTCTTCTAGGCCACCACACTTTCAGTTTCGACCGAGACAACAGGTGGCCTAGGTATTTCTTCAGCCGTCTTGACAATTTTCCTAGGCAGAATTTTGATTGTGGCCGGAGCAGAAAATTGCTCCCATCTTCTATGCCACTTCTCAAACAGTTTTGCTCTCTCCTTGTGGCAATTTTCCAATTGCTTTAGGAGCTCGTACAATCGGCTACGTGGAGCCGAATTGACGTCTTGATATATCATATGAACTTCACAGTTTTAGCACAAGGGTCCCACTAGCGTGCCAAAATGTTGACCCTAAAAACTATCAAGCCTACGTGGCGCGCAGACCGAGTAATTAATAAGCTAACTGCGTCCTTCGATTGTGTGCAGGGCGTGCCAACTCGTCGGCCGAGCTCGACCTAGGAGTAAAATGTGTTGACGTCGCGTTGAGTGCACTGTTGACTTCTTGATCTTGCGACTGCGGCCAAGGAAAGAACATGTCTCGGCCTTCGAGTTCTAGAGCCTAAAGACAAGACTGCTAGTTCTACGAAGTTCAATATCAAATTCGACTTTCAATGTGGCGAATGTAATAACCTCAGTACGCCGAGAAAGCTAATGAGATGACCTCTACCAATAAGGATTCGAAAATCCCTCTCGACCGAGACTTAGATAGATAATTAGTCAGCCTCGACACAGTATTATTTATCTAAACTGAAGCTGCTTCATCAACGGTTGATTCTACAGCAACAGTGCTGTTTATCTAAACCGAAGGTGTCACCGGTTGCCTTCACAGTACTGTTTATCCAAACTGAAGATGTGTTGGTGGAAAATCTCAAGGTTGTTGAGAGATTTCGCGTAGCGCGAGAGCTTGCGCAAGGCAGTTTGTGTGTTGAATTGGAGGGGGCCTTAATATTGTTTGCGACTCTGTATTTATAATGGCTGTATTTTGCTTAGCACAACCTGATAACTTTGTAAAGTCCAATCGCCTCTCTAACTTTGTAGAATATCACCTGCTACGTTGACTCTGAACCATTAGATTGTGTGGAACCGCCTTAGCCATCCAATATCCCCCAATTTTCCTTGAAAAGATAAAGATATCTTTCCACATGCATGGCCTGACCAAACTAATGCGACTTATTCCAACTAAAACTTCTCTTTTCCACCATGTCGGTCCAGGTACAACCATACATGCATAATAAATTACCTTTAATCGCAATATAATCTGATACTTTAAAGACCACCTTCCATCAAACTTATCATTTGACAGACTTCATGAGAAGACAAACGCATATGCCATCCAACTTTTGCACGGCATCAATCAAACACCCATTCAATCTCATATGTACCTCTTTGTTCTCTTATCTGACCAACATTTAATTTGCACGCAAATTGTTGTTTAACCAGATAAGAGTCCCAAAGCTTGAGATATAGTTTGCATCTCATCTATCTTGTATCAAGATAATTCACCATCAAAAGATAATATCATGATTAAAACCATAATATATCCTTCAATAATAATTATCTTAACTATTCTGCCATCCAACGGTTGAGAGCTATGTTCATCAACGGCCTTGATTGCACGAACTAATAGTGTAAAATCGGGTCCAAACAGGTTCAAATACGAAAAACAGAATACAACGATTAAAAGTTCCGTTTCTGTTCCTAGAAAGGTAATTTCGGCGTCATAGTTACAGCAAATATACCCAAAAGATCAAAGAGCTTCCATCTTTACCGGGATTAAACAAAATCGAACGCTTGAGTTGATCTAATACATACAAATGCTTATAAATTACTAAGTACCACTTGAATTGGAACAACAATATTTATCCGACTTAGCATGCACGCATGCATATCGAACGGTTTATTCGGATGTGCTAGTACTTATGGCATTGCTAGCTAAGTCATGAAACAGAAGTTAGAAATAACAAAACAATCGAAAAGATTAGTCCCTCACCAGGAAGCAGAGTGTCTCTAGCCCTAATTGCCATCTTCCTCCAAAAATCTCCAGCAGCACTCCTGTACAAATTTAGCTCTTCGATGATTTTATCTTGGACATTTGTATCAGGAACCAATCTCTCGATGCAATCAAACGTACCCGAGACAATATCACTATGCATATCTCCTTCGATACTGTAAATATTTTGGGGTTAAGGTAGAAGCCTGCAGCATGAAGAGGAGAATGCCACAGCTGTTCCCATCGTTGCTCTATGATATTCCAGTATACCATGTACTCCTCCCTCTTAATGAGTTCTTTCTTAATTGTTTCTTTTGCCCAATACATTCCAGCATACACGTATCCCATTGCAGGCCTCTTCTCACTACCAACCATTCTCAAAACTCGCAAGAGAGGATCTGTCCGACGAACAATCAACATGCATGAGGACCAAAATGACTGATTACTAATAAGAGACGTGCGTCACGCCGCCTCTAATTCATGGTACGCTTCTTTGTGTTTTTGTGTGAAAATGATTGTTAAGGTCTTACCTAGGGTTTACTCTACAAAGTACAAAGAGAATTATCACTTCACCAATAACTGAACGGTTTTAAAAAATGCAGCTCTAATCATTTTGTAAGATAAATGATGTGATTGAAGATAATTGAATTAGTACTTAAATGTTAATTAACATACTTATTTATTATTTATGACACAGCATTTAATTTACAAATTTAATTAAAATTTTGATCTCTTGTTACTTTCACATTTTCTGATGTAAAAATTTGATCTCAAGTCTATTAATTTAATTCAAACCATTTTCTACGATGATTGACGAGGTGAGGTGATAGCCCACCATTGGGTCCTCCATCACAAATTCAATCCAGTCCTCTACTCCAGAGGTTGATTCTCTCATCACTTAAGCTCTCTCTTTTTTCTTTCTCTTCTACTTGAATGGTTACGGTTAAGTTATATTAACATTTTATATTAATTTTTTTTATTAAAACACTAAGATAAAAAACGAAGTTTGAGAGAAGATAAGAAAAGATGATGAGAATAAAAGACGAGAATCCCACTCCGCACTAGCACGAACCCAATGACCCGCCTCAAAATAAGAACTGTTGGCCCACCGACTGTTTTATTCCGCAAACCCAATTGAGCCGCCCCCAGGTGCCGTTAAAAATACGTCACGAACAAAACGAAAAACTGTTATTTCTACACATTGGATTGGGAAATGTGGAAATAACCAAGATCCAAAACTCTAAAAGTAAAAAAAAGCATAAAAAATATAAAAAAAAAAAAGAATATAAAAATGAAAAGTGTTATTGGTACTTCAAAAATCTCATTCTGCATTCCTCATAAGTGTATTTTTCTTTCTAAATATAAAAAATTTAGAATGTATAATGAGAAATTTGAAATGCCAATAATAATTCTCATAAAAATTTCCATCTGCATATGTAAATTTTACAATTACTAATTTACTGGGTACGGAGAGAACATCCCAGGAGCTCACAGTTTTATATTTTTAACAAAGATATTTTTTCCTTAGAGATTTTGAACAGTTTTATATTTTTAACAAAGATATTATACACCAAAGGGAAAGTGGTTAGGTTAACCTTGACAATTAGTTAACAATAATATAGTTTAAATTTATCTCTGAAGAGAATCGAACGTAAGACCTCTCATTTACAAATGAAGGGAAATACCACTAGACTGTAGTATTAAGTACTTGACACTATACGTTAATATACTGAACTCCATTATCATGTGCTTAATAAGAGATTTTTCAATATGATTGATAAACGAGTACACCACATGTAATTAATGATGATATATATATATATATATGTGTGTGTTAAAAAGTTAATAACTTAAAAAATAAAAAATTTCACCGATCTTATTAAAATACATGATGTACCACTTGTGTACCTACCACAGTTAAAAATTTCTCGTGCTTAATAAAGACCCAGCAAGGACTCGACCTTGACTGCCTATGGCATACCAAATGTTCATTCTTTACTGGGTTTTCCTCCTCTTCCTCGCAAACCCAGCAAAAACCCAGCTCGACCAAGAGCTCTACTTCAACAACTTCTATGACGTAGCCCACAGCAGCAACTTGAGCTTAAACGGCGTCGCAGCAATCACGTCCAACGGCATGCTCAAGCTCACAGACGACACTCCCAGAGTCCTCGGCCACGCCTTCTACTCCGCCCCAGTCCGATTCAAAATCCCCACCGACGGCAAAGCCTTTTCCTTCTCCACCTCCTTCGTCTTCACCATCGTCCCGGAGTACCCAAAGCTCGGCGGCCACGGCCTTGCCTTCATAATCTCGCCTTCGAAATCGCTCCCGGGATCCCTTCCCAGCCAGTACCTCGGCATCCTCAACGCCACCGTCGCCGGCAACTTCTCCAACCACATCTTTGCCGTCGAATTCGACACAGTCCAAGACTTCGAATTCGGGGACATCAACGACAACCATGTCGGAATCGATATCAACAGCCTGGTTTCCAACAAATCGACCCCAGCTGGGTTTTTCAGCGGTGGAAATTCGACGAAGGAGAACCTCAAGCTCAAGAGTGGGCTGCCGATCCAGGCCTGGGTCGACTACGATTCGGTGAAAAATCAAGTCACTGTCATGCTTTCACCCGATTCGATCAAACCCAAATCCCCGATTTTAACATTCGATGTCGATCTTTCTCCAATTTTGAAAGATTTTATGTACGTTGGGTTCTCTGCTTCGACGGGGTTGCTCGCCAGCTCCCACTACGTCTCCGGTTGGAGCTTTAAGATGAACGGAGAAGCCAAATCTCTGGATTTAGAAGCTCTGCCTAAACTTCCCGGCCCGAAAAAGAAGCATTCATCAGCGTTGATCGTTGGCGTTTCTCTTTCTGTTCTTGTTTTCTTTATCTTGGCCGCCGGATTGGGCTTCTACATTGTTCACAGGATCAAGAACGCCGAGGTGATCGAGCCGTGGGAGCTCGACATTGGGCCTCATAGATTCAGATACAATGAGCTGAAGCAGGCCACCAGAGGGTTCAGGGATAAAGAGGTGATCGGGTTTGGTGGATTTGGTAAGGTTTACAAAGGGACACTGCGGAATTCGGAAACGCAAGTGGCGGTTAAGCGAATTTCGCACGAGTCGAGGCAGGGTCTGCAGGAATTCGTGTCGGAAATTGCTACCATTGGCCGTCTCAGGCACAGGAATTTAGTGCAGTTGTTGGGGTGGTGTCGCCGGCGCGGAGATTTGTTGCTTGTGTATGATTTTATGCCTAATGGGAGCTTGGATAAATATTTATTTGAGAAGCCAAAAGCAATTTTGAGCTGGGAACAGAGGTTCAAGATTGCTCAAAATGTAGCTTCTGGCTTATTGTATTTGCACGAAGGTTGGGAGCAGACTGTGATTCATAGGGACATAAAAGCAGGAAACGTGCTTTTGGATTCTGAGATGAATGGAAGGCTTGGAGATTTCGGTCTTGCTAAATTGTATGAGCATGGAGCAAACCCTACAACAACTAGGGTTGTTGGGACACTGGGTTACCTCGCTCCGGAGTTGACTCGGACCGGAAAACCGACTCCGAGCTCGGATGTGTTTGCTCTTGGTGCTCTCCTGCTGGAGCTGGTGTGTGGGAGGAGACCCATTGAACAAAAAGCCCTGCCGGAGGAGGTGATATTGGTTGATTGGGTTTGGGAGAAGTGGAAAGCTGGTGCAATTCTTGAAGTTGTGGACCCCAGATTGGGGGATGAGTTTGATGATCTGGAGGCTGTGGTGGTGCTGAAGCTAGGGCTGATGTGCTCAAATAATACCCCCAAGGCAAGGCCCACAATGAGGCAGGTGGTGAGGTACTTGGAGGGTGAGGCAGCGTTGCCGGACACAGTGGCGTCTCCCGGGGCTTATGATGGGAAGAAGGGTGTTGAGTTCGAGGATTATGTGCATTCTTATCCCACATCATCAGGTTTTGTGAAGGCAAGTGATTGGTCCTGTGATGATGCGGATGTTGATTTCGACGGCTGTTCTGGCTCGCCTCCCTTAGTATCTGGTAGTCGTGGAGGTGGTAGTGACAGGTACCCAAGCTAGCGAGGATTCTAGTGTGTAATGGGGGATTTATCCGCCATGTCTCTATCTCTCACATCAAGTCAGAGATAGAGGCAGGGCGGAAAATTCCTAGCTACGCTCAAGTTTTTCCTATGTAGGATTGACAATCCCCTCTTTTTCCCTTTTGTATTTTGCTTGTTTGTTTTTCTTTTGTATGTTTATAGTTATGTTAGTATTTCTACGTTGATGTATGTAAATTTGATTTTTGTGACACACCTTGTCGGCTTGTGACTTGGGCAAATGATGTTTCTTTGACCTGCATTTATATCTTCCTCTTTCATCTTTGAAATTCATTGTGTTTATACAAGTTTTCACATCATTGATTATATCTTACTTGACGTCGACGACGACAAGGTTCTGTATTCGATTCTCGTTTAAGGTTCTATGTTAGATTGTAACTTTCAGTGGTATAAAATATATAAATAAATAAAAATAGAACATAAAAAACATGAGAAGAGCTTGCACGCTTAATGTCATGAAACATTAGAACATACAAAACCAATACAAATTCATCCCCTTATTTCTGAATACTTTTACATAACATCATTTGTGAAATCCAGGTCACTGGATGGGAGCATATCAATCTTTCTAACAAGATTTAAATTGCTACAAACTATCTGCTCCTTCTAATTAATAAAAAAAGGGATCCTTGGATCATCGTTCTTAGGATTATAGTTTCTTGCCGGTAACCTGACCACCCGCCTGTGTTAGCTGTCGAGAGGTCAACAAATGTGATGCTCTAACACACGCAGGAGCGGGTTTGTCTACAGTTGGACTTGATAATTTCTTACACGACTCGTTAACATAACACAAAAATGACATGAAAATAACAGATTTTAAGTCAACACAATATCTAATAGTCGTTATCAGGGCGCCTGTTAAGAACTCGTTAATGATGGGTTTACACACAAGTAACTCATGGGTAACCCATTTCGATCCGTTAAAAAAATTATTTTGATGATTTTAAAGTTAAGGTACTAAAAAAAAACTTACTATGAAATACAATAGCATAGAAGTTTTTATCATATATAGTCAAAACTATAAAGTTTTGCCCGCACATTGTTGCGGGATTAGAAATTGTGTGAAAAATTATGTTTCAAAGGTATAAACACATCAACATATATCACATCTAATTAAATTATTGCAACAACATATTAACGCACTTAATATGGAAATTCATAAACTATTTGACAATACGAAACCAAGCAATCTCTAAACATGAGAAATGGATCTTAGAAAGTATAAATCCTACCTCATATATATTAACACAATTAACAAATTCTCAGTGCATGATCACAAAAAGGTATAGAAAAGTAATTCAATTTCTAAATTACAAAAAATGGAAAAGATAAAAAGAAATGGTCTAAGTTCTCAGTTCTCACCATATCGAAAATTATGATATCGTTTTAACATGAACTTGGGTTGATTTCGGTTACCACCTTTAATAAAGCTAGTGATTTCAACCTGTGCAAGCAAATGACTGAATTAGATGCAAGCCAACTTCAATTTAACCAAATCAAAAAAGAAATCACGATCAAACTAACCTCTCTTCTTCCAATATGTAGAAGCTGTCCTTGTTTTGCCTTTGTGAACAGTGCACTTTTCACTCTCTACACACAAAAAGAATGCACTCAAAATGCTCAGCAACATTATAAAACTTAATAAATTATACGTATAAAATACTATATATGTATTTGGACATAAAGTATAAAAATTTACTAACAGAATCAAGGTTAAATTTAACAAAAGAAGTAATTATGAATTGAAATCAAATGATATTATAGTTGTTAAAAAAAAATACCTGACCAATTTTTACAAATAGCATCATAAATTGTTAAAAAAATAACAGCATTGAAAAATCTAATTACTCAAATCTGTAATTCAATTAAAACACATCACTGAAAACCCCAAGGAGAGAGGTGCATATTCCTAACCTTGCACAGTTAAAATTGCATTTTGTTTGAGGGAGAGAAAAATGATCAAACTAATAAGTCAATACTTAAATAGGTTTACTCTGGTGTCCATTATTTTTTAATACACACATAATGCTGTATGTTTAAATCAACACTGATTCTTGCATACCTTTGGTTATATAATGTTTGGAGTTGAATGTATATATACCCAAATGGGAATTATTCTTTATCCAAAATTTAGAACAAACCAACTCATCCAATAACGCAATGAAATTTAACTGCAACTCCAATATAATCAATGTAAATTATTATAGCGAAACAATGTGATCAAACTTAAACAAAACTCCAAATCCACCAAAAGTATAAATTTCTTACCTTGCGTAGGGCTTCAGAAAACGACGGCGTTCTAGCCTGGAAATAAAACCCCCAAAATCAGAAAAATAAAATTTGCACAGAATTTACAGTTCTAAACACAAAATTATCCACCCCAAATCGGCTAGAGAACTTACCCTCTAAAAACAAAATCAACTCCAAACTTAATTAAATTTGTTTTCTTTTCCAAAACTTGTCTCAATCTGCAACATAATGACCAGCTTGTTACATAACTAAAGATCCAAATGATATAAGGTCTTAAAAATGGTTTATTCTGTAGGTCATTAATTAGTCATGACTCGTGCTTGTGCATACGATGCCTCACTTGACTCAATAGGAACAGACAGATGCTCATGTTTTCCTTGGTACAGATACTCATATTGTGCTTAATTAGCATCACACATCATGACATTAAAGTTCTAATCATGTTAGACCTATGCCATGTAGTTAAAAGCATAAATAAGCTAAACAAAAACACGAAAAATAAGTTTTACGTTTATTATTTATACATGCACTCCTCTAAACTATTTCAGGCTACATCAATTTAGTCCTCTCATTCCTACAAACTGGATGACAATATATTCCCTCACGATATGGAGAACTGTTATTACAGAACTCCTACAGTGGACATTTACATGCATGTATCATCACCAAAAGAAATGGATAAGAAAAATGAAAAAAAAAAAAAAAAAAATTTAATCCACCAAAACTTGAACAAAATCAACCCCAAGGAACAACCAAATTCAACTTCAATATAAACTTAAACAAAATCAAACTCCAAGGAGCAACCAAATTCAACTCCAATATAATAAAACCTAAACAAATTTTTAAATTGCTTACCTTGAGTATAGAGGGCTTCAGAAATCAAAGGCGTTCAAGTTTGAAAACAAAACCCCCAAAATAAAAAAGGGAAATCTGCAAAGAAAACTCATTTCGAAATTCAAATATACAGTTCTAAACACAGAATATTCAAATCACAAAATTATCAACCCCAAATCGGCCGGAAAACTCACCAGGGAACGCAGCTTTTTCTGGACTGAAAATTGTCTTCGAATCGGGACCAAATTCACGGTTTTTTTTTTTTTCCTGATTTGAATTTCTGGGTTGTCTCCCAATCTCAAAAGTATTTCGAACCAACCAGAAAAACCAATCGAAGCGTACAAAAACTGAATAAAAAGCTTGAGTAAGGCAGTAGTACATAGTTAAGGAAGCATGATTGCCATAAGAGATATTCAACAAAAGTAGTGTGATTGTAAACTTTACAGAAGTATCTCAACATGTAGCATATGCATACCTTCGCTTTCTTTAGACTCCTTTCCTTAAATTCATTTTAATTTTCATCAAATTCACGAACCTATGCAAGCCAAACAGTGTTGTTGGTGCTTTATGAGAGAGAGAGAGAGAGAGAGAGAGAGAGAGAGAGAGAGAGAAGGTAATGTTTCCGAGAGGAAAGACGAAATAGAAGCAAAAGTGGAGTTTGTTTTGAAGCAGACCCAATTTAGCTAACCTTCACGATGATCGACAGGTGGACAATGGGGGTAAACACGTAATTTCATTGTGCTGAACACGAAAAAAACATCGGGCCACGGTGATCAAAAGAGGGGCATTTCGGTCAAATCACTGTTAATAAACGGTGTTCATCAACTGAATTTTAGTATATATAATTTAACCCTTAAATTCATAATGTCAGTTTTTACATTATCTTCAAATATAGCCAAAAGTGTAATCAAATTGACATAAATACTCTCAAAATTAAAGCTCTTGTTATTTGAGACTGTCACCCTAAAATTCCATTATCTCAACCAGCCATTCCCCTAGATTTTTCTTTAAACTTTCCACTAGCATATTCACACGGTATTTCTGTGTTAACTAGTGAGTCTGGAGCATCATTTGCTAACAGAATAGCTCCCCAACCTATTCCCAAGTCATCTGTTTGAATTGTTAAGTAATCATTGTCTAATAGTAAGGAAAGATCTGGTATGTTTTTTATTTTTTCTTTGATTCTTTTGACGAGGGCAATATCTTCATGATTGAATTTGATATTTCATGTATTACCAGGTTTCTTATATAAGCTACTAATGTGACAATTCGTACTTACTTTTACAATTTTATTAATTTTAAATAAGTGAATTGACAAAAATGCCCTAGAGATGAGATTGTTGACTTTCATTGACCATCAGTTCGTGAGATGTACAAGTTACTATTTTACTTTTGTCTCGAAGTACTCGACGGTAAAAACGCATAGGCGTAAGCATAATCGAAATCGGAGTTGCGAAGAAGATTTTAAGAAATTACAAATTTAAAAAGTACTTTTATAAAAAATAACTATTTATTATTTTATATATTTCTCATAATTATTATATCATTATTTTGAGATTATTTTGTTATTAAATTATTATTTTAATATTATTTGAGAGTTATTCTAAATATTTTATTAATTTATATTGACCCGTGGGGCTCACACCTCATTTCTTTATCTCTCCCGTGTCACCCTATTTCTCGGGACACTGTCTCTCTTTGTCGACAGATCTTTCAGTATGAACGTTATACAAGGTAGTATTATAAAGGGTGGATTATATATGTTAAAAAATTAATAACTTAAAAATTAAAATTTTTTATTACTAACATAAAATTACGTAATACCATCTATGTTTTCGTGACAATTAAAAATTTCTCCTCTTTTTCAAATCTCACTTATCCTACTCCTCCACTAGATAACTCCCACCTCACCTTTCCTCTCCTACCTCACTCCATCTCTCCCTCTCCCGTGAGACCTCCTTCTTTTCTTCCTCGGTGAAACCCAGCGACGCCTGGAACCACTGCCACTCGCACCTCGCCGGCGAGCCACGTCACCATCACCCCCATCTTGTCTCATCTCTCTATTTCCGAGCCTAGGACCCAAACTCGAACAACTTCCAGACCTCGCACCGGAGACCAAATGAAATGGAGAACTCCGGCGAAGGTGAGCCTCGAAACTAACCTAAACCTTCTTGGACAACGTTTTAGAGTAGATTAGGGTAATTCTGAGATGTTTTGGTGATGTTTTGATACAGGAATCACCGCGAGGGAAAGTTGCCCAGTTTCCTACGAGAAACGCGGCGACTTCGTGCAGTTTTCCGGCCAATCCTGGCCATGGAAGGATCCCCTATTGGTATATTTCTTTTCCTCTCCTTTCGAGCTTCAAATTGGTATATTACACTGTTTGTTTTAGTTGAGTTTCTAAGCTAGGTGAAGCCTGGAAAATTCCCCGGCCAAGTGTCCCCAGACTCCGGCGGTCGGCCGGAGAAGAATAGAGAAAAAAAATGAAAAAAAAGGGGGGGGCCTTAAGCCCAAAAAGCCCGGCCCATATTCTTTTGGTCCAAACCTTAGGCCAACTGGCGCAAAGCCTTGGACCGTTACCTGACCTGGTCCAATTCTAAAATGGGCCTCAAATATTTCAGAATATTCTTGGTGTTGACGTTTTTCCGATTTTCTCAGAAAACCTCCTAGGCTAATTTCGACGTTCCAAGTGCATTTTTGACATCCATTTAGTGAAATTATAAAGTTTTAACGTAGTTGACCACCAGAGCGTCTCGGTTGACTTTTAGGGTTGACCGTTGACTTTTTACAAAATTTGCCGTGTACCCTCCTTAGCGTATTTCGACGCCGTTTTTCAAAATTTCACTGTTTTAAGATAGTTCCTTTATTAGCCGTACTTTGTACGAAAACGCGTAATTACATCAATACATTATATTTACCTAAATGGTTTCGTTTCCAGGCAAAACGTTTCTCAAAGACTGTCAATGCTACAAAGCGGTTTTGACTCAACGACATGATCTGTGAGTGGGTCTTTTCTTTGATATATATATATATATATATTGCTTAGTTTCCATATATACAATTAATAGTAAATTCTCTACATGATTGCCATGATTAAACTTAGGTTTATAAGAAATGCCTTATTGTTGGGAAATGATGAAATAATCCTATGGGATGCACAGGTAAGATTACTATAAGATGATGCCTTAATTTTATTTATGGTCATGAATAATATGATATTGACTAGAATTGTTGAATGGTTGTGGCATGATTATAATTATGTTATTTGCGCATCGTTTGCTACACCGATGTTGGTACTCGCCCAGGTCAGGGCCAGTCTTTCACATGTATGTGCACATCGCACCGTATGCTCACTTTGGATCCATTGAGGCGCCAATCCTGTCGTACAAGTTGCAATAGGTAACTCCGACTCATATGTATTGCGCATAACGCCAGTCTTCACGTAATTGTAGTACTAGAGCGTATATCACTATTACGCCTAGTCTCACGAGTTCATGCAGAGGTATTGATGACGTGGTTATGTATTCGATTCTCGTTCGAAATTGTGTTAGATTGTCACTTCCCACAATTTCAGTGATATATAAAAGTATATAAATAAATAAAGAATCTGTTATTAGCACTCCAAAAATCTTATTCTACATTCCTCACAAGTGTATTTTTCTTTCTAATTATAGAAAGTTTGGAGTGTCAAATAAGATTTTATAAGTGCTAATAACAATTCCCATAAATAAAAAGGAAAACTAATGAAAAAGGTTTGAAAACTTTGAGTTTTAATGATAAGGACAAAATAAAGAGTAAAGTGAATAGTACCAGGATTGACTTTTTAATGTAAAAATATGGTTTTTTGTTAAAGTGAACAATACCGTGAGCTTTTCATTAAAACTCGCTAATTTCATGAAATATTAGAACATATAAAACCAGTCTAATACTAATTAAATATTTACCCAAGATAAAAGTAAACAAATTCATCTTTTTATTTCTGAATACTTTTACATTTCATCATCTGTGAAAACCAGGTCACGGGACGGGAACATATCAATCTTTCTAACAAGATTTAAATTACTACAAACTACCTGCTGCTTCTTCTAATTAATAAAGAAAGGGATCCTTGGACCATCATTTTTTGGATTATAGTTTCTTGCAGGTAACCTGACCACCCGCCTTTTTGTCAGGTGGCGAGAGCTTAACAAATGTGATACTCTAACAAGCGCAGCAGCGGTTGTCTACGACAGGCATGCTCGAAATTCCATATTGAATCATTTCACCGCAACCGATTGACATCTGAGGCACTCGAGGGAGCGTTCCGAATGGATTTGGAGCGGGTACTAGTTGTACTGGTTGTACAGCTGCAGGGCTTTGAGTAGCAGGAAACCGTCCATAGTTATTCTGAATTGGCAGAGATGAGAAAGGCATGGAAACAGAAGGCGGAGCTGCTTCATTAAAACCCATTTGTCTGCTTGTACTGTCATCTGGCACTGTCGGTGCAGCTGAAGGAGCTGTGGGATTGAATTTGAAAGTTGTACTAGTGGAAGCCGGATCAAAGCTTGAGGGATTAGAGATCAATGGAGGTAGATTGAATGTGGAAGTTGTATATGTAGAAGCCGGAGCAAAGCTTGACAGATTAGAGATCGATGGAGATGAGGTTTGTCTAAAAACTGAAGAAGTGCCCTTATCTCCCAATTGATGATAATACTCCCAACGGATTTGCTCGTGACTTTTTTCTTCATGTCCTGGCATTGCTGATATCGACAACACTTTTTCAGAAGCCTCCCAGCGGATTTCTTCGTGACTTTTTTCCATATATGCTGGCATTGCTGATATTGACACCAATTTCCCGCCACCATCAGATTCACGACTTGCAGCATGTGGCACAGCCACCATACTGCTCCCGCATTGTTGGTCCATAAATGCAGCTGTGCTCCTAAATATTGTTGATTGAGCTCCAGTTGAAGTCCCACTCCTTGTTAACGAGCCAAATACACCAGTTGAAGTTCCACTGCTTGTTTGCGAGCCAAATACACCGGTTAACGTTCTACCGCTTGTTTGCGGGCCAAATACACCGGTTGAAGTTCCTTTGAAGATAGAACTCCCAGTTTGCCAGCCAATTGCTGTTTGCGTGCCAAATCCACCAGTTGAAGTTCCTCCAAACTGAGAACTCCCTGTTTGCGGACCAAATACACCGGTTGGAGTTCCTCCAAATATAGACCTCCATGTTTGGCGCCAATTGCTGTTTGCATGCCCAATACACCAGTTGAAGTTCTTCCAAACACAGAACTCCCCGTTTGCGTGCCAAATACACCAGTGGAAGTTCCTCCAAATTGCGAGCCAAAACCAAAAGGTATGGGAGCAAAACGATTGTTACTTGCGCTGCAAGTCTGCCCAAATTCCGACAGGGACCCAAACGGGCTGCTAGATGACTGCCCAAGACTAGAAGAAGAACCCAACATCTTTTTCACGAGAAGGAGGAAGTAACCGGCGTAGTTGGTGGAGGGTCTGAGTGATTTTTAAGACGGAGAAAAAAGAGAGGGGCTCGTTCGTCGTTGTTGCACCGATGTCACAATCGGGACAAGGCAATAGGCATTTATTCGAGCGGGGAGGCGCGTTGCGTACAAGTAAGCGCGCGGGGGGGGGGGGGGGGGGGGGGCGGGGGCGGGCGCGGGCGCGTCGCGTCATATGTGAAGTAAACTGGTGTCTTTCTCGTCGTAGGCCGCCGAAACTCACTGAGTGGGTTATTGTAGCGTAAAGTAAGATTGTAATGTGAATAATGAAGGGCAGTAAAGTTATATATATTTTTTTAATTAAAATCTTTGCAACGAAATTTTAATTTATAGTCCTTCAACTTTAACTTAATCTAATTGAAGCAGTTATGGTCTTTTTCGTTAACTCTGTCAGAACTTTCATTTAAACGAGTAACGTTGGAAGAATTATTTCTCCAATTGAGTTAAGTTGAGGGACTATTTTGTACAATATTTTTATTTAGTTTCTCATTTTGCATCTTGATTTAGTCTCGTATGCTTGGCAAGTGACATATTTTGATATAAATTTTAACGAAGTTGAAGAAAATCCATAACTTCACGTTTTGATAAGTTAATGACTAATGATCATAGATTTTTAGTTAAGACACCATTGTTCATAAGGCAGCTGTAATATTCAACATTTCAAAAATTCTATAATGCACGCTGAACATAGCTAAATAAATTTGACAATATCATTGATGTAGGACCGCCATTCTGATTAGGATTTATTGATCCTATTAGCAAAACAATTAGATTAATGAACCTAAAAAATTAAATTGTTGCAGTATTTATTATGTCATATGTGTCACCGGGTGTATACGCCTCTCGCTGCCTCTCTTCTCGTGTGAAGTTTTAGAATTCGTCATCGAACTAAAAATCCCCCATCGACATGTGACATGCACATGAGCTTCAAAGTTGAAATAAGCCATCGAACTCTTTTTTTTTTTTTTTTTTAATCTCAAATGGAAAGAACCCAACCTCACCATGAAGGGTGATTTGGAGGAGGTACACATGAAACCACGAAATTGGCCGCACGAAAAAGTTCAAAAAATAGGAAAAAAGAAACTTCAAATCGAAGGGGATGAGAGGAGAGATAATCCAAGTCGTTGCCACATTCAATAACTCTAATTAACGAATTTTAAATTCGAAGACGAATTCTAAACTAATGTCTAAGTTCAGAAACCAAGTCTATATTTTACTCTAATTTTTTAATTTACCCAAGATTAGAGTGAACAATTTCATCTCTCTATTTCCTCATACTTTTACATTTCATCTGTGATTAACAAGTCACTAGATGAGGACTAAAATGGAAAATTACATCTTTCTAACAACATTTTAATTGCTACAAACTATCTGCTTCTAATTTCATCTATCCAAATTGAAAACTACCTTTGTGGACATCTACTTCACTGCATCTTCCTCTGCTCGGTTGCAAAGAACAAGGCGATGATTCGTAACCACAGGTCCTTGATGTCGATAACTGACTCGTGGATAAGGCTCTAACGATTTTCTACGTTGTCTTCAACATTTTCCTCTTCACCGTCTTTCGCTCTACTAAAGATCTCATAATCGTCAAACCCTGCATATATCGACCAAGGTTAATCAGTGTACAATGCGATTAAGAACAAAGCTCAATTTGGTTTTTAGCATGTATCCACATCCGAGTATAAAATTACCAGAGCCCAAGTCATCGGCATCATCATTTGACGGCCCTAGAAGCATTGTGCTTACAGAGTTTGAATCGAGTTCCATCCAGTCGGAACTCCCATTGTCATCTAAGCACATGTCCTTCCTGGTAACCCAGTCTTCGGTCATGCTAATGTTTTCAAATGATATGGGATCCATAACATCTTGTCCGATGTTCTTACCAACCCTGTGCGAAAACAAAAATTGTTATTAGCAAAAGGAAAGGAATTTCTCCCCATTATATTTAAACAGCCATTCCTAATTCCATACAGTATTGCTTTGTGCTTACATTTGTTTCAGTCGCAAGTTATAATGAACAAAGATGAGGTCACTGACACGTTGACGCTCAAGGCAGTTCCTTGTGTTGTGTGCTTTCCCAAAAGGAATTTCATTTCGCCTGCAGCCAATCGAACTGCAAGTTTGACTGAGAATTCGGATTGCCAAGCGTGTCAAATTTGGGCAACCTCCTCCATATGTTGACCACCATTCAGCTAAGAGAAGTACATTGTGGATAAAATTAGCTAAGTGTGAGAAAGAGG
The DNA here is from genome assembly GCF_041283825.1 of Pyrus communis. NCBI lineage: Eukaryota > Viridiplantae > Streptophyta > Magnoliopsida > Rosales > Rosaceae > Pyrus > Pyrus communis. The sequence continues at coordinate 6,098,004 of NC_142565.1, forward strand.
TTCAAATACGAAAAACAGAATACAATGATGAAAAGTTCAGTTTCTGTTCCTAGAAAGGTAACTTCGGCGTCATAGTTACACCAAATACAGCCAAAAGATCAAAGAGCTTCCATCTTTACCAGGATTCAACAAAATCGAAGGCTTGAGTTGATCTAATACATAAAAATGCTTATAAATTACTAAATACCACTTGAATTGGAACAACAACATTTATCTGACTTAGCATGCATGAATGCATATCGAATGCTTATTCGCATGTGCTAATACTTATGGCATTGCTAGCTAATTCATGACACAGAAGTTAGAACTAACAAAGCAATCGAAAAGATTAGTCCCTCACCAGGAAGCAGAGTGTCTCTAGCCCTAATTGCCATCTTCCTCCGAAAATCTCCAGCAGCACTCTTGTACAAATTTAGCTCTTTGATGATTTTATCTTGGACATTTGTATCAGGAACCAATCTCTCGATGCAATCAAATGTACCCGAGACAATATAACTATGCATATCTCCTTCGATACTGTAAAATATTTTGGGGTTGAGGTAGAAGCCTGCAGCATGAATAGGAGAATGCCACAGCTGTTCCCATCGTTGATCTATGATATTCCAGTATACCATGTACTCCTCCCTCTTAACGAGTTCTTTCTTAATTGTTTCTTTTGCCCGATACATTCCAGCATACACGTATCCCATTGCAGGCCTCTTCTCACTACCAACCATTCTCAAAACTCGCAAGAGAGGATCTGTCAGACGAACAATCAACATGCATGAGGACCAAAATGACTGATTACTAATAATGTCCAACATCTCCAGTCCCCCCGGTTCCTTTGAATATAGGGAGTCCATCAACTCCTGGGAAGTAGCCATAACCTGTAAGCAGTGTTTTAGATCAACCAGTCGTTTTAATGTTGTAAAGTTTGTAGCAAAGCGAGTGGCGCCTGGTTCTACTATATCATTGCCAAAAGTAGACCTTCTGACCATATTCAACACTGTACTATGATTGTACACAAACTTTGTAATGGATCTTGCTTGTTCAATGACCGTATTTATCCACTCAATATTACCAAAATCTTCGAGTATTAAATCTAAGCACCGAGCTGCACATGGAGTCCAATATAGCGTAGGGAAAGTATCAGTCAACCTTCTCCCCGCAGCCATATATTGCTCTTCACTACTAGTAATCACTTGCAGCACATCTTTTACTCCAACTTCCTCTACCACTCTCCTAAGCAATTCGTAAAGCGCATTCGGGGAATTTATAATGTCTGATGCATCAACAGATTCCCAAAAAACTGTTCCTTCAGGACAGTACACCAAAAAACTTAGCAAAACCTTACCTGACTCTGTGTTCCACTGATCGACCAAGACTGAACAACCCGTTCTTCCCCACGTTTCCCTATGTTTATCAATACTGTTCCTCACTTCTTCAACCGAATTCTTCAATATCCAACTACGAATATCATGGTATGTAGGAGGCACAACCCCTGAACCACCCGAAGCAATTGCATCAATCATCGGTTGGAAATACGCAGAGTTCACTGCATGTGGAGGCGCCCCAATATCATACAAAAACCTTCCAATTGCCTCGTGAACAAAATTGTTCACCTTTGGAGAACCTAAAGCAGCACTATTACAAACAACAAGAGCACTATCTCCTGCATAAGAACTTTTGCCTCTCCCCCTTTTCCTTCTCCCCAAACTCATCCCACTTGTCATTCCTTCTTGATTCTCCAACAACCCCGAATTGTGCTCAAGTGCCTCGGGAACTCCAATCAACTGACCCCCATTACTCACATCACTCTGAACAGCAATCGGTTCTGCCTCACCATGAGGTGAGGGATTAATGTTAGTAATCTCCTCATCAAGCTTCTGCCTATTCCTCTTCTTCAGCACAACCCCATCTAAACTCTGCTGCATTTGAGCCCGAACATCAGGCGGAACTCTCAGACAAGTTGACGCATTACCTTTCTGACCAGCAAGGTGTTCCTTAATCCTATGAATCCCACCACCCTTAAACAATTTGTTACAATATATGCACTTCAGCTGAACCCTCTCCCCAATCTTAAACATTTGACAGTGTTTCCATGCCGGGTCGTGTTTTTGTGACGTTATCGGCACGGGCTCCATTACCAGACCAGAAGCCATGGCCAAAACCTCAGAGAATTAACTAGTTTATGCAAAAAGGCCAAACCCCATTACAACAAAGACATGAACTTTCTTCTTTAATTCGAATTAAACCAAGTAATTAACAGAAACCCAGTAAACCCAGCATCCAAATTGTTCAAATAATCCACTAAATTTAATTAATTGAATTAAAATTAAGAGTGAGAGAGGAGGAGGAGGAGAGAGAAAGAGAGCTTACATGTTTCTCGTTTGAATGCTTTCTGATAAACAGAGAGGAAGGGAAACAGAACCGAGTTAGGGTGGTTAGAAGGAGATTATAAAACCGTGCGCGACGCGACCGGATGGACCGGTTAGGGTTGGGCTCAACCGGTTATTTTGTCCATTATTTAGTTTTTTGGTTTTTTTTAACCGAGTGGCCCGCTCAGGTTTAGTTGAGGCGGTTTTAGACAACGGGAAACCGAACCTTCCGGTTGTCTGGCTGACGAGCCGTGATTCTAATTGAAACTCGAATCGGCCGCCGCCCGGAAAATGAGTGAACCGGCGATTCATGGTAGTTAAACTAACAGAATTAAGGCATGTTTATTTACGTTAAGAGTTTCGGAATTATTCTGATATGAACTTCTTTGCATTTATTAAAACACGGGTATTGAAATTATTTCAGTTAATAACTTCCTAAGTATTTACGAACACGTATGGAATTAAAAAATAATAATTGATTCCACATTATCATTAATAATCTCGTTCTTCAAATTAATTTGTTAATCCCTTATCAATTATCTTGTTTCGCTTTTCAATTCATGATTTTCACATTTTAAGCAAGTAAAATGCCGAAGCTCATCTAGTTACGAAGTCTTATATGTTCATACCATGTACTTGCTACATCTGACAAAAAAGAAAATGATTTTGCACTCATGTTTTTTTATCATGTAGTCTTTTATTTTTGTTGCAGTTTTAGGATTAAACAGATCAAAGAATTAATGAATACAAAAAAAGAAAGCAGAAAGCGAAACTTTTGATTGTAAAAAGTCACCATCGAAAATGAATGCACTCGTTTCATGTAATTTTTTCTCAAAACCTTCCTGGGACATATTCATATACATTTTCCCAAAAATCATCTCAAACAAACCCTAGAGTAATCTATATTGGTTTCAAGTGTGCTTTCTTGTGCTGTCAAATTCTCTTCACCTTTTTCACTTAAGCAATCCTCTTTTTCTATAGACAACCTTCATGAGAGGCTCATAGATCCAATCCACATGAATAAAACTAAACTGCTTTAATTTAAGTGAAAAATTGCAGACGCAATGTCCTAACCAATTGGTCTAACCTATGCAATTTGCAAACCGCCATTACATGTGCAGTTGTTCTTAAAGCTACCACTCCTTTCCATGATGGCGAGGACGAAGGAAACCCCCTTTTCACTTTTCCACACTATGTAAATAGAAGAGCCTCCCAGTTACCAACTCACATCTCCATTACTCATGAACAAATGCCAATCTCACATCAAATCTTCTTCCTACTCTCCTTTCTCATTTCCCTCTCCTTCACAGGTAATCAAGTACTCTCTCCTTTTTTACTCGAAAATTTTTGGTTACATCGGAGAGAATCGAACGCTGAACATTCCTTATTTGTTGGTTTCTATAAAACTTAGGTTGACAAATAGCATTGTTGTTTGCGGATGGGACTCAACTCATCGTAGTGAACTACTGCAAGGAACGCGGCTTCCACCTCTCCAGCGGCGAGCAACAAGTCCTTAACGTCCCCGAAAACTGGTCGGGCAGGCTATAGGGGGTAGGCAAGGCTGCTGCCTTGATGAAAAAACTGGCAAAGGCACCTGCCAAACGGGTGATTGCGCCTGCCTCTTACAATGCTGGGGACTCGGCGGAGTCCCTCCAGCCACACCCTTTGAAATGATGCTCGGAACCTCAAACTCCGCCTTGCATTACTACAATGTGAGTTTGATTGACGGATTCAACGTGCCAGCTTCAATGAGGCCAATAGGTGGTAGTGGGTGTGGAGTTGCTGCCTGTGAGGCTGACTTGAACGTTTGCTGCTGCTTGCCTTGGTGGTCAAGAAACAAGGTAGGGTGCAAGAGCGCTTGCTTCGCCGGAAATCGGACCGGTATTGCTGCAGAGGGGAGTTTGCAGATCCAGAGAGTTGCAAGCCTACTATTTTTGGGCATCCTTTCAAGGCTATTTGTCCTAGAGCTTATAGTTATGCCTTTGATGATTCTACAGGGCTTAAGATTTGTACGGCTCCTAGGTATGTCATAACGTTTTGCCCTCCTAAATATGGTTGATTTGAGCAGACCAAAAACTCTAGGGCAAAATTCTGGGTACGTTTGGTGGGTTTTTCTTGTATTGTTGGCAATTTGGCACTATTTGTCAGTGCTATGTATTACTTGGCACATGAAAATATTTCTGCAATTGTTTTTTCTCGCCATACACTCCTCTTTATTCTAACCGTTGATTGAAGAATCAATCAACCGAAGCAATGATCAATGCATAAGGAGAAGACCGGAATGCGGAAATCAGTTCCCTGAACATATAAGCCTCAGTTAAAGGCTAAGATCTTCGGGAGGACAGATATGAAGCTCAAAAATATTCACGATGCCGTTCAACAAGCACGACCACTACGAGTCACCAATTTGAGCTTCATCATGTGCTCGAAATATCGAGAGAAACAGCAAAAGGTAAAATTTGAAATTTCGTAACAGCAAAAGGTAAAATAGAATCTCAACTCGCAAATTGTCCGAAAAAAAGGTTCCTTAATTAGAAAATAATCCATACGTTAAGAAAATTTATGGAGGACTCCACCTGGTAAAACATTTGTACAGTCACGACCACAAATTCTACTACCGCCTCGCTTTTTACACCCTTCAAACTTGTACACTAATTTATCTCCTCTGCAGGGGCCTCAGGTGCGTTCACCGTCTGCGCCGTGACTACTCTAAGGTATATCCTCAAACTAAAAATGTACAGTTTTAAGTACAACCAATGATCTTTATTTTCATCGCGCCTTATCCATCTCAATACATAGACGTAGCCTTTACTTGACATGAAAGAAATAGAGGGGCTCATATTATCCTCAGTTAGCTGTACAACTTCGTCCCCGTACCCCATCTAAGCAGCAGAAGCCTGGGGAGCCAGAATGCTAATCCTCCTCTCTGCAAAAGATTCAGCACCTTGTTAGCGATTTGAGGCAACCAGGTTTGTTACACCAGTAGCAAGTCCAAGGCTTGAAGCCGGAATAACAATACATATTAGGCTAGAAAATCATATTATTCATATTGGAAACGACAACCAACTTCTTGCATTGCAAGAAAACCCAAACGATGAATCAGAACTACTTTTGTGTATCATGTGTTAAAGCATCACTATGAGATGTACGATTGATATGAAATGACAAAGGAGAAAGGGCGAAAAAGTACCCCCAGCAGCAACAAGTTTCTCTACACGGGCAACTATATGCTTCCCATAAGTATACTTCTTCAGGGCATTCAGGTGAACCTTAATTCGGTTAAGGATTAGTTCAAGTTGCTGATCGTCACAAGTTTCCAACACTTTCTGTACAACATAGTTTGCGAACTGATCCTTCATCATCGCCTAAATTCAAACAGAACAAGAATAAGAAGGCATATTAAAAGACCCTAGTCTATGCATATACCCGTCTTCAAAACCAATGCCTGGCAAATCATTTTCCTAGAGCCATAGTATTTGGAAAATTTGATACTAACAAAATGAAAAACCTTCACAATTTAAAAAGTTTGTGTTCGTCGAACTCATTTGAAAAGTAGTCAATGTTAATCAAAAACGAAAATGATATATGCATTAATAAATTCAAGCTTTCAATAGTCGTACTAGCACATTGTTGAATATTATATACTAAGGACACGATTCAAATACTTTGTCAAAACAGCTAGATGCATCAAAAAAGCAATTGATTTGCAAAGATGAGGCAAACTGTCATTGAGAATGTTAAGGTCAAAGTTAACTGTTACATGTCAAAGATAATACGTGAAAGTACACCCAATGAGCTCACTAGTATTCAAATGAATTCACGAGTTCAACCTAAGAAACCATCGTTTCAGGTAACAGCATAATCATAATAAAAGTAATCATAACAGCTTCGGAAGTTATAGAAAAGTTACTTCAAACTGTAAAGAGTATTTTCATAAAACCCCCAAAAGTTAGAGACATCAACTCTTTTCAGTAATTTGAAAGGGTTCGCACTTAGTTCAGGAACACATCTATGCAAACTTGACCAGAGTAAAATATATTTGAAGATGGCACATTGAGACAAGTAAAGAATTAAAGAAAGAAAATTATACTATAACAAAAGAATACATTCACCAACAGTGCACACCAAAAACTTCATAGTAAGTAGCAAACCTGAAGGGGCTCATTTTCGTCAGTGGTACCAAGCATCTCAGTTACAAGGGCCTGGCGTTCAGCAAGAGTTCCAAAACTTAAACACTTTTCTATGACATTTGACGCAAACTTCTGCTGGCTCATTTGAACGATTTGCCCAGTTAGTTCCTTAATTATGCATGACCGTTCATGTGGCTTTCCATGTTCCAGCACATGCTGTAAAAGTAAATACAATCAATTAACTGAGTTCAATGTAAACAAAGAATAAAACATATAGTTTACTATATAAAGCAAAGGCTACGTATTGTTGTCTCCAAATTAAACCACAATTTAAAGTATCCACAACTCCTTTGCGGGTTCCATGAAAAGAAAGTTCATGAATCTAGTTATTACATGCACGTCTTTGAAGTAAACATCAGGCTATCAGCTTATGGGACATTTATTTGTTTTTACGGTTTCTGAGTTAGCTTTTGCAAGCCTATTCTGAAATGTAAAGAAAGTAAAGTTTACAAAGCACAAAGGACCAAAGGTATAAAAGAGGTACTCAATTCTTCTTAAAAAATTGTATGTCATCAACCTGACATAATGGCTCTGGTGCAAAACCAGAGGCAGGGAGGTAACTCTCCGAGTAACAGTTCAATGATGTGATTACGTTCAATCAACAACAGTGTCTACCATATTATACTTCCACAGATCATCACAAAATATAATATTTATCTTTTGACTTATTGCAAGTGCAAACAAAACCGTATTCAGTTAATAAATTACATCAGGAAACAATCAGGTATGGGTGCATAAACTCATTCAATAAGCCAAGTAAGGTGCATAAACAGAGCTCAAAGAAAATAAGTATGAAAACATTAAATTGGTGGTGGAGGGGTGGAGCGGAGCTGAAATCATCTTATTCCTCAATTCTATCCAATCCCTCCATCTAAATGAGATCATGTATAAACAACAGAGAAAACTGAAGATACATATTGTTGTGAGACTAAATAACTGACAATGTAACATTAGTAACAACCGTTGTAACCCCACCAATTTTTTAACAACCAACTAAATGCATAAGCAATTTAAAACAGAGAGCTAATTTGACACTAACATCAAGAACCCCTTTACACTCCAAATCCAGGCTAAATTGAAGTGTGACTGATGAAAAGGCATGAATCACACCCATATGATGAACATAATGGACAGCTAAAAGTCGCATTATAAGCATGAAAACAGAAGTTGATTAATTGGTTTAAGTGAAGTCACAAGTGCATAAAGAGCCAACAAAATTGAGCTTAAGATGAGACTAGGATGTGCAGAGAAAAATCAAAATTGAACATCTATACTGTATAAAATAAGAACCAAAATAACATCCAACAAAGAAAATTAGTTGATTACGTTAAGAGGTCCGTTTGATACTTAAACAACAGATTCCATTAAACCACTGTGGAATTATTTCCTTTAACAATAAGAAGGTAGAGTGACAAAAGTTTCTTAGAAATGAAACAAACCTGGACAACATAATTTCCATATTGGTCTTGTGCCAAAATGCAAACAGACTGCAAAATCTCATCCATCATTATTTGCTGCGTTTTGGGGTCATGGCAGTGCTCCAAAACTCTCTGTTAAATCAAAGTTATTATACCATTTAGTTGCATTCATAAGCATTTATCTTCAACATATCCAACATATATGATTAATAGGCAGATGCAAAATGAATGCGAGTCAGAAAATGGTGAGGTTCTTAACCTGTATGACACGACAACCATATGGATGAGTAGACAGTGTCACGACTTGGTCATAAAAAGTTGAAACAACAAACTGGATGGCATCTTCAGGTACACATTCAATACACTTCTGGACAACATGGTTGCCATTTTGATCACGAACACAACGCATAACATGACCATCCAGTTCAGCTACCATTTTAGTCTGCTGGTCCAGCTCAACAACTTCTATAGCCTGAAAGCACATGAAAGCCAAGTTTGATGGTGATATGATAAACATCATTGACCATTGATATTTTCCCTGAAAACTAAAAAAGAATAAAAAATCTACATGATTATGAAAGTAAGAAACATATGTTTCTCTCTAAAATCTTTGATGATTTATATCTACTAGGTCGTACTCCAATTCCCAGGTAGTACAAGAACAATGAGCTAAACCGTTGTGGCTCATGAAATTCAAACTTGAGAAAACCTAAAATTAAATGGTGTTTTCTTAAGAGACTGAAAAGTTGTTCGTTTTATAGACAAATAATTTCCCAAGGATACCCCGAAACACATTCTATTAGATATGTATCCTGTCTCCTGCAACACGTACAATATGTAGAAGGCAATCCTTCTGAGTTCGTATGAAAGCCAATGGTAAAACATGCAAGGAATATCAATATGGAAAATTAATTACTGTGTTCAGTCAGCTAACTGTACATACCTTCTGAATCACTCGACAGCCATACATTTGAAGGCTAAGGGTCAGCACATGCCCAGTGAGCTGGTCTGCAAGTTCTCTTATTTGTGCTGGAGTTCCATGCTCAAAAAACTGAACCAAAGTGCAAAAGTCAGACATAGAAGAAAAACTGCAACACTTATTTTCCGCCACTTAACCACTGCATATCATGATCATGCTAAGGCACAAGGATACATAAAATTGCACATAAAGGCAAATCAATCTAAAGGGGAAAAGGTACCTTCTGAATCACATAATTACCAAACACATCGGTCATAAGAGATAGTGCTTGGGGCATAATTTCATCAAAAACCATGTTCTTCTCTTCAATTGTGGCAGTTTCAAGTTTCTGTTGAATAAACCGACTTCCATACTGGTCGGCACTGTTCAAGGTATTATATGAGTGAATTAAGTTGTGGATATCTGGAACAAATAAGGGCACAAAGATTTAAAGAAACAGTCACAAATATTTACCTGAACTCAACAACATGCCCTGCAATCTCTGAAAGTTCAAAACATTTAGTCTTGTTGCTTTTGAACTCATCTAGTAAAGAGGAGGCAAAACTTTCATCCAAATTTCCACCATTTTCGGAGTGCCAAGCTCCCATCAGACCTCCACCCATGTTCCTCAACCCAGAAGAAAAACGCAAGTTCCGCTCACCATGCCTGGCAGGACTCCCAGGTCCAACAGGAGAGTTTGGAAGAAGGGGACCACCCAATGGTGTTCCAGAATAAGACATCCCATGCACATATGATGGATTTCCATAATAACCGTGATTCAAGCTACCAGACCTGCCAATGTAGGGAGCACCAAATTGTGATTTTTGGGGCGAAAGCAATTGCCCCAAATAAGCTTTTTGCAAACCAAGTAAATCCATGTACGTATTACCCATGCCTTCCCTATCTTTTGTGGGATCATTAAGGGCTGCAAGCTGTGCAGCTGCATATTCATTTGATCTCAAGTACTGAACATACAATGGGTCCATCATGGGAACCTGAAGAGCACTCCCACCACCGTGATTTCCAACCCTAATATTCTGCAAATCAGCAGCTGCAGACAACAGATTTGGTCCTAGAGACATCCCTCCAAAAGCTCCAGAGTCCAAGCCACCCATTGCAGATGCAGCAGCAGCATTTTCAAATAAGGGTGGTAAACTACCATTACCAAGTGGACTACCCATCATTGATGGAGATGAAGGACCACCAGAATAGCCATAGTTAGGAAATGAGGTATTGTCTACATTCTGATAGTGGGAGTGTGAGCTTCCTCGGCCATTAAGAGCTGGCACAGGTCCTCTTAAGTATGAGTTACCAGAAGATACAGCAGGATTATTAATATCAACTAGATCGTCAGACATATAAGAAGGGCTGTTCAGATCCCTACCAAATCCACTACCTCTTCCCATATTCTGATAAGAATTGTTAGAAGATTGGGAAGCAGAATGCAGATGAAAATTCCCAGAATCAGACTTATTCAAGTACGAATTTTGTTTAATATGGTTCCAATCACCTTGCATGTCATAAAGGTTATGGTGATTATCAATTTCATGTTGCATTTGTGAGCGTGCACGATTCTTCTCATCAATCCTACCATTTGTTGACAGGTTCATACCAGATAATGCAGCTGCCAGATCTGCAGACTCATTCACATCAAGCGAGGCACCATTGAATGAGTTTTGACCATTGCCAATTTTTTTATCCATGGAGGAAACCCTTCCAACTGGTGGAATTCGAGGACTAGGAGCCCTAGCTACAAGCTGAGGGTCTGGTGTGTTGCTTCTCGATAATGAAGCACCCAGAGCAGAAGCATATGTATGAGAACTAGATGAACCGCCGTTCTGAACAGCTGACATTCCCTGTAAATGAGCAAACTGGGTATCTGAAGCTTCAACACCATCATCAAAAGCATTCCGGCTAGCTGGACGAGAAGGGTGCCTTGAGCCATTTGTATTATGTATATCATCCTGCATTGAAATATCAAGAGTTTTAGACAGCAGATCTGATAAACAAATTCAAATTTTATTTTGCAAAAGTTGTCGCGGGCAATGAAATTTAACCAGGAAAAACAAGCGTACAACAAAAAGACCACAGGAGCAAATCTGCCAACAAACCAAGAAAATACATCGAAATACCTTAAGCAGAAACAGTTTCCATTCCAATTAACTTCACATTTTACTGGTGCAACATTTATGCAAAGAGTTAAAATTATAGTTAATAGGCAAGATAAAAGAATTACTGAAAAACAAATTCCACTTTTCAATATCAGTGTCTAGTGTCTACAGCAGATAAATTGATAATTATAAAAAAAAAAAACTGAACCAGTGTCAGGAGAACTAGTTCAATTTCTCATGCCAGCGAACACCTCCATATCATGGAATTAGTCTCATCCGCTAACAATTCAGAGAAACCACTGTCAAAGGCACTAAAGATTGACTTGTTCCACTTCATTAGGATAATCGAAAGGCGCACCCTACTTAGAGGAGCTGAGCTAGATATCGAGTAAATCATATAATGATAAACACAAAATATAAGCGAGAAATCAACGAAGAAACGTAAAGATCAAACCTTTGTAAAACACAAAATTAGAGAAGAAATCTAATCACATAATACTCCAGTAAGCTTAAGCTTATCACACGAAAATTATCATGAATACATAAAATACTTCCAAACGCAAACAAACATTGTATATTCAAGATAACAAGCTATCATATAAACCAATTCAAAAAACAAATTTTACAAACACTTCACCTGAATAATCTCTGCAATACTCTTCTGCCTACTCCCAAGTCCCAACCCCGGCAACCCAATCAACCCATCACCGCCCCACTCTGCCGCACCCTTCCTCGCCGGCACACCATTCTCCTCCTTCCCTCCAATCCCCGGCTGCACAGAAAAAAGTGACCCTTCACCGCCACTCCTACCCCCTATCCTCCTATCTCCAACTGCCGAACCTCCACCTCCACCTCCACCTCCGCCTTGCAACCGCTGGGAAAAACGCCAGTCCTCCTTCGAAAGCAGCGGCGGCGGAAGCCGTGGATTGAGATTACCATTGGAATAGTAGTAATTCACATAAGCTGGATCAGCGAGAAGCTCCTCTTCAGTTGCAAACCCCTTGGTGCCGTTTTTCGTGAAACCCGACAGCGCAGACGCCTCAAACAAGCCTCCGACAGCGTTCAACGAGCCTTCCACGGTGGGCGGCGCCGACCCACTCCTGTATATGTTCAGCTCCTTCTCCCGCTCACTTGCTTCATGCTGCCGCCTCTGTTCACGACTCAACATACTCAAATCTTCGCTGTAATCACCACTCTTTAACATCGATCGCATTGACATTTCAGACATCATCTTTGAATAAGTATCGGTGACCATATCATACAATCAACAACCAAATCAAAGAAAAACCACTGAAAACTGAACAAAGACTGAGACTTTCAGGTCGGGTTTAGCTTAAAACTGCTAAAAACAGATGGGATTGCTACAAAACTTTGGATAAAGCGATTTTCTCGATCAAAAACTACGAACCCATTCTTAAAATTGCACTGAAAGTGAAAAGATTGTTCTTTCCGTAACGTTAAAGAGTGGATTTTTGTACTGAGTGAGACGAGGATCGGAAGCTTAGATGATCAAAAATATGGAGACAGACATTTTTTTTTTAACAAAGGTGAGAATGGAGAAGGGAGGGGGAGACAGTGAAGTAAGAAAGAGGGCAATGATAAGCAAGAGCAGTGTAGGAATCTGAGCCGTTGGATACGAGGAATGACGGCCAGGATTTGGTTCCCGCAAAGAGGTCTTTAGGGTTCTGTTTCATCGACTAACTGCAGCTCCTCCTGCCTGTTTTGTTTGGGATTAATTCATTCATTTAATTCAAGGTCTTAATAGGCATGTTATTTAATTCAAGGAAATGTCAAATCTTTTGAAAAGATTGCGTTATGCTTCTACATATGTATATGAGTAAATTAATTCTCAGTTTTTCGAAGGAAACTTGAATTATATTATTATTAATTTATTATGAGGTTTAGTCAATTTTTATTAAGTAGTGTAGATATTATTTGTTAAAAAAAATGTAAATTTGATTCTTAGTTTTTACATTTGGTATATAATTTCATTCTTTTTTGGAGTGATGATCTAAATAGGAAATTTTTTTTTAAGTACGACAATATATTTTACACTAAGTGGACGGAGAAATTCGATTAAGCCACACATTTGCATAGGAAATTTCATTTGCTAATTGTGACAGCCCGTCCCAAAAATTCATGTTAACGTACGTGTGAAATTACAACTTTGCCCCTAATTCGTTTCGTTATGTTTTTGGTTGCTTGGTGTGGTGTTGGCAGGTGCTGGGCCATACACACACTCCCACTGTCTCTATCCCCTTTCTCTGTCTCTTTCCCTGTCTCTCTCTCTCCCGAGCTCCCTTCTTTCTTCTTCTTCCTTTGAACTCGTACGGACACACACATAACTACACTAAATCATCACAGATCGAGGAAACTAAAGGCACAGCTGAGATCGTGAAGCTCGTGGGAGCACAACCGTACCATTTTCAGGTAAGAAACCCGTTGTTTTCACGTCGATTCGACAATGGCAGATTTGTGTACTGTTCATGCAAAAATTATTCACCAAGTTTTTGGGATTTCTAAGCTTGTAGGTAGCTTGGTGGTGTCACGAGGAGCCTAGGAGTACTTCGTTGGACGAATTTGGACGTCGGGATAGCCTGGTTCGAAGTTAGCCGGTTTTCGAGTTTGGAGATAGGTATGATCCCGTGATTTTTAGGCTTTAAAAGTGGCCTATCGTTGTTCTACTAGTTCTAGGCTTTATTTTGGTTCAAGAATCGTGAAAAATGGTTGAGGAACGAGTGAGAAAACACGATTTGAAGTTTTTCCAGTTTTCCGGCGCCGGCGACGTTGCCGGAGGCTCGCCGGAGAAGGTGACGGAATATTCCTGACGCCGTTGACGGAATCCGTTAGAACTAACGGAATATTCCTCACGGCGTCAGTTGACGCCGTCAGCGTGCCAGGCACGTGCCTGCGCGTGGCCGGCGCGTGGGGGAGCGTGCGGCGGAGGAAAATTTTTCTAAAAATATGGTTGTGATCCTGAGGTTGTGTAGAGCACGTTGGTATATTCATTTGTCCATTTTGAGCAATGTATGAGAAGTTATTACGAGAAGTTGGTTATGTGCTTTAAAGTTAACGTTTTTATAGTTATTTCGCATATAGATGACACGTACCCCGAGGACGAGCGTGCGCACTCGAGGCAGGGGGCTACGACCCTTCCACTTACCAGTGAGTGGGCTTTTGGTTTTCCGTATATACCTATATACTATATTTTTCCCAGAAATTGAATTAATGTTTATTAGTTATGCCATGCGTTACATTATCATTATTCATGCATCGTTGGTTATGTTAGTAGTTGTATATATATATACATATGCATATTGGGTGCTGTGGATGCACAGGTAAATGCCAGGTAAGTGATGTTCATATTTACATTCAGTAGTAGTTTGAGATGCTTAGAGAGCTCATAACCTGCACCCCCGGTGTTAGTGCTCCCGCCCAGAGTAGGGCACAATCCTTCACGTGATGTTCACCTCCCGCACCACACGCTCAGCTTGGATCCAAGTTAGGTGCACAGTCCTGTCGTACAGACCACATTAGGTGGTTCCGACTCGTAGATGACCCGCGATTATTCGCACAGCCTTCACGTGATCGTAGCACTAGAGCGTATATATATATATTACACCCAGGCCTGTCGTACAGACCACTTTAGGTGGTTCCGACTCGTGGGCAGGTTCAGTTATTGATTTTGAGATTTGAGCTCTATATGCAGCGGTACAGGTCACGTTAGGTGACTCCGGCTGCCAGATTACATGTTATTGATTTGATTTATACATGAGCACTTGCATTTCATTATGAGGTTTCGACATGGCATATTGAGCATGATTGGCATACCCTTGAGCATGTTTGGGCACATCTATATACATACGTATATATGTTATTTTCTGGGAAGTATACAGGTTTTACGGCGAAGGGTTAGAAAGTATTTTACTAAATGGTTTTAGAAAAGCTTTGTTTTTGCCCACTCACGCTTTTGTTTTGCGCCCCTCCAGGTTTTAGTTGCTTAGCAGTTTCGGTGGTTTCCCTGAGGGTTCTTCCGGCTTTTCTGACAGACACTCACCAGCGTAGGGTCACCTTCGGGTGTAATTATGTCGCAACTTTTCTTTTGGGCTGCTGTAGTCTTGCTCTGAATTTGTATCTCACTTACGCTAGCACTTGTTTTAGTACTTTGCATGCTAGTTTTAAATTATTCGCACTTTTTATATTACTATTTTATTAGCTTCCGCACGTGCACATGGTTACGTCACATTCGTGTGACGGCCAGCACGCCCTGATCTCGGTCGGGGTGTGTCATAATTTTTTTTTTCTTTCTCAATTAGTAGAATTATATGTGCGCACTCATAGATAGTGAAGGCAAATTCGTGACATCATTTTTTTTACAGAATTTTTACACACTTTTTTGTGGAACACATTCTGTAATGTATTTTAAACTATCTTTTTTTATAGAACATCATTCATAAATCATCCTTACAAAAAATCAAACAAATCCAAACCATTAAGGCATTCATTTGTAATGAAGAAATGAATGAGTATAGTTCTACAAAGAAACCCTAAATTAGTAATCCAACGGTCATATGGTTCCAAATTTAGGTAATTTGGTGCACATGATCTTTGAGGAAATACCTAAAAGACAAACAGTTCGGATCGTTGAAACACATTATAAAGTATGCCCACAAAAATGTGTCTCAAAAATTGTGTAAAAATGTGATGTCACGAATTCGTCTCTATAAATAGCAAATTAAAAATAATTAGCAAATTACATGGTACAATTGTTACGAGGGTTAGAGAAGGACCCAAAACAGTACTGCAATTCAAGCTTACAGGTAGGGATGAACTATAAGAAGTAACTTCCATTCATCTGCTCCTGCAAATAAATTCTTGCCATGACGAGTCAATTTGAATGGTGTCTTTAAGCTTACGGCTTTACCTTACCAAACCATCTCAACAGTTCTGTACTAACTTTTAACTAGTTGCATAACTTTTGTGTGCAAATATACGTCTGCTAAACTAATCTCGGTTTAATATTTTGTGATACAAAAATGTGATGTTCCTAACATTATAATTGCGTTTGAGTTTCCGAGCTTAAAATGTTTGAACCCAACACATCTCAGGAATCATCCTAGACTGACTTTGAGAACCCAACTAAACGTAACTGCTTGGTTGAAAGTGTGATGTCTATTTGCAGTAAGAGCAGCTAAAATCTCATTCATTAGGAGGACTGGTCAATTACTCATTGAAGGACAGGTTTGGCACATTCATAATAGTGGGAGAGATTAATTAGGCAACAATTAATAAGGTGATCAATATAGGGCTGCAAGAATTCTTTAATACACACGCTAGTAACCCTTTTTTTCTCATTACAATTGTCACATTTGTCTGTGTTAACCTCGTACTTTCTCTAATCAATTAGACTCAGTGTCGCTATACCAACTACTTATGAGTGATTGTCTTTCTATAATCAAGTGGGATGAAAGATTAAAAATTTAGTTTTTTTTTCAACATCAAAAAGATAAGTACCGCTAAATGGACAACTAGGTATTTGATACAACAATGGTGTCACTTTTATAATCACATTATCAATGTCTTCCAAGATTTTTCTAGTTTTTTTTCCTGATTAATATAAGGTAGATCAAATTTCATACAATATTTGCAAATCGTGCGATGACATGTGTCATTAATAAGAAGCAGGTACACTAATCAACACTTAAGTAAGAATCTTATCATCAACGACCACGTCATATGATTTACAAAATATGATTTAAATTGATCCATCTCCTTAACATTACCCTTAATTTTTTTTTCCTAGTTAGAATGAAAGAATCTCAATTCGACTCGACCAATCGAATATAAAAACACAACTAAATTTTTGCATCAACAAAATATAAAATGGAATGATGTTATTTTAAACTTTCACTAATACTGCGACCCACAAAAACCCAGAGAATATAATTTTATGCTCTGAATGCAACTTAGAACCCTAGCAGCCACTTACCAGTACCACCAAGACCCCAAAAACCCAAACCATATGGCCAACCAAAGATGCCTTTTTATTTTCTCTTCTTTTAAAATCCAGAAAAAGCACCGATCAAAAAGAAAAAAAATACAGAAGGTGATAATGTTAGTTAAGTGGTCATGTCAGCAAAGAGTTTGTTTACATTTACATATTAATATTTATGCAAATAGCAGTGGACGACGATGATTTTGCAGACGTGTGAGTCACTTTACTTCATTCAACGTATCATATAATATTCTGTGTTTGGGAGGGTCACGTGACTTGTCTGTGCTTCCTTCTACGTGAATCATTAATATGTGCTGCTCCACCTCCACCGCTCCACGTACCTTCTTATCAAATAAACTATTATTCTGTCTGCAGTTCATGGGTTAAAACCCTAATTATACTTTAAACATGACAACCCAGAAAAAAAAAAATTATATATATATATCTGTGTGTGTGTGTGTGTGTGTGTGTGTAAGAGAAGAAAATTAAAGTAGGTGTTTATATAAAAAATAAAAAATAAACATTGTGTAGCATGTTTCCTTTATGGGGCATTTTGATATAGATGCTTCAAATTTGAATTTTTTAATCGAACATCTATAACTTTTAAACTTTTTATCAAACATTTTTTTACTAATTTTTAATTAAAATTTATGATTTTTATTGTATTTAATTAACCAACTAGTTCAGAAAATAATATCACAAATATTCTAAAATCACCACAAACATCATATCTTATCTTATCATAATTCGTTCAAAATGAATTTTTCTTATTCAAATAAACATCCTATTAACATACAATTATGAAATATAACATGCACATATATTAAACATAACGTACCAAACAAATATATTAAATATAACGTACCAAACAAATATATTAAATATAACGTACCAATCATTTGGTACGTTATATAAATTTAATCTGAGTACGTATTAGTATTTTGGTATGTTATAAAATATTATTTTTGGTACTTTATGTGACATCTCACATCGCCTAGGAGAGTGATCCTTAAATGTATATTCTCATCCCTACCTAGCACGAGGCCTTTTGGGAGCTCACTGGCTTCGGGTTCCATCGAAACTCCGAAGTTAAGCGAGAAAGAGGCTAGAGCAATCCCATGATGGGTGACCCACTGGGAAGTTGCTCGTGAGTTCCCAAAAACAAAACTGTGAGGGAATGGTAAGCCCAAAGCGGACAATATCGTGCTACGGTGGTGGAGCGGGCTCGGGAAGTGATCCGCCCCAGGCGGGGATGTGACAATTTGGTATCAGAGCCTAACCCTGGTCGTGGTGTGCCGACGAGGACGTTGGGCCCCTAAGAGGGGTGGATTGTGACATCCCACATCGCCCAGGGGAGTGATCCTTAAATGTATATTCCCATCCCTACCTAGCACGAGGCCTTTTGGGAGCTCACTGGCTTCGGGTTCCATCGGAACTCCGAAGTTAAGCGAGAATGAGGCTAGAGCAATCCCATGATGGGTGACCCATTGGGAAGTTGCTCGTGAGTTCCCAAAAACAAAACCGTGAGGGAATGGTAAGCCCAAAGCTGACAATATCGTGCTACGGTGGTGGAGCGGGCTCGGGAAGTGATCCGTCCCGGGCCGGGATGTGACACTTTATGCAATTCTTTATTTAGTACGTACCGAGTTAATAGTACGATGTATCATCCTTATTTTGGTACATACAAAACTTATGGTACGTTATGTGTAAATTGTGTAACCCAAAAAACTACATCTCAATTTTAATTATAAACGACTCTTGTTTTTTTATAATCTATATAAAATGTTGAGTTGGAAATTGGAAAAACTATATTTCATCCAATTAATCTTGAACCCCAGTAGATATAATTGAATCCTTAAATTGAGGAAGTGATGAGATTCCATAAAACTAGCAATAAATTAATGAATATTATTGAGTGCCTTTTTTTTTTACATAGAAATGGATTTAAAAGAATTTATAATACTTAAATTAAGAATATACCTAGAATATAAAGTTTAATTAAAAGTAAAAGCACTTTAATCAAAAGTTGAAAAGTAACAAACGTTTAATTTAGAAAATCTAAAATAAGGCATTTGTTTAAGCAGAAAGGAAAAGAGAAGAACAGTTTAATTATTGGGCAAAAGACTGTTTACTACTCTCATGTTTCGTGATTTTCAACATTTAGTACATCAAGTTTTTTTCATCCCAGAGTCATACCTAAAGTGTAAATTTTGAGATAGTCTCATACATCTGTTAGTCAAACTGTTCAGTTTCCCGTTAACTGTAATGCGGCGCCTATGTGGACAATGACTGGGCGGGCACGTGTCATCCACGTGGAAATTAAAAATAAATTATTTATAAAATAAATTAATTAATTAAATTTTTAAAAAAAATTAAAAAGAATTTGACCCAAACACTCCCGTCTCCTACCTCACACCCCGTCCCCAACCCCTTTCTCCCTTCTCTCCTCTGCAACTGCACCGACCCTTCCTTCTCTCCTTTGCAACCCGCACCCACCCTCCCGTCCCTCATCTTCATCGTCGGCTCTATCCATCAGCGATCATCCTCTTTGTCTTCGCGTCTCCTTCCATAGCAAAGCCAACAAACCCTAATTTTCTAACAATAAAATCAAACGATGCAAGAGGCTAGGCAATGGTGATGCGTGCGGGATCAATGTGCGTTTTGCTGGTTTTACAGGGGCTTGGAATCCTTGTTGGAGGAAAGCATAAGGCGGTTCATGGCATCGTCCAAACTGGCGACCTCCCATGACTCCGGGGCTCTGAGATCCTCTGCCACAGAGCCCTCCATAGTCTATCGATCGGTCCCTCTTTCACTCTATCTCTCTCCGGGTAAGTCAAATACGCACAATCGAAAGGAGAAAGAGGAAAGAAAATTGAGGCTAGGGTTTGAGGAAGGGAGGCGAACAATTCATCAAATGACGTGTGTGTCCTGTGAGGTCGAGGCTGAAACCCTAATGAGATTTTGGGGTTTGGATTTCATGTCAGATTAGGGGTTAATCTAGGGTTTTAGAATGAGAAATGGAGAGAGAGATAAAGAGACAACGAATGGAATTGCAGAGGAAATGAGCGATAGGGTTTGACGATGGATTCTGTGTGTTTCTACGATTATTCTTCTTCGCCTTGATTTCAGCGGCCATGGCTGCGGGTTGAGAACAGTGAAAGGAGAAACTTCTCCTTTGTTGGTGTTGATGCTGCTTGGCTGCCATGGTTGGATTGCTGCGGGTTGCAAAGTAAAGAAAGGAGGTTGAGTACGGGTTACAGATGAGAAAAGGGATAGAAAGGGGTTGGGGGTGTGAGGTAGGAGACGGGTGGGTGTTTGGGTCAAAATTTTTTTTTTTAAATTTTAATATACACATGACGTCCAGTCATTGTCCACATGGGCGCCACGTCATCAGTTAACAGAGTTTATAACGGAATACTTAACGGATGTATGAAAGTCTCCTAGAATTATGACTTTAGGTACCAGACTGGGACGGAAAAAAGTTCATGTACCAAATGTTGAAAACCAATAAACTTTAAAGTAGTAAACAAAGTTTAACCCTTAATTATTTATCTTATCTTTTATATTCCAAACTCATATGCAGATATACAGATATTTTAATAAAGAAATCAAAGGAATGGATTTATATATGTATACATGAAAGGGTGAGGCATAACCTCGAAAATTGGCAAAGCGGAATTCATGACTAGCCATATGTCTGCCATAAGTATCTTATGTTGCTTTATCCTTATTAGGGCAACTGCATACTGTAATGATATTTTCATTGCTTACCTTACAGTCAATGTACATATATAGTATATAGTTATATTATGTGCTCTTGCATCTCTCATCTTGTCTCCAGTAAATACTTTTAATTATAAATGAGAGCTTCGAACTATGAGTATGTCTCTAAACTACTTATACTCTCCATTCTACCACATCTCATTCCTCGTATAACCCTAGTAGTTTAAACTGTTGTCGTTAATCATTTAGCTAGATTTTCAACCTTGCGCACAGGACTCAAGCAAGATTTCAACCAAGGTAGAAGATCTGTTGATGTGAAAGTGATCTTTGTTGATTTGAAAGGTCGGTGAAACATTGAAAGGAAAAGTAATGACCTAGTTAGTTCACAGTCGGCAGTGAACAAATGCCAAAGACTTTTGATTTTTGATTTTTTTGGAAAAACAAAAATATCCATTCACTTGTGGACACGATTTACGAAAAGAATTCGAAAAGAATCTGTTAGATTTGCTACTAACAAAAAGAAGTAAGGATTAGATCAAGTAGGTTACCCTTCACTGTAACCGAAACTATACATGCTACCAATGACGCTGTTTCATGGAGAAGTTTGTCCACCACCATAACTACATTTAACACTTGTGAATAGTGATTCTTTTTGAAGAGGATTATTTCCGGATTCATTTTGTTACTAAGGATCCTCACATCTTAGTCATTCATTATAGTTTGTTCGCTCAGTTTTCGTCAGGTATTATTTATGTTTAATTTTAAATAAATAATTTAAATAATTTTTAACTGCACGATAAATGTTAAAGATGTAAGAATTCCTATGATCCTCATCATTTCAATCCGGATGGAATCCAATTCCGTTCTATTGGATGTCAGTTTCGTTTAGGTCATCATATCAACTTGTATGCTCCTGCACAACCCCAAAAATCTAAGCCCATTCAACGTTTTGGTGGGTTGGGATGAAGGTTTTCCTCTTGAAGGCCTGAACTGTCAATGTTGGGCCTATTTTGGGTGGGAAATTGAACTTAATTATATGCTACCACTTCTTCACGCTAATCGAAACGCACCTACAGGCCGGAAAATGTACGTCGGCACGTGTATCGGAGTCAGCCGGAGCATGTGACTAGCTGGTGAGAAATCAAAAGTAAGAAAGCCAAATTGAAATTGGGTTCGAGATTAGTGATTTTGTAGTATGCTCTGCCTGTATATATATATATATGTACAGACCTTTTATGGAGAGGGATCTCCATTTTGGAAGGAAAAAAAAAAAAAAAAGAATAAATTGTAGAAATGGTCCATTAATTTTAACTTAATTGAAGCAATGATCTATCAACCAAAAATCTATTACCATTGATCTCTCAACTCATCAAAACGTGCAGCTATGGTCCCTCAACTAAAAATTCATTACCATTGGTCCCTCAACTTTAATCCAACTAGAGAAATAGTCCCTCAAATTTAACCCAATTGTCGCAATGGTTCTTCCAAAATAACTCATTTTGACAAAATTCTAACAAAGTTGACGAAAATGACCATAGCTACATGTTTTGATAAGTTAAGGAACCCTAATTGTAGCAATGATCCTTCTAACATAACTTATTTTGATAAAATTTTGACGAAGTTGACGAAAATGATCATAGCTACACATTTTAATGAGTTGAGGGACCAATAGTAATGGACTTTTAATTGAGAGATCATTGCTCCAATTTGATTAAAGTTGAGGGACCATTACTAGAATTTACTCAAAAAAAAAAAAAGGAGATTAATATGGGACTCGCTTCACATCGAACTTCAACAATTTGAACCGTATATGTTATAAATTTCGATTCATAGGTCATCCTTGCAAAAATTTAATACAATCCAAATCCATTTGCCCATTCAATTGTCACAATGAAAATTTCAATCCGAAACATTTGATTATTCAATAGTCCCAATGAAATTTTAATGTTTCTTAGACAATAGCGTTCATCAATTTCATTGAGCTCAATTAGATGCCTCAATATTTACGATTTGGCTAATATTTTGCAAGGATAATTTATGAGGTGCAACTTGAAAACTAGATAGTTTAGATTGTTGAAGTTCTGTGTCGTTTGGGCCCACAACTAATTCTTATTTTCTAAAAAAATGGAGATCCCTTCGGTTAAAGACTGTGTGTGTATATATATAATGATGAAACTGAAATGTTGGTTTTCATCATCTATTCAAACCAACCTTACCAAACTTGGAGCAGAAATTTTCCGTGTCAATCTGATAAAGCAAATTAACAGCATACTTGATCGCACGAAAGCCGGAGACGGCAGATGGCTGGCCTGGTTAATTTCTAACCTACTTTGAATTGATTCTTCTTGCAAGCTTTGCTAATTGCTTTACCTATATGCAAGTGGCTAGCTTGATTTGAGGATCAATATAACAAGTGATTTGAGTTCTGTGTATCCTCCTCCTTTGAATTCTATTAGGACATTTGTTAGGTATGACCTACGCGAATTTGATATATTTTCCTGATTTATTACTATCCTATTTGAGTTATTGACACATTAATCAACACAAAAACTTGATATTGAAGATTTGTTACCTTTGCAAAACAATTTCCAAGGATATGAATCCTCTTGTTTTTACTTGACTTTTAACCTAAGTTATCTTTCCTTAATTTGCAAGTTCATCCATAAACCCGTTTAAACTAGAGCATAGAAGAAAAATTTTGGGTTGGTGACACAAGCAGGCAATGAAAGTTAAATATTGTCAAAACAAAAGTACATGAGATATTCAATTAATTTGTTGTTTTTTTGTAATTTTGTATTGGGTACGAATGAGAATCTTTACTTTTGTGAAATACGTACATATGACGTTTTGTTAGTATCCTCTTCCGTTTTATAAGATGATTATATATTATAAACCTACAGCTGGGGGATCTTTGTAGTATGTCCAAGTAATCTGTATTACGAAATCTCCAATTTTGACAGCAAAGAAAACACATCAATCATGAGTGCCAGTTTGTAAATAAGAGAATGCAAAAAGGAAATTAGTACAATGTGATCATATTCTTAATGGGAAAAATCTGTTAAGAACAAGGAAAAGCCATATAAAACTATATACATCAAAATCTAAAACGTGGAAAAACCAAAAGATCGAAATAATCGAAACCGATATCTGCCAAAAATTTCCTCATCAACCAGCTATTGGCATGGACTCGTATGCACCCCGTGCAACATGAACGTGGGGTGGCCACTGTTACAGAAACTTTCTGCAAGCCTTATATACGAAGATTGATTGAATAACATGTTCACTAGTAACGTTGTAACATGTTGAAGTCAGTGACCTAAAGGCACCAAGTCAGACCTGCTATTAGGTGTGTACAGATGGACTTTTGTATCGCAAATTAAACGTCCACGTCACCAAAGTTGCTGGGGTTAAGTAATCCATATTTTCTGTGGATTTATGTGGCGTATGATACTTTTTCCTTTGCAGTTACATCCACCTCAAAAACCCAAAAGCTGAGGGTCGAATTAGAGGGAGAAAGTTTGATCTTAGAAAATTTTATAAAGTAATTAGGGTTGTTGTAAACTGATAAACCGATCCATTCCTTCATTCTTCTAACCAGTCGTCAAATAATCATTATCCTAAGCCAAATATAGTACTTATAACCACATAATCCTTGTCTTAATTAATCCCAAACCGAGAAAAACAAGAATCCGTAGAAAACAAATGCAAACCCATACTAGCTCAATGGAGTCTATTGTTTCGGAGCTCGAAGGAACACTTCTAAGGGATCCTGACCCCTTCTCTTACTTCATGTTGGTAGCATTTGAGGCGTCAGGTTTGATACGGTTTGCCGTGTTGTTAATGATGTGGCCGGTGATCCGGTTTCTGGAGATGATAGGTATGGAGGAAGCCGGGCTTAAACTGATGACTTTTGTTGCTGTTTTTGGTGTTCCGAAATCAGAGATTGAGTCCGTGTCTCGTGCAGTGTTGCCAAAGTTTTACGTGGATGATTTGGATATGGAGGCTTGGAAAGTGTTTAGCTCATATGATAAGAGGGTTGTGGTGACTAAGATGCCAAGGATTATGGTGGAGAGGTTTGTGAAGGAGCATTTGAGAGCTGATGAAGTTATTGGCAGTGAGCTTCTTGTAAACCGATTTGGGTTTGCCACCGGCTTTGTTAAAGGTGAAGTTGACATATACAGTCGAGTGGCCAAGCTGTTTGTGGATGAGGAACAACCGACATTAGGGTTGGGAAGGCCTTCATCATCCGGTTCTTCATTTGTATCCTTATGCAAGGTGCGTGCATATTTGAAATGAATAGTATTATTAACTAATGACGTGATACATAATATATACATATTGGATCTGAACCATTTGTTCTATTCATTATCAACACATACCATAACGATGCATACTTACTAATTTAGTAAATTATCTTGGTGTGGTACTAATGAAGTAAATTATGCATGCTTGGCTTGTCACTGCAGGAACAAATCCACCCACCATTTATGATCACCAACAAAAAGCATGATGAACAGCAAGTCCTCCGACCACTCCCGGTGATCTTCCACGACGGCCGACTAGTCAAGCGCCCTACGCCCTCAACCGCCCTCTTAATCCTCCTATGGATGCCCCTAGGCATCTCACTTGCCTTCATTCGCCTATTCATGGGATTGATATTGCCAATGAGGGCTATACCCTACACGTCTCAACTATTTGGTGGTAAAGTCACTGTGAAAGGCAAACCACCACCGCCCTTCTCCGGTGGAAACTCGGGCGTGCTATTCGTCTGCACTCACCGAACCCTAATGGACCCCGTTATACTCTCCACCGTACTCAAACGTAGGATTCCAGCAGTCACATACTCTATCTCTCGACTATCAGAGCTCCTATCCCCAATCCCCACCGTTCGATTAACTCGTGTTCGGCACGTCGATGCTGAGAGAATCAAGCTTGAACTAACCAAAGGGGACTTGGTGGTTTGCCCCGAAGGAACGACGTGCCGTGAACCTTTTCTTTTGAGGTTTAGTGCACTCTTTGCTGAGCTTACAAACCGAATCGTCCCGGTGGCCATGAACTACAGGGTAGGGTTTTTCCATGCAACGACAGCAAGGGGCTGGAAAGCTTTGGATCCCATATTCTTCTTCATGAACCCTAGGCCAGTTTACGAAGTTACATTCTTGAACCAGTTGCCTGTGGAAGCCACGTGTTCATCTGGGAAAAGCCCTCATGATGTTGCGAATTACGTGCAGAGGATCTTGGCCTCCACGTTGGGGTTTGAGTGCACCAACTTCACAAGGAAGGACAAGTACAAAGTGCTTGCTGGGAACGATGGGACCGTTTCGTATACTTCGTTTGGCGATCAGTTTAGGAAAATGGTGAGTATCTTTAACCCTAAGACGATGAAAGAATAAGATGAACTTCTTTGTTTTGTGGACTACCGTGTGTGGACGTATGAAATAATATTAGTTTAGTTGGGGTGAATTAATTTGTATTTGGTTAATTAATTATTATTTCTTGAACTGTTGAATAAAGTATATGATTGTAAATGCCCATGATTTTGATTGCAACTGATTTTGGGACTTTGAATTGCTAATTAATCAAAACGAAAATGCTAGAAAGATCATTTTTCTATATCATATTTTGTAACCAAACGATGCAGTCGTTGATGGTTGGATTTCATTTTCAATGATTTTAAAGAATAATCTAACCATCAACCATCACATTACATAGTCTGCAAATATGATATAAAAAGACAGTCTCTAGGGTTAAATTAACTATATTCTTAATTTGGGTTTCTTTGTTTTACTATTGTTTTGATTTGTGATTGATGATCAAATGATGATGACTTATTTTGGAGGATTTATAGAGTGGGCCAGACCTTGGGCCGTAATATTGGTAGCTGGTATTTGATTTTTTAGGCTTAGTCCGCACCTAAAATATTTTTCGTATTTTTTGTCATCATTCTTTTTTAATTGAAAATATTAAAGATTTGAACAAACAAAAGAGCATCTGACCTTATCAAAATTGACATTGTCAAAACAAATATTATTGACTAACATACAAAACGATATTTTATTTATTTATTTGTCGTAAAAAATTAAAGTAATTTTTTTGTTGAAATATTTGTTTTCTAGTGACAAAGAATACAAAATGAATAATGAATGGAAGCAAACGCAGCGTTTAATGGAAAGAAGACAAAGAGGCATGCGATGTGACGAAATGATGATGACGTGTTGGACAACGAACCAGTTCAAATGATGACTCAGCTCCTTAGCCGTAACCACGTTGCATCTTAGGCCGAGCCGCCATTCACTCGGAGCTCGCTCCAGTTGGATTGCATATTAGCAATAGATCAGAAAGTATAAAAATATAGACAAATTTTTAAAACAAACGATATTATCAATATTAAAATAAGAGGAGCGGGCTTAGTTTTATAATAAGTTAGTAATAATGTGATTTTATTCTTACCAAAATAGTGAGCTTAGCCTCGCATTGGCCTAACAATAATATGATTCAAAATTGCATTTGACGAGAATCGAACCTTAGGATATTTCACTTAAAATAAAGAGAAATATTATCAAATCGTAGTATTAAGTAAAAAATACGTAATAATTTTTGTATATGTTTTTATGTTTTAACTGAAATATACGTTTCTATTCTTTGTACGTGTTTTATTATATGTTTTATTTTGGTTTTTTCTCCACAAAATAAAATAAAAGTCAGCAACATACACTACCAAAACATTGTGCTATTCTATAAATAAATAAATAAAAACGTTGTGCTATATTAATAGTTAGTAACCATTTTGGTGTATTTTAATGGGGCATGCCAAAAAGTCAAACAACATACAACAATTTTCACATAAAAATAATATACCAATACGGAAAAAAAAATATACCAATGCGGAAAAAAAATAAAGTAAACCATTTTTGGCGTATTTTGAAAAGATTTCACGTGCGGCAAGCAACCCAATGTTTAAGGAAAATAACAAAAAGAAATTAAAAATTTTAATTTTTAAATAAAAGTATTCAACCAACTTTTTTTAATAGTTAAGACTAGGGGTGCAATTCGGGTGAGTTGGACGAGTTGGAAGATCAATTCAATCATAACCCAACTTTTACAATTCGGGCTCGCGTTCCGGTTGGGTTTCATTCGGGTTCATTTGGCCTTGGGTTTAGTTGGGTTAGGGTTTACTTGGGTTGGGTTCGGGTTGCCCAACTTTTTCAAGTTTAATCTTGTAATAACTTAGTTTCCAAGAATTCCTAAAAAAATTAAGCCAAGTAGCATCAAGGCTAGCTAACTTTAATTTAATAAATCCATCTACTATAAAGCTTTAGGATTTAGAGACTACAAATATGGGCTAACTAATCAAAGCCTCTTATTTCCTAAAAACTTAAATAATTATAAAGGGTAATTTATTAAAAAGAATATTATAAAGTGCATTGGTTTTTTGACTTGGCTCACTTGGGTGTAGTATGATCATTAATTGATATGGGTTACAATCTGGTTAGATTGGGTTTGGTTAGTCGGGTTTGGTTGGGTTGGGGATGGACGGGTAAATAATGAACCCAACTCAACCCAATTAATGAACGAGTTGAAATTGGGTTGGGTTCGGGCATGTTATAATAACTCCAAAAAACCCAATTATTTGGATTTAAAGTCGAATTGGACATGGGTAGTTTCGGATTGGCCCAACCCAAGTTGCATCCCTAGTTAGGACGAAAAAATAAATATCACATTTCACACACCGTAGTTAATAGGGGCCTTACCATCAGCCACATTGATTTTAGCCCCAAGTCTAGATCCATGGTAAATACCATTAACAATGGATGCAGAGTAGCATAATCATATCAACATATTCTAAATTAACCTCAACTGTTAAAATAATTTGGTGAATAATAATTGTTATGACAGTAACTATTCACAATTTACTATTTAAATGGATAGTATCTGCCACAAGTACACTCTCAAACCCAAATTCAAATGCGTGTAAATGATCTTATAAGAGAAATTACAAAATGAATAACAAATGGATCTTACAAGAGATATTTAACACGTTTCAATTTACCTAACTCTATTCTGTGTACTCCTCCAACTGAAATTACACTTTTCAACCTAAAAAAAAAAACTGAAAAAACTCCTTTTCCCCATAAATAGAATAACAATAGAAAAATAAATTTAAAAAAAAATCTCAGTTGAGAAAAGTCTCGCCACGTCAGCCAGTTTACTGTTTAGAACAATGTGAAGCTTTCAAGCCTATAGATTTCGTGCCGGCTCGGCGCAGGCCTCTATTCCCGCGGCTTCTGAAACTCCGTTCCGTTTCATCCTCGAAATGCGCCGTCTCCTCCAAAATTCGACCGACTGATATCTAACGCTGACTAAACGTCGTTACGTGTCAGAAACTTGCGAGAGTTCTCACCACGCGGTTTTGCCGTTACTACCTCCATAAATCTTTCTGTCTTCGTTTTCTCAACACGCAAAATATCAAATTTGACCTTCCCCAAAAAAAGAAACCTTTACAAAATTTTCTCTCGGGGTTTTTGTCCATTTTCCCGTCTCCCAAACAATAATTTACGATTGGGAAGATTCGCATTTTCTCGGATCGAATTTCGTTCCGATTCCGACTTTCAACGGCGGAGTTTTGTTTTCCGATTGAGGGAGCGTTGATTGATTCTCTGCATGTCCGCGGCGACTCCGTCTTACTGGTGCTACAGTTGTAGGCGCTTCGTTAGGGTTTTCAACGACGCCGACATCTCCACCGCCTCCGACCTATCCTCCTCAGTGGTGTGCTCGGACTGCGAGAGTGGCTTTGTTGAGGAGATCGACAACCCGACCTCCTCCGGAAACGTGGACTCGCGCCGCGGCAGGAGGTTTTCAGCTGCCGCGATGTACATGATTGGAGCCAACAACCGCTCGGTTTCCCGTCCGGATCATACCGCTTCTGTTCCGTCCGCCCCCCGAAGAGTTAGACGAAACAACGGCGACCGCTCGCCGTTCAATCCGGTAATCGTCCTCCGCGGAACAACGGCCGAAGGAGCCGTCACCACCGAGGAAGGCCGCGGATATGAGCTCTTTTACGACGACGGTAGCGGCTCGGGGCTTCGATCCTTGCCTACAAGCATGTCCGAGTTTCTACTCGGGTCTGGGTTCGACCGCCTACTCGAACAGCTATCGCAGTTCGAAATCAATGGAATGGGGCGATGCGAGCAGAGACCGGCCTCGAAGTCGGCGATTGAGTCAATGCCGACGATCAAGCTCGATGAGGCTCACATAACGGCGGAGCATCACTGCGCCGTTTGTAAAGAACCGTTCGAAGTTAACACCGAAGCTCAGGAAATGCCCTGCAAGCATATATACCACTCCGATTGTATACAGCCGTGGCTTGCGCTCCGGAATTCATGTCCGGTATGCAGGCACGAGCTACCGGCCGATTCGACGCCCGATACGGGTCAGGGTCGAGGTCAGGAGGAGGACGAAAACGCGGGTCTGACAATCTGGAGGCTGCCAGGCGGCGGATTCGCGGTGGGAAGATTTAGCGGGGGGAGAAGAGGCGCTGAGAGAGAGCTGCCGGTAGTGTATACGGAGATGGACGGCGGGTTTAGCGGCGGCGGAGCTGCGAGGAGGATTTCGTGGTCAAGAAATGGACGAAGAGGGAGACAGAGCGGTGGGTTGAGGAGATTTTTCATGAATCTGTTTGGCTGTTTCAGCGGGGGTGTGTCGTCGTCGGTGAGTTCGAGTTCGGGTTCGGAGATGAGGGTGGGGACGCCGACGCCGCCACCATCGACGGGTCGTAGAAGAGTGAGGTTTATGGAATTGGAACCGACGGAGACGTCGACGCCGAGAGGGCGGAGGACTTGGTCTACGGAGGTGAATAGCGGGATTGTGAGATGGTGACACGTGGAAAATGTAGGCCATATGCTTTTTTTGTCCGGGGAATTATGCTTATACGATAATATGCGTAAATGAGCGATTTTAAGTTCAATTCTCGTGAAATGTAAATTTAGCATTATTATTGTTAGCATATTGTAATGTCAAACTTCCCGACTCCCTTTAGTGTAGTTTTTCGTCACCTAATAGAGGCAGTAGTCCCCTTTAGTGTAGGTGGTCGTCGCCTAGTCGGGGCCACGGGAGTTATCTGTGTAATATTGTTTATTAAAAAAAAAATATATATATATATATATATATATATATCATTTAAATGTACTGACTTGTCGGTTCAATAATTCACCCTTTTTCTAATTCAAAAAGTTTGTAAATGCATATCAATTTCAATTTCAGAATCGAAATTTTGAATTCCATATACTCGTGTCGAATTTGGTATTTTTGAAATTGGATTATTTCATTTCAAAATTATGGGAGTTGTACCAAGAGAAAAAAAAAATGTCATCCCATGGCTCTCTCTGCAACCATAAAATTTTATAGTTCTCAATTCTTTTGTGGGAGTAATATATTTAAGAGAGTTGTAATTGAAAAAGATAGTTACATATTTAAGTACAAAGTCAACAAGTCAATAATTAAGTGTGTATCAGAATTGATGCAAGTTTTGAAATTTCAGATCGGATTCAAAATATTAATTGCATTTCAATTCCTATCCAAATTGTTTTCTTGTATTTTTGTATTTTTGTATTTTCTTTAATTTTAAAATTATCGATTTCCGATTCCAATTGGACGAAATATTTTCAGAATTATTTGGACTCGGAATTAGTTTGTACCCTAAATGTATGTCACACTATAGTTCTTGCATTGCTTAGAGGAAACTAATTGCTTGGAATCACAATAACGAATCATTCCGAAATAATGCTTTTGTCGAGTTCACATCGGACTGTTGTTTTTTCTTCTTGTATTTGCCATTTGGTGTGTATTCCATATGAGTCACGAAAATTGAGTGTACGTTTGCCAGATGCCAATAAATTCCAAATGGACAGTGACAGAGGAAAAAAGACAAGGCTTTCAGTATCCAAGTTAGAAATACAAGGTATCTTTCTACTGTTTAGGCTAGCTGGGTTTACAGCCTTTTCTGCAACCCCTCTCTTTTGGGTTGGGGAAATGTCGACAGATGCATCCTCCCCTCTCTCTCTCTCTCTCTCTCTCTCTCTCTCTCTCTCTCTCTCTCTCAATCGCGTAAACTCACTTCAAGTTATGTCATGAATGATTGCAGTGCCATGTAACCGATGACGTTTCATGACAAATATTTGTTGAATAGTTAAAGTAAGTTTTGAACACACGATAACATTTAACGGAGTGACGATGCCAATGAGATTATATATTGGTTTTGAAAAAGAATCTCTCATGCAGTGCACTCTAGTTTCTAGTTCTTGATGGGAAATTTCAACATTCAAATGGATATGACATAAGAACACATCTGAATTATTAATATCAATAAACGGTTCAGACAGTGTTCGTATGTGAAGGTTGCCAAACCCTATTTAGACAAGTACCTTGCTAACATAGTTGACTACGAAACCAATACACAAAATGATCGTCTAGAGTTGCGAAGAAGCAAAGCATAGCACATGCCGGGTGTACCTTTTTGGTGCCAACAGTGTCTCGACCGAAACCGGTAAATATCTTGAAGGGATTTGGAACACGATTTGATTCGATCCTCGCCTGATTTAATTGATTTGTTTCAGTTCTTTCTTTCACGCAAAATACGAACCGCACAACTTGAAAGCTAGATGCCATGAAAACATTTTAGAACCAGATATTGAGTTAGAGAGTCCATGAATTTTACCAGATTTTTTTTTTGTAGACAGGAGTAGACAGATTGGTGTTACATAAAAACTTCCATGCAACTGGTGGCATTCATTTTCACTTTGAATGAGATGTCTTAGGTTTGAATATCTTGGATAATGAATTCGATACCAAATTAAGTTGCATATTGTGTGGCTTAGCCGAACTCCCTCTCTCTTAGTGTAAAATTATTGATTTACTAAAAAAAATATTAAAGTTCTAGAGAGACAAGTCATGGTGACCCTAATAGCATCGATATTGTCCCCACTTAATCACCCGTGCAATCAATAGGTGTAGTTTTTTATGCAAAAGATCTCGATACAATTAAAAGATAAACCATTTTATATAAGTTGTGATTTGTTATGTAAGATGACATGGGACTCTTTACTTTATTCAACACGCCGGACCACTTTGGAGTTGGTCGAACATGGAGCTACATCAGTCATGTTTGGAAGTGAACCCGATAATTTGGGCAAGATTTGAAAGCCCTCTCTGATACTATGTTAAAGTTTTAGAGAGATAGACCGCAGTCCACCACTAATAGTATCGATATTGTCCACACTTAATTGCTCATGCATTCAATAAGTGTGAGGTTTTTATACAAAAAACTTCAACACAACTAAAAGTAGAACTATACTATATAAATTGTAATTTGTTTTGTAAGATAATCGATGTTGGACTTTTTGTTTTATTTAACACATGAATACCTGAGAGGTTCAAATTTTCCCAATATCTGCTTTCACTTCTCTGTTCTTTTACTTCTATAGAAATGGGCCCAAGAGTATTGCCCACGTCGACCCATAACCTTTATCCTTTCTCATACCCCAAAAGAAGATAGTTGGCCCATTGCCCTAAACCCTTTCTCGATTTGAAACCTTCCAATATTATGCAAGGTTGATTGGGACAATTCATAATATTTATGAAACTTTAATGAAAAGTTTTCGGTATTATTCATTTAAATGAAAAATCGTATTTTTACACTAAAAAATTAATTATGGTACTATTCACTTTACTCTTCATTTTGTCCTTATCGTTAAAACTCAAAAATTTTAAGTCATTTTCATTAATTTTCTTTAATATTTATTGGTGCACCCCAATGCCGGCTATAAAAATAAACATGTTAATCACTCTTAAATAATAATTTAATAATTAACATTCATATCACCGATTTACAAAATTTAATTAACAAAATTTAATTTCTAAAGCATTACTCTTGAAAAAGTTCAATCCACCTAATCCATTAAACGAGTTTTTAATTTTATATTATGTATTTTCTCAATATTTAAAGACATAATTCAAATCTCATTTTCATGCTATACGAAACAAAAATGTTCATTGCACAAATTTATTTTGCATTCGATTTATGTTATTGTTAAATCAAGCAATAATGGTTATGAAGAGGCTAAAACACATCTTCAAATCTTCCTAATTTCTAAAAAACGAAGACATCAGCCAGTCTTTTTTTTGAAAAATAAAAAATAAAACATACATGGTACACTGCAATATTTAAAAGCTGTAGGTTGAAGACGGTGGACATCATATGGTCGGGCTAATTACTTTGTCAAAGTCGTGGCTATATGCAGGGTGCTGTGGGTATTTAATTGAGGGAGTAATCTGGTATTGTTCACTTTACTCTTTATTTTGTCCTTATCGTTAAAACTCAAAGTTTTCTAGTCTTTTTCATTAGTTTTTCTTTTAATGAGAGTTTTAACGAAAAGCCCACGGTAGTGTTCACTTTAATAAAAAACCAAAATTTTACACTAAAAAATCAAATCTGGTACTGTTTACTTTACCCTTTATTTTGTCCTTATCGTTAAAATTCAAGGTTTTCAAGTCATTTTCATTAGTTTTTCTTTTAATTAATTTTAAGTTGGGCCAAATATTTTTAACCTAATTTCAACAACCCCATTAAAATATATAGAGTGGGCAAACGCTCTACACTTCCATTATTTATGTAACACTATTTCTCCCATGCAACACAACACTTCGTGAAGATGCGATTTAATGAAAAAAAAAAAGAAGAAGATATTTTTAATAAATGTTACTTTACCTTTCAGTCATTGACTAGGTTTTTGTTTGTTTGTCTTTTTTTTTTTTTTTTTTCTTCCTTATCTTGTTCCAAGAAATATTTTTTTGTAGAAGTTTAAATTTAAAATTAATTAAAAATATTGAGAGAGAACTCGATGTAGGAGTCACACTTTTAATATGTCCATTCACATATGAGTGAGATGACTTATACTTAGCTTGGACAACGTATTCTAAATCATAAAAAATATTTGAGATTTCACCCTAAAATAAAATTTACATTGCAAAGTAAACCCATGCAATTTTTTTTAACTTTCTGTCGTAAGATTTACTATCAACACAACATACAGCTGAGACTGGGTAACAAAACTTGGAGAAAGAACAAAATAAGTCGGTGCCGATTGTCAAACCGCGTTTGCACAACAGAGTCTGTGAAAGAATCCAACTCACGTCACGTACGTATATAAAAACTTTGCATGCAACTTACCTTCCCTCTCCGGTCCCTTGAGTTTGTGAGATTGATTGAGAAAGCACACCCGATTCATTTGTTTGTTATATTGACTTCACTCTCCTCCAACACTCTGGTCTTGTTAAAGCTAATCATCGTTATTCAATCATAAAACTACTATCTTTAGTGACATCAAATCCACTAGAATAATCAAAAGCATTTTTCACATATGTAGACTTAACCTTCTTTTTCTTAAAAAATGGATACTAGAAGCTTGTATCCTCATAATATAAATGTTAAAATTTAATTTTTGTGGAAAGAGTTAATTTTTTGTCGGATACATGTTATTCAGTAGCTATACGTTCAATATCATGTAAAAAAATTAAACCGTCATGTTTTCTAGTTTAACATCATAACATGCAAGATAATTTTGGGAAATGAAAAGTTGGATCGTAGTGAAGTTCCCCTAAAATTTTCTCACTTTGTATACCAAAATTTCCACCAATTACGTGTGTGCCAAATCTTTGTCCCACTGTATGGGAATAAAGGCGTCGGAGACTTTTGAAATATTTCCAGACCAACTTGTCCATGCATGCTAATAATGTTTGGTTTTTTGCCATTAATTCTACCAAGAAAACTTCAAACCCTAGAAAGTCAGGGCTCTTTTATTGGCATTGACAATGCAGATGGTCCCTTAGAGCAACTCCACCCTTATCCATTTTGTGCCAGCACCCAGCCCATTTATCCACTTAATTGAACAGTAACAGACTCAATGAACAGTAATAGGCCAAAGCAGATCCACCCAAAAAAAAAATGTGCTGGCACCTAGTCTAAAAATGCGCTGGCACAAACGATCTCCACCCCTACAAAATGCGCTGGCACCCAGTCCATTTAAAATATTAAATAATTTTTTTATAAAATAATAATAAAAAAAAAAGTTTTAATTTCGGATAGGATTTTTAACCAATCTCGTCACGCCACGTGTCATTATTCGAACGTACTATTTTTTGAATAGATTTCCGCTAAGATTTTCAACCAATCCCGACAACCCACGTGTCACTTCCTGTTTACAATAATTTAGGCAAGATTTCGATAAGATTTTTAACCAATCTCGTCACGCCACGTGTCATTATCCGAACGTACTGTTTTTTTAATAGATTTCCGCTAAGATTTTCAACCAATCACGTAGTGCCACGTGGCATTGTCCAGACCCTCATCTTCTTTTTTTTTGTCCATATAAACCCTACATCCCTACATCCATCCTCACACTAAACTCAATCCTTTTTTTTAGCTCAGAATTCTTCTTTATCGTTTTCAAATCTTGAGTTCTTACAATGTCTTCTTCAAGGAGAGCGTATAAACAGTTGCAAGAGCAGCAGAAAAGGTTGTTGGCACAACAGGAAGAATTGGTCAATCTTGACCAAGATGGAGGTGGAGATGAGGTCTTCGCAATGGAGGAGGATGAGGATGATCACCATAGAAGGCGGAGGGCCTCACATTCCCGCCGTATCATGCAAGCTATGGGTCAGATAGCCAAACCCGGACGTGCGGCAAACATCGATAGAAGAAGGGAAATACGAGGTAAAGATCTCTTGGAAGATTATTTTATTCCCAACAGCGTTTACCCTGATCATGTTTTTAGACGTCGTTTTAGAATGCAACGAAGTTTGTTCGCTAAAATCATGAGTGATGTTTGCAACCATGATCCATATTTTGTGCAAAAAGAGGATGTTTTTCATGTGCTAGGTCTTCTTCCTGAGCAAAAAATTACGGCTGCCTTGCGAATGCTTGCATATGGAGCATCTGCAGATCAAGTGGATGAGATCGCAAGGATGGGAAAAACAACAGTTCTGGAGTCCCTGATGCGGTTTTGCTCTGCAATTGAAGCCCTCTACACCAATGAGTACCTTCGGCAACCCACGCCAAGGGACATGCGAAGGCTTCTGAGGAAGGGTGAGATGCGAGGCTTCCCTGGCATGATTGGAAGCATCGACTGCATGCACTGGACATGGAAAAACTGTCCAAGTGCGTGGCAAGGAGCTTATGGCGACAGAAAAGGAGCCAAAAGCATCATTTTGGAAGCGGTGGCTTCTTTTGATACATGGATTTGGCATGCTTTTTTTGGTGTTCCAGGAGCTCAGAATGACCTAAATGTCCTTGCCCAATCTCCAGTGTTTGACGAACTGCTACAAGGGCGTGGCCCGAGATGCACATATTGGGTTAATGGTACTAAATACGAGGGACCATACTACCTTGCAGATGGTATTTACCCAAGGTGGTCAACATTTGTCAAAACAGTGCCACACCCGCAGAGTGAAAAAGATAAACACTTCGCAAAGTGTCAAGAAGGGTGTAGGAAGGATGTCGAGCGTTGTTTTGGCATCCTGCAAGCTCGTTGGGCCATTGTCAGGAGTGCAGCTAGAATGTTTGATGTCGAGGCTCTTCGATCCATCATGATGACGTGTATTATTCTTCACAACATGATTGTTGAAGACGAGTATGATTATGATGCCGTCGATGAATACGAGCCGGATCCGATGAACAACTCAAGAACACAAATCTACTATGCTCATGACCGGACCGAAGATCCTGTGCAACACGAGCCGTTGGAACGGGATGGACGTTACAATGAATTGATCGTTCAACGATACACTTCATTGCAAGAGCCATACTGGCACATAGCCCGCCAGAATGACTTGATTGACCATCAGTGGAGATTGCACGAAGGCGAAGATAATTAAAATAAGGCTTGTGGTTGAAGAATAAAGTGTATTGTTTTTTAAGTGATCTTATTTAGTGTGTTTGCTTTTTTTTTAAGTTTAAATGGTGAGGTTATGTAATTTTATTTGGTGTTTTAAGTTTAAATGGTGTTTTAAAGTTCTAAAAATAAATAAGAAATTAAATAAAGTTCTAAAAATAAAT
Source organism: Pyrus communis (assembly GCF_041283825.1). Taxonomy (NCBI): domain Eukaryota; kingdom Viridiplantae; phylum Streptophyta; class Magnoliopsida; order Rosales; family Rosaceae; genus Pyrus; species Pyrus communis. The sequence continues at coordinate 6,135,863 of NC_142565.1, forward strand.
AAGAAATTACATAAGAAATTAAATAAAGTTCTAAAAATAAATAAGAAATTACATAAGAAATTAAATAAAGTTCTAAAAATAAATAAGAAATTACATAAGAAATTAAATAAAGTTCTAAAAATAAATAAGAAATTACATAAGAAATTAAATAAAGTTCTAAAAATAAATAAGAAATTACATAAGAAATTAAGTAAAGTAGTACAAATAAATGCGAAATTATACAAAGTCTGTGGAGTTAGGATATGTGGTGCTAGGATCTTGGTTGCTAGGATTTCTGTAGCTGGAACCCCCTTGACTTGTTTCGGCATCTCTTGCACGCCTCCTTCGCACGACATCTCTTTTTTCTGATGTCCAAAAATATTTTGAATTCGGAGACAGTCCTACTAGAGACTTGTTCATAGTGTCACGATCTGTTTGAGCCATCCTTTCTTCTCTAAGCATCTCATTCTCTCGATGAAGTGCTTCTCTAATCATCTCGTTCTCTCGATTAACTATTTCTCTTTGTCTCTCAGACGCCGCATCACGAGCCTCAGTAGCTGCAATAATTGCTGCCACAGCAGCAGCTTTTTCCTCATCTCTAGCCTTTTCCCATGCCATGTTCATTTCACCTTGACGAGTAAGTTCCTCCATATATTTAGTGTAGTCATTTTTGGAAGAACTACCTTTTTTCTTTGATGCCTTTTTACCTTGAGGCCTGAGGGACTGACGAGTCGGTTGGGTCTCTGGCACTTGTTCAGGTATCCCTTCCGTGTCTTCAAATGTGTTGGCTTCTTGTTCGGCTGTGTCTGCTTCTGGCGAACTGTGTAGACCCATACCGTGCATGACAACTTCTGGACCGGTTGCCACAATTTGGTATTTAGGGCAATCTTTGACAATTTGCCAACATTCCCATTTGTTGAATGATTTGTTATGGTTCTTTGCATTGTAGAATGCTTGTGCTTGTAGTGTCTATAAAAATTACATAAAAATTACATAAGAATTGTGGAATGCATAAAAATTATATAAAAATTACATAAAAATTACATAATTTGGAATGCATATTACATAAAAATTACATAAGAAATTAAATAAGAATTGTGGAATGCATAAAAATTATATAAAAAGTACATAAAAATTACATAAGTATTTGGAATGCATATTACATAAAAATTACATAAGAAATTAAATAAATTAAAATAATCAAATCGGGTGGAATGCATATAAATAAATAAAAATATTGTTACCTCATCCGCTAAACTTGTCCCACTACGCAAATTACCAGAAGCATGAGAGAGGGCGTTTTTCCAACAAGTAAAGGATGCGTTGAGTTTTTTCCAACGACCTTGAAGACCTTGACTAGATCTGGCATCTTTTCCATGTACATCTTTTCCATGTACATCGTTGAACGATTTCGTAATTTTACTCCACATTTCTCGCTTATCCATCTCATTACCCGTAATCGGGTCATGAGTAGTGCGAACCCAACATTCACACAACGTAACATCTTCACTGAGCTTCCACGAAGTCATTTTTTTCTCTCAAAGTGTACAAAATATTCAAATGTAGAAAGTGTAGAAAGTGTAGAAAATATTGAAATGTGGTGTAAGGTGGAAGATGAGGGTTAGGTATTTATAGAAAAAAAAAATTAATTTTTTAAAATTTTTCTGTATTTTTTAAAATTTTTTTGACATTTTTTAATTAATTTTTAATAAATTTTAATGTTGTAATTAATCGGGACCGTTGGATTTGAAAAATAATCAAATCCAACAGCACTCATTACGCCACGTGGCCAACGGTCAAATTTCTGACCGTTGGGCCTTTTTTTTTTTTTTTTTTAAATTTTTGGTGAAATAAACGTGGACCGTTGATCTGTGATCGGACGGTCCAATTTAAAATTGAAATTCAAATTTTTTTTACCGTTGGAAATCCAACGGCCTAAAAAACTAGCCGTTGGAAATCCAACGGCTATGAGGAGGCCACGTATCCTTCACCCCGGACGACTGCAAGTTGCCCTGCCGCGCGGGCCCCACCGCCTGCAAAGCTGTCGGCTACTCGCGACGCCTCCCGCGTGTTGTGCACGCGCCAGAAACAGACCGGGGAATGGGTCTGTCCATTTTGGGCTGGGCTCTTGACTGGCACGGGCTGGGTGCCAGGCAAGTTGGCGGGCTGGAGCACTTTCCCTGCATGCCGGGCTGTTATTTGGACTTGGTGCTGGGCTAAAAAAGCTCCGGTGGAGCTGCTCTTAGGGTAACCAAGCTAATGGACGCACTCAGGGACATGTGGTTGGCCATGGAAGCTCTGATAATATATAAGAAAAACTAATGAAAATGGTTTGAAAACTTTGAGTTTTAACGATAAGGACAAAATAAAGGGTAAAGTGAATAGTACTATGATTGATTTTTTAGTGTAAAAATATGGATTTTTCATTAAAGTAAACAGTACCGAGAGCTTTTCGTTAAAGTTCCTTAATATATATGCATGTAACTTGAAGCCTTCAAACTATTAGGTCTAAAGATTATCACCACATGCTCGCAGCTATATCTTTCTTGTGAGACATTTAGTTTTTGACACTGCTCCAGTCAAAGCATGCCTAGGTATTGTGATTTCATCAGAGAACCCACACGATTCCATTTCAGTCTCTATCTGTTTGGTATTAGGTGTGCTTCAAATTTATTTGAAGATTTTATCCTTGTCGGAACCAGCAAATTACTTAAGTGGTATTCAAGCTTTTAGATGAGATTAGAGTGCATGAGCTATCGCTCTTTATTTGGTGGATAATTGGGTACTCCAATCATTGATCAATTCTCGATAAATACAGATTTTTGGATTATTTAGACTCTACATTTGAGCGAAACTAGATTTATCTAGAATGAAAAACATTTTCCACCAAAGATTGTAGAACATAAGAATAAATCGGAATGATACTGCTAGTATTAGTGACTCAAATTGAATTTAGACGACACAAGATTAACAATTTAACAGTATAATTTATCGTGTTATAGTTTGCATTTAAATTCTAAATTTGAATATTAAGACAATGATTGACGAGGGTCTAAATGATAGAAGTTACATTGACTGAATGAAAAACATGGTATATGGTAAGTCAAGACTGGCATGCAATAAAGCATTTCTGATTAAAGTAAAAGGTTTTGAGTGACATTTGGACTGATACAAGTAGTTGGGGTAGGCTGCCTTCAAGACCAAAGTCAAGAGTTTACATGTATGCCGAAATTTTCAACATTAATATTAATGCCGGTGGTAGTATAATACTGTTGAGCTTAAAAACAACTAAGCTTATTTGTTGCGTATGTCGAATAACTAATTAGCTAACTATGTCTTTCGATTGAATACGTGACGTGCCAACTGGTAAAACCTCACTCGCTGAGAAAATAAAATGGGTTCGACCGTATGGACACAAATATTCAAAAGAGTTAAATAAGTTCATTGAATTGATAACAGACTGTATGGACATAAATATTCAAAAGAGTTAAATGTCTTGATCGAAAATGTAGTTCAGCTATTGGAGTGTCGAAGTCTAAATGCACTTGTGAATATTCAATCATAAAATGGGTTCGACCTTAATGTATCGAACAATGTAACTTGGTAAAACCTCACTCACTGAGAGACTAATAAGATGACCCATTTCAACAAGGACTGAGAGATCCCTTGTTGACAAATTTGGATAGATAGTCAACCGAACTTGGAGCAGTGCTGTTAATCCAAACTGTAAAGCACAGATCGATCGCCTGACGATATAGTTCCAGTGTTATTTATCCAAACTGTAAGATGTTGTCATTTTTCAACTACAATGTTGTTTATCTAAACTAGAAGATATGCTTGACGAAGTTAGGAATGTCGGTGTTATCTCAAAGATGAGAGGGTTTCGCATAAAGCAATAAATTGTGTAGGGCAGATATGTGTGTTATGTTGAAGGTCCAGCAAATGTTGTAGAACCTCTTCAATTTATAGGAATGATTTTCACGTTATTACAACATGCTGTAGTAGCTTCCTATCTGTGTTGTACTTCTCGGCACCAAACTATCCTGACCTCTGCTGACATGCCCCAACCTCAATACTCCCAAATACCAGGGTCGGCACGTGCTGGCCGACACCCGAGAGTGATGAAGCCATTAAAAACATGCATACCAATAAAATATTTAATTAAAAATATATAAACCGATGCAGAATCGTGTTCAGAGCGTACAATTACTAAGAATAATATGGAAGGAATTATTATGAAAAGGTACGAACAAAAAAATGATACCTATACTGAGAAGACTCAAGAATATCTATGTTGTAGAGTCCTGATGCCGGGATCATGTGCCTCGAATATAAATCCTGAAGGGGGTGCAAAACAGAAAAGGTGAGTGGACCAAAGTTTATAATATTAGTACTAATAATAGGAAAATATTTTACTTTTGAACATAATAACCCCTTATTTGGAAAACGTATATATATAATACTACATAGTAGGTTTTATGAAAACCCTAGCATGCAATGAAAAATGTTTGCAAAATCGATACGTATAAAACCATGCTTAAAAATGCTGAAAACGTCGTCCGAAGGCAAATCCGTAAATCTCATCAGTAAAGTAATCAACTAAGGGTATCATAATCGCTCGAAGGCAGTACCTGTCCATCACCTGAAGGTGAAGCTGAATAACCTATCCATCACCCGAAGGTGAAGCTGAATAACATGTCCATCACTCGTAGGTGAAGTTGTATAAAATAGCATACATCCACACCGACACTAGATGCAGCTAGTGAAGTTGTTCGACACCGCTTTCGGCAATGAAGCTGGGGGTATATATAATATATCATATCTCACTCTTCCATCATTTGTGTCTTATGGCCATAGACAATACCCATGGTGTGCGGACGTGCCGTATGATAAACCACTAGGTAAGTATCGAAAACATAACTTAAAACATCGTATCAAAACATCGAAGCTCAAAAACTCAACCCTCGTTTCATAAATCATATAAAACCGTGAAAGCTATCCAACTCAAATCATTCTCATAAATCACATTCCATAATATTTCATAGGGCATAAAAACAATAGTATTAAACATTTTCTAAGTGTAAAACCAATAGTTTATAACGTTTCCTAAAACGTAAATTAAATAAATCATAATATAGAAATCCATAAAATATAAATCATATTCAAATCACAAACTATGCCATGTATGCTAGGTAATATTTATAAAAATATATAGGTTAGGAAGGGGTCCACTCACTAGTTTTCCATTGCCCGAAAGCTGCTTGAACTATCGAGAATGTGATCATTTCCCGCCAACATGCCTAAACACAATTAGGAACCTTTTAGTAAAACTATACTAAAACGTTATAATTTTGGAAAAAGAATGGCAGATTCAAATTTGCCACATCAAGGAACCTTGGGTTTTCCTCTACGTGCCGCCGTGCTTGGCGGTCGGCCGTCCCGACTTGTCGGAAAATCCAACATCTCCAAAAATTTCCAAATTTGACAAAAATAAAGATCTTGATGAGAGGAACAACTTTCATATTTGCGACCAAGGCCAATTTGGTCGGAAAAAGCCCTAATTTCATGAAAACATGTCGAAACCCTAGATTTGGGTGTGTTTTGATTCGACCTCAATTCGAACTCTGACACCCCTAAACTTGTTTGGGCTTTGTTCCTGGGTTCAAGGTGAGTGGTTTGATGGTGGTAATGGTCGACAATGCTTTCACGATGGGCGGATCTCCGCCGTGACACCTTCGGAACCCACGAGTTTCGTTCTTTCTCAAAACAGGGTCAATCTAGGTGAGTTTTGGATGGAAATGAACGAGGGAAGGTTGGGTAGGTGTTTGGTAGTGGGGGTAGGCCGTGAATCGCCTGGAAAATGGACGGAAAAGCCGTCGAAAATTGTTGCAAATGTAGGTCGAGTCGAGGGGAGGAACTAGGTCAAGGGTGATCCGGTGCTCCTCCACTCTCTCCTTTCCCCTCCTTTCTTCTCTCCCCATTGGTCACTCTCTTTTTCCCTTCTTTCTGATCGGGCGTCCCGCCCCTCATTTCTCTCATTTATATTTCATCTCCACCACCCATCTTTTCTTCCCTTTAATTTGGGTCACACACGTGGTTTTCCAGATTTTGTTCCAAAAATCTGGAGCATTCCAGAAAATATTTAAATGACTATTTTGTCCCTATTTTTACTCGCCTATAACTTCTTCTTTATAGCTCCAAATCATGTTCCGTTTGCGCTCACGCGCTCATGTCAATGAGTACTACCCAAATACGCCAAGAAAACAGATTTTACGTGACATGACAAGGTGGCCAACAAAAGTCAACGCATTTGCCTCGAAAGGCATTTTCGTAAATTCACATTTTAAAATTATAAAAACTATAATTTTTGGGGATAGGTCGTTACATCTGCGTAAAGCTCGGCCATTCCTACTAGGCTTAAGACTTTGAATCTAGCTCTCTTTCATGTTTAATTCATTATAGATCTTGATCAGCTATGAACAATGATTAGCCGGATATTACAAACCTTATCATTGTTCAATGATTAGCCGGTTATTACGAACCTTATCATTGTTCATTCTAATCCTTAACAATCTCACTCACTTTTGGACTCAACCGGATCCAATCTTGATCCCCAACGAATCAAATACTAATTAGGACTCGACTATCTCTTTCTGAGCTAGACATTAAGAATAGATGTAGGTGCTGGCAGTCTTCATTTTGGGCCAAACTCAAAGTTGTACTCGGACCATGTCTAATATTTTGGGTCCAAACAAATACATGTTTAATAGTTAATCAAATAATTGTCTACTAATAAGGTTTAAGAGTCGAGCTTCACCACTCAGTACTACAGTCTGGTGGTATTCCTCTTCATTTGGAAGTGAGTGGTCTTAGGTTTGAATCTCGTGGATACAAATTCGATATCAAATTAGGTTGCCCATTGTGTGGCTTAGCCAAACTCCCCTTTTGCTTAGTGTAAAAATACTGATGTATTAAAAAAAAAAAAAGTTGAGACTCAAATTAATAACGAATAATGCTAGAGATATATATATATATATAAAATGCTAGAGAGATCATCTGTCGTTATTGAACCCACGTAAAAAACACCCTATTTGTGTTTGTATAAAACACTCTATCTGTGTTTGTATTTATTCACTCACTAATATAATGAGTATCGTACTATTTCTGAAAAAGCAGTAAAAAAATACAAAATAAATGTAAATTAAAAAAAAAATCATTGACTCATGGAAATAAAATTCTAAAATTAGCGCAATATACTTTGTAAAAAAAAAAAATTAGTGCAATTTACACTAAAAATTGAAGGAAATCAGAGCATAATTGAGGTGATGCTTTCTCCACAAGGAGATTTGATTTGAAACTTTATTTACGAACAAGATTGTTATGGAGTAGTAATAGATGAATAATTATTTTCAATTTTAATCCTCTTTTTGGGGTGGTTGGATTCGAAGCTTAATCAACGAGAAAGAAAAGAATTAAGCACAGTCCAGCCACTAATATATATATTCATGGCTCGTAACCAACAAGCAAATGAAAAAACAGCAGCTGTCTAATTTTACAGAATATAATTCGACCTTTAAATTGTTCACCAAGCAAAAGAAAGTAGAAGAGCAAAAACCAAGCTGTCAATCGTATAACTATTATGTACGTGAGGGATGTTTGAATACAAAATTTTTATGAGAGCTTAGACGGAATATGAATGAAAGCATCTGACTGGCTCTAGAGATGAATATTGGTAGAGCTTACCAAATACACCATTGATCTCAGGCAACATTTAAAGATTACTAGATTGTAAGTAAAGGAATGATATTCCCTTTAACGTGAATATATGTTGGCTTTGAGCTCTATCTAGGCCGGGATCCTGCTCTTGAGGAGGCGGAAACAAAAAGGTAATAACTAAAGGAGTGTGATATTCACACACACCATTTTACTTTTCACACATTTTTTTAATTTTCGACCGTCGGATCAAATAAATTGAAGAAAATCAGCGGACATAAATTATCAAGGGGTGTGTGAGCCGCACACCCCTAACTAAAAATACAAAAAAATCCATTATAACTCCTAACAGATAATATCGGTTTTATAAATAAATGCTCTTAATTGTTTAATATTACAAAAGTTAGCGCTCTTGAGAACTTGATTAATTACAAACCCCTAGCAATAAAATCAAAACTTTTGATTGCGTAACATCTCTTTTATTTTCTTAGCCATCTCACTTTTATTTGGTAGAAATACATAATCATGAGATTTGCATGTAATAAGTATCTTAAAACAAATTTTGTGAGAGAGAGAGAGAGAGAGAGAGAGCACCTACAAGACACCACACTCACACACACTAGCAAGCAGAAATTTACCAATTGTGTCCGAAATACGGATGATATATTACATGTTATTATATAAGTGAAAAAAGTTTTCTTTGTTAAGTAAGTTTCATTGTATAATGTTATGCGGTGTACTCTACTCGTATTCTGGCTACGTGGGAAAATGTCTCCTCACGCGGACCATTCGCCCCATTCACACGCACACCTACAACAAATACAAAGACCCCGCCACAAACTCTCTCTCAAACTCCCCTGCAACACCAACACGTTCAAATCCCAACTCCAACAAAAAAAAACATACATTCCGTTCGAATTCAGTTCCCCGATTCGTAATTTCAGCAGAACAATGCCCATTCTCCTCGCCCTCCTCCTTCTTCAACTCCTCACCACCCTCTGTTTCTCTGCACCAAAACCAGAAACTCTAATCCTGCCCCTCAAAACACAGACCCTCCCACAGGGGTCCCTCCCAAAATCCACCAACAAGCTCTCCTTCCACCACAACGTCACCCTCACAATCTCCCTCTCCGTCGGCTCTCCACCGCAGCAAGTCACCATGGTCCTCGACACAGGCAGCGAGCTTTCGTGGCTTCGCTGCAAAAAAGCCCCCAACTTCAACTCTGTCTTCAATCCACTCGCCTCCAAGTCCTACTCCCCAGTCCCCTGCTCCTCCCCCGTCTGCCGGACCCGAACCCGCGACTTCCCCATACCCGTTTCCTGCGACCCGAAAAAGCTCTGCCACTCCATTCTCTCCTACGCCGACGCCTCCTCCATGGAAGGTAACCTCGCACGGGAAACTTTCAATCTCGGGTCGTCCGCCCAACCCGGTACCATATTCGGGTGCATGGATTCCGGATCCAGTTCGAACGCTGATGAGGACTCCAAGACAACCGGGTTAATGGGCATGAACCGCGGTTCATTATCCTTCGTTACACAGATGGGATTTCCGAAATTTTCCTACTGCATATCGGGTCGCGACTCGTCTGGTGTTTTGCTTTTCGGGGAAGCGAAGTTCGATTGGCTCAAACCGTTAAATTACACCCCACTGGTTCATATTTCAACCCCATTGCCGTACTTCGACCGGGTAGCGTACACGGTCCAGCTGGAGGGGATCCGGGTTGGAGGGAAGGTGTTACTGCTCCCGAAGTCCGTTTTCGTACCGGACCATTCCGGGGCAGGTCAAACAATGGTCGACTCGGGAACCCAGTTCACGTTCCTACTCGGTCCGGTTTACACCGCGCTGAAAAAGGAATTCACTCAGCAGACCAAACCGGTGCTTAACCTTTTGAACGACCCGAATTTTGTGTTCCAAGGAGCGATGGATTTGTGTTTCCAAGTCCCGACGAACCGGCCGAGTCTGCCCGCGTTGCCGACAGTAACACTGATGTTTCGGGGGGCCGAGATGAGCGTATCGGGGGAAAGGCTGCTGTATCGGGTGCCGGGAATGGTGAGGGGCGGGAATCAGGTGTATTGCTTCACATATGGGAACTCTGACTTGCTGGGCATACAGGCGTTTGTGATTGGTCACTATCATCAGCAGAACGTGTGGATGGAGTTTGATTTGGAAAATTCTAGGGTGGGAGTGGCTGAGGTTAGGTGTGAACTTGCAAGTCAAAAGCTTGGTCTCTAGGTGCTTAAGTGGGACCCCTGCTGGGTCTGAGCTGGCAAATCTTTGGTGGGGTCTATTTCTGGAGAATAACTTACACTTCGACTATGTTATTGTAAAGGTATCTTAAATTAATAACGCATCATAACAAAAAATAATTGTTATTGTGCTATTGGTTTAAATACTGTTGCAGTTTGTATCTTACGTTATTAGTTTAGAATATTGGACGTAGATAAGTCTTTTGAATGGACCATGATGAGGCCAACATAGTGTTGGTACTGGATAGGTGGCCCATTTTGTTCAGATATTATGTGGTCATATGTGGATAATTTGGGTAATTACCAAAAATTTTGGGGGGGGGGGGGTACTGTTTTTGGTTTTCGAATAGTTTAATTTTACTATTTTAGTAATTTTAATTTTAAATTTTTGTTAACAGTGAGATTCTCTGAATCTCAGTTGGGGTAATTGAGTTTTTTTTCAGTGACGGCAGGAGGGTGCAGTGTCCATTTCCCAAGATTCCAACTCCAATGGTGATTTTGGATTGTCTGTGGGACCCAGGTGGATGATGAAGGGTAGATTAGACAAGTGGGTTATGTTGTTTCGTGTCATATTTATTATCATAACGAATTATAACGTGTCAAACTCAATAACCTTATGAATTCTTAAGAGATGATTCGGTAACGACCGACTCGTTAACAGTTTATCTTTTTGTGTCAGCTTAATAGGCTATACCTAAAATTATCATGCCTAATGTTAGACTTGGCAAATAGATCGTATTTGTGTCATTTACATATAATATCTATTATTTTAACGTATGATCTGATAATGACATTACTAATTAACGAATTAATTCGAATTTGTTATTTTTGTATCATTTCGTGTCGAGTTAATAGTAAATTTAAAAAAAATTTCACGCCTGCACAAAGATGCTAATCTATCAGGATTCATGGAATTGCACAATTTGCTTTCTAACTTTGAGTGCCCCAATGTAAAACATTAGCTTATTTGATTTGTAGTATAGAATCATACATCAATTTTCGCACTTCAATTTCTTTGGCTGAATTGTGATTTTGTAATTATGCAATGGCAATTCTATATGAAGACTTACATGGAACGTGATTGCCTCTGTTGTGGCGTTCAGATCTAATAATATCATATTATGTGTAAGTTAGTTTTTCATATAATATGTTATTGGATTGAAACGGCACATGATGATGAGTTAGTTTTTCATATAATATGTTATTGGATTGAAACGGCACATGATGATGAACCTATTACATTGAACTTGCTCTCCCTAATAAACAACCTAATTACTTATTTTCTTCTTTTTATATACAATGATATATCTACGCATGAAGATGATGGAATAAATTAGTTGAAAACTCACTATTCTCGAAAATAAGACTTGAAATCTTTTTACTTACCAATGAAATGATTACTATTAAATTGTATTACTAAGAGCATCGTCAGTGGAATCTCTAAATAGGAACAATCACCGTGTAACATAAGTGTAAAACAAATATAAAGACAAAATGAATCTCCAACAGATCAGAAAGAATGGTGTGCTTAAGACAGGATACTGATTGTGGAATCTTGAAAGAGAGATATTTTTTAGTGTGCTGGAACACGACCCAGTACACCAAAAGCGTGTATGTTTGCACTCACTAAGGCTCACTGGACTAGACTGGCGTAGCTAAGAATATTAATCTGTGTTTGCTTCAAGCCAGGACTGAGTTTAATAGGACTACCTCGGACTCGTTCCGACTAAACTCTTCACTAGTTAGGCTTAGCGAGGCCGGGGCAAAAAGGATGGGATTGCAAAGACCAACACTTTGCATCATCATCATGCTGAGGCTTCAACTTCCTATGTCGTCTTCCACATATCTCCAATCCATCGCCATTAAGCTTTTCTTCTCCGACCGTCGCGTCCTTCTCAAGGCCGTTAAGCACTCCGCCGGGAAGATGCGTCAGCAAGTTTGTCATTGATTGGCAGAGATCAATAGAAATCAATTGCAAATCCGACGACCAAGCCTCTACAAATTGAAAAAAAAAATTGGGATTTTTCTGGGTTTGATCTGGAGAGAAAATAAATTAAAAGAAGAGAAATATGAGTTTTAATTGAAGAGAAAGCAAATGAAAATAAGAGAAAGTTTATGGTTTTGATTATTAGTGGGAGAAAATCTGGGCTTGAGATGAACAAAATGCAAACCAGATGAACAAAATGCAGTGTGTATTAATAATAACAAAATATTAATAAAATGAGTTTAAAATGACAAAAAGACTCTAAAATAATTTAATCCGTCGTTTAGTATGATGCTGCACCAAATATTTCAGTATCTTTATACTACTTAGTCCATGTCAAGCCAATCTAGCTTGATTCTTAAAGTTAATCTAGTCCGAAATAATTCAACATAATAAACACATCCCAAGTGTAATGACACTGTATTAAAAGTTTAAATTTATTTTCATTCGATTATATTGTAACACTTGACGTAACAGCCCAGCCCAGGTTCCAAGTGGAAAAACAGAGTACAAACGGCGTCGTGACGAAACAGTAATTGAACTAATCTCTTTCTTAGACTAACCAAACAGTCCGACAGACAAAACAATAAGCTTTATCAGACTAACCAAACAGAGTACACGAGGCAAAACGCGTCCGAGTCGACTCAAATCTCTGCACGCTCCAACTCGCTCCCTTTCTTCCACCGAAGAAACGTTTGCATGGCGTTTTCGTGAAACGCCGCCGGTTTATGTAATCTGAACAATCTAAAGTCGTTTCTTCCCGGCAAGTCTTTAATCTCCTCGCATTTCTCAGTCTCCTCGTGATCTCTGATCGTTTTAATTTTCTTGATCATAAATTATGAAAGGCTTCGTCCAATCTGCCTCTGTAATTCTTAATCTCTCACAGCATTCAATTGCGACCTGAATTACTGTTTTTTTCTTCTTTCTTAAAAGATTTTTTTTTTTTGTTAATTGTATAGTTTAGGGAATGTGATTTGGGGATTAGGGATTTGTTGATTTGTGATTTGCGGATTAGGGTTTTGTTGATATGTGATTTTTTATCAGGAATTTGAAGTTAATTGGATCTTAGTTATTTCAGTCGTGAGTTTTTACTGCAAGTCAATTGGGAATCTTGAGTTAGGTTTTTTGCATCAAACTAGCTTCTTTTTGTTTTTGAATTAAGAGCATTACTGAATGTATGTTTACATATTTTTTTTGCGTGTTTCAGTTCAGTGAACTGGAAAGTCAGTGAGTTCATAGTTTCAGCAGAGGGCTTTTGAACTCAACAATCATGAGTTTTGTGTTCCGGGGCAGCAGAGCGGATATCGAAAGTGGGTTCCCGGAATTCATACCAGGGCGGCGTGCAATGGTACATTTCTTGTCTTTCACAAGTTTTGTATATGGTCTTGGCTATAGTTGTTAGTTTCTATTGCATTTGGCTCTAATTTTACCTTATTCCTTAAGAATAAGGGTGGAGGTTTCAGTTTCATGGTTTAATCGATGGTCAGTGTGTATGCAATTTGAGCTGTTTTTCGCAGTTGCTAATCCCCTTTGGGCCTAATTTCACCTTCTCCCCCTTGAGAGCAAGGGTGGAGGGTGAGTTATGGGGTTTAATTTATGGCGAGTGTCTGTGTAAATTATCTAGGGAAACAGGGGGCAAAGTTATTAGTGTAATTTTTATTGATATTGGCTGTTTTGTATCAGCGTGTTCATCCACCACGCTCTGTCAATTCCAACTCACTTGCTTTTCTTGTCACAGGTACTTATAATCCTATCCTTTGTCTTTTTAGTCTTGTAATTATGTTAGTTGGTTCTAATTTCTGTTTATATGTTTGCAAATTGCCAGTTCTCTTGCTGTTCATGATACTGAACTCACACCAGATGTCACCGAATTTTCTGGTATTGTCTTTCTAGCATGTGTAAATTGTTTTGCTACTTTTACTGGTCAAGGTTGCTGTTCGTTAGATTGTTATATGAGAAATTTAAACATCCTTATGCATGTAGCTGTGGCTAGTTCTTGGTGTCTTTTTGATGGCTACAACATTAAGGATGTATGCAACCTGTCAACAACTTCAAGCTCAAGCACAGGCTCATGCAGCGTCAGCCAGTGGCCTTCTTGGTCATACTGAATTGCGGTTGCGTATGCCACCATCAATTAGCTTAGCAACAAGAGGGCGCCTTCAAGGCCTCAGACTTCAGCTTGCACTTCTTGACCGGGAATTTGATGACCTAGGTTGGTAGTTATATCCCGTCTAAAATGATTTTTATATCTTGAAACCCAATACATGGCTATCAATATTTTTAATTAGCCAAACCATAGATTTTTCTCTTAACGTTGTTTACATGCCTTTACTTTTATGCTAAATACTTTTCTGTTGCATACCAGATTACGAAACTTTGCGAGCTCTGGATTCCGATAATGTTCCAGCAGCTTCTTCTATGAGTGAGGAAGAGATAAATGCTCTTCCAGTCCATAAATACAAGGCTGTGGGTCCTCAAAAGTAAGTTCTCTATTTGTTTATTTTTTATTTTTGTTGAGTGACTGAGATAGACCAACAGAGTTGCAGATTTTAGGGGCAAATGAAAAAAGAATTGAATCATAGTTGTTTAGCCGTTGCATTTTGAATACGTTTGTTTTATAATGGTTTTGTTTGTATGCAGTGGCGCTTCGTCGATGCAACAAGCTTCATCTTCAGTACCTTCTGAGGTATTGGCTATATATTGTCCCTGTTTCCTTTTGTATTTTTCACCCTTTTGCAACCCTTCAAAAATAAAGATGTTCCTGCATTTCAATTTGTATGAGTACAGACAGAAGAAACTTGCGTACATTATTATCTCATATGATATGATAGCATTGCATTTATTCTGTACCGTCGTATATTTCTAATCTATTTTGCAGAAGAAGCAAGAAACTGTCGACGCTGTTGGCAGCACAAAAGCAATGGAAGATGAACTGACTTGTAGCGTTTGCCTGGAGCAAGTTACTGTGGGAGAACTAATCCGCAGCCTTCCATGCTTGCATCAGGTTCGGTTCTCTTTTCAGACATTTTTTCCATCTTCCTGTAATTTTCAGTTGTGAGTTTTAGGGAGTTTTTGCTACACTAAAATGTTTGCAAAGAAATTCTTGTGATGCTGAGTCAAAATGTGTGATTGATTCCAACTACAAAATGCATCTAGTTCCTCTCGACCCAGCACACACTCACACATACACACACATTCCCTAACCAGACACTCTGCGACACTCACGCAAATTGTCAACTGAAAACGCATCATCCGAAGAGTTGATCTCTAGCTAATTGGACTCGAGGAGTCTTTTTTTTATTATCGTGTTTTTTCGCGGTTGCTTTGCTGCAGTTCCATGCTAGTTGCATTGATCCATGGCTGAAGCAGCAGGGAACCTGCCCGGTGTGTAAATTTCGAGCAGGATCAGGGTTGCATGAAAATGGACAAGGAGGGTACCCACCTACATAGTTAGGCACATGGGATTTGGATCCTCTCCTGAGCCCAAGGTGAGGATCCTCCTGACCAAGGAGTGTGGACCGTTGGATGAAAATCCAACGGCTATAATTATTATAATTTTAAAAGGACCCCCTTATTTGTAATCTAATGGCCCACACTCTTTGATCAGGAGGATCCAAATCCAGGCACATGATGGATCCGATTCACAGATTATGCCCAGCATTGGCATTGCTGTAATTATCTTGATATATAGGCATTGGAATGGCTGAATATTATGCCCTCAAAACAACCAAGTTGTGTATATTTTGAATAGCACTCCAAAAGTTTTCTGCCTTTGGGCAAACTCGTTGCGAGGGACGTTGTTGAAGTTAGTGTGCCTTACTTGGACAACAATCGAAGTTTCCAGTCTAACATGCGTCCCTCGGTGAACCGACCGGGGCCGATTTATTGATCCAAAACATGTTTGGCACAAGTTTATAGCACACACTAAACTAGGGAAAAGGGTCATCGTTTGTTCAGTCGGACTCACGAACTAAAGTAATTTATTGAATCTACTTGGTTAGAAGGATCAACCTCGTTCAAACATGCGAGTCTGCGACTAAGTGCTATTTTGCTTTTCCTTTTCCCTCTCCTCCGCCCTTCTTGGCATCCAACTTGGCTTGAATACGAGCGGCGGCCGCAGCTTTTGCCTCTTCTCTCTTCTTCTTCTCTTCCTATTTGTTTGCAGCAGCTAACTCCCTCTGTTTCTTCAGCTCTCTGTTGTGAGTAACAATGAAAAATTCAATCAAACCTACCCTTGATGAAAAAGTTGGTAGATCTCGACGGAAGCAACAAAAAGTGTAAGGATGATGGTATGACTCGCAGTATATCTCTGGAATATAAGTCGCGGAGAAGATGAAAGTGGATAGCTTACTCTAGCCTAGCCCTTTCCTCTGAAGCACTACCCAAACTTAATCCCTTCCGCGGATTGCAAGCAACTAACTCCACCTCAAATACAAGGGTTGCACTGCAGGATTCGTTTGTAATATACAATGCATTAGTTCCAAGGACATTGTAAAGAGACCATTTGTGACAAGAAAATCGAGTTAATTGACCGAGCAAATTGAAGCAGACTGTTACAAGCACTTGGATGCAACCATAAACCAGAATAGTCAATGCACAAATTGGCTTGTACTCGCGTGTGAAGGCTTCCTGGCGAAGGCGAAGTCTTACCCCCCGGAGTTTATGTACTTTTCTTTCCAGCATGCATCCGGAAATTTTACATCTATTCAACATATATCTAGGTTTAAAGTTAGGATATCAAAGATCACCAACTAAATAACTCTTATATCATAAACTAAGATGTAATAGTTGCCAATAAGCATATACCATCCATGTTTGGTGAAGAATTAAGTCTGGACAGTGTTGTTTTGGTACATCGATGCGTAAATATATCTTTAAGTTAAACAGAAGTACTTGCATTCCTAGTGTCCATTAAAAACAATTTCGACATAAAAATAGAACAATGACATTGTGGATGCAAATTTTCGCCTTTTCCTTATTTGACAAAATTGCATCTACAAAACAATCAACATCTTTGGTCAAGGTCAAAAGCCTCACGCGTCCACGATGATTTTTTTTTGGGGGGGGGTGCTTTGGCCGAAGAACCTCCGATGTCAAAGTTAGAATTTAAAGAGAAAAGTGTTTGAAGAGTTTTTGGGAGTTTTACAAGAGTGTGTAACTTAGCTTTTTAGAGAAAATAGGGTCCAATTTATAGAGCATGGCCGGCCCTCTTTGGGATAGAGTGGCCGGCCTTTGGGTGTTTTTTGGGGTGTAATGGGTGAGTTATTTGACAATTAATGGATTAATTAGGTAATAAATCCATTAATTGGCCAATTAACTCAATTTATATAGAATGTTTTGAAGGTTATGGAGTAAATACCTTGTAGGAAATATAAGATGAGGATAGATGAAATAATTTTAAATTTGTTACCTATTTTGGGTACTTTTGGCTTTGTTGAGGGATGCTTGCCTGCTGCTCGAGTGTAGGAAACTTGGTGTGTCTCGAGAGTAATTTTATCTTTTTCACTTAAAAATCCACGTGTCGCCTATTGATTATTTTCGGCTCCACAGACATTACTCTGGTGGAATATCTGGTGGAGAACCCGCACTACCATAGGCATGTTCCGGCTTGCAAGTGATCTTAGCAATCTCCCCAACCTGATGCAACCAACAAAAGAGAAAACATGTAACAGGACACTTTTAACACTTCCAAAATTTCCTTGAAGATAAGCGTATTTTTCGACCTTCATGGTTTTCACGGCAATATCCCAAGCCACGGCATCATAGTCAATACCATCAACGAGCGGCATTATAGTCAACTTAACCAGAAAATACTGTCACAAAACCAACAACAAATGAACACAACCAGCCACGGCATTATAGTCAATTCCCGTCGTTTTGGTGTAGTCGGGTGGTATAGTCGGGAGCTTCGGTGGCCATGGGCGTTTTGGCGTAGATTGTGCTCAACGCAGAAACTTGGGGCTTTTGTACTTCGATGTTTAATGAAATCCCACGCGCACGTGTAGCGTACGATATCAGATTTGCCAGTAATAAAGAAAATTTAAGGTTACTGAGTAATTTTAAAATGACCGAATTGAAACGATGGGATTTTATTTTTAGGATTTGTGAATTTCTTTGTTTGATTAACATAAAAAAAATAACAGAATTTGAATACATAATTCGTTATTTTAAACTCTCACTCATAGAAATTTAGAAATGACACATGTTTACATGAAATTTAAACTTGGGAATTGGTAGTCCTAAATTCCAAGTTCTTTGTCCATGCGAAAATTCTAAATTCTATGTTTATGAATCCAAATAAAGGAGTCGGTGTATGTCAATTCATAAATTCTGATTTTTATTAAATTTTCAAGTTTATTTATCTCATCCAAACATTTAGTTAGGGAAATCAAGAATTTTCAATAGGTGGGTTAATATGTGTGAAATCATTTCTCTAATAGATAATATAAAAAAATAATAATAAAAATCAATCATTAGATTTTAAGCGAATCCACACCATTCCCTCTACATTATTTAACACACGAATGCTATCATTTTTCAAAAACCATAAAGAACAAGCTATATGATTTATTTACCCTATGAATAATTGATATTAAACTTGTCATCTATAAAACTAAACATAAACTTATCAGTAAAGAAAAATATCAATTAGATATATATCGACTATAATATATTGAAAATGAACACAAATGGACCATTTGAGTCCACACTATGCGTAGAATGAAAAAGCCCAAAACCTACACAAAATGGTGCGTCAATTTCTTTAATTTTTCAAAGGTCATACAAAATAGCGTACAAATAAAACATGACCACTGGCCCATTAATAGCCATTGGGCTCCGATTAAAAACTAAAAGGCCGGCCCTTTTACACATATTTCGGCCCGAAAAGCCCATCCTTTTGAGTTCACATGAAAATCTCGAACATTGATGACGTGGACGCTGCATGAAGCATGCACCGACAGGGACCCACGTAGGAGTTCAGTTTCCGCGTGATCGTGGAGAAATTTTTTATTATAATGGGAATACAGATGATACATCACGTATTTTTATGTAAGTTGTGAGAAGTTTTATTTTTTAAGTTATTAAATTTTTAACACACATATTCTAATATTTGTATAGTAACACATAATATATCAACTTATATGCCGATTATGTTAAAAAAATCTCTCGTGATCGTGGGGTCCTAAATGAAGCTCCACGTGAGCAATGGTCCAAAATGGCAGAGAGTGTTTTGGATGATTATTTGTTGACAGGGTGCCACCTGTTGATTAACTTATGTTTCGATTAAATTCCAGGGATGGGGATCCAGAGAGCTTATCATGTCGTTCGACGTGTCCGTGATGTGACCGTTGACTAGACACAGCTCCACTCCAGAATGTTCTACTTCTTCTGCCAGCGCATCAACCAAAGCCATGCCAATTGCTGATAATTGCAATTTTGGTAAATAATTCGCGTGCTTAGATTAGAAAGGATAATCAACAATGTTGGTTAGAACGTCTTCAATGGAGATGACTAAAGATTCAAAAGTTAAAAATGATTGATGTGTTAAAAAATTAATCTCTAATGAAATGACTATACTATAATTCAATAGAGCTAATCAACTGAGCATCAAGGTGACCAATTGTAGCCACCTCCTAACCCCTTTTGTGGTTCAGCTCATCTGCTGTAATAATTAGTTCAAATTTAATGTTTAGATTTGAAAACATTTGAGGGTAGTTTGATTAAATTAACCGATAAATTTAAAATATAAACTTAAAACTAATAATTATTGAGCCCTTTCGATTGGAGATGATATATGTGTCACATCCCAGCCCGAGATGGATCACTTCCCAGGCTCGCTCAACCATCGTAGCATGATATTGTCCGCTTTGGGTCCCGACCACGCCCTCACGGTTTTGTTTCTGGGAACTCACACGAGAACTTCCCAATGGATCACCCATCTTGGGAGTGCTCTTGTGCGCTACTCGCTTAACTTCGGAGTTCCCATGAAACCTGAAGCCAGTGAGCTCCCAAAAGGCCTCGTGCTAGGTAGAGATGAGAATATACATATAAGGATCACTCCCCTGGGCGATGTGGGATGTCACAATCTACCCCCCTTAGGGGCCCTACGTCCTCGTCGGCACACCACGGCCAGGGTTAGGCTCTGATACCAAATTGTCACATCTAGGCCCGGGGGGGGGATCACTTCCCGAACTCGCTCCACCACCGTAGCACGATATTGTCCACTTTGGGCCCCGAACACGCCCTCACGGTTTTGTTTCTGGGAACTCACACGAGAACTTCTCAATGGGTCACCCATCCTGAGAGTGCTCTCATGCGTTACTCGCTTAACTTCGGAGTTCCCATGGAACTCGAAGCCAGTGAGCTCCTAAAATGCCTCGTGCAAGGCAGAGATGAGAATATACATATAAGGATCACTCCCCTGGACGATGTGGGATGTCACAATCCACCCCCCTTAGGGGCCCGACGTCCTCGTCAGCACACCACGACCAGGGTTAGGCTCTGATACCAAATTGTCACATCCAGGCCCGGGGGGATCACTTCCCGGGCCCGCTCCACCACCGTAGCACGATATTGTCCGCTTTGGGCCCCGAACACGCCCTCAAGGTTTTGTTTCTAGGAACTCACACGAGAACTTCCCAATAGGTCACCCATCCTGGGAGTGCTCTCATGCGCTACTCGCTTAACTTCGGAGTTCCCATGGAACCCGAAGCCAGTGAGCTCCCAAAATGCCTCGTGCTAGGTAGAGATGAGAATATACATATAAGGATCACTCTCCTGGGCGATGTGAGATGTCACAATATGTATATGACCTAACACTGTTAATTTAAAAATAATTTTTTGTAGGGCTATAATTCTAGACAATACTATATTTAGCTCTTCGGTTAAAGATGACCTAACTTTATGCCCCATATTTTCACTTGATGCTGCAATAGTAATTCAACGCATGCTATTTTGTTTTTGAAAAGGCATACAGGGCTTGTTTAAAAATGCTTTTAAAATGGTTGAAATTACTTTTGATAAAAATATTTTTGAAACCAATCTTTAGTTAAAAAAAACAAGTAAATCCTAGAAAAATACTTAAAGTGCTTCCTAAAAAGAGCACACATAACTTGTGCTTCTTGCAAAAAAAAACATTTTCTCTAAAAATGTTTTCAATCATTTCATTGTATTTCTAAGCTAGCACATAGTGACTAACACATGTTGCATAATTTATGTTAAGGTAAAGATATAAACTAGTGACTGATCAACATGTATTCGATAGTGTGTGCAAGAAAAGAAAATGGTAGTCGATATTATTTTCTCTCCCAAGTGTTATACTAGAGGAAGTACTTAGTATGGTTTCTATGGAAAGGGATCATCTCGGGATCCCTTCCACCAAGTTCATCAAGGCTATAAATCCAGGTCTTTAAAATTTGATCCAACGGCTAAAGTTATTATAACTTTTAAAGTGAACCCCTATTTGTAGCTCTTAGATCAAATTTCAAAAGCCCGGATTTGTGGCTTTGGTGGACTTGGTGGAAGGGATCCGGAGAGGATCCCTTTTCGGTTTCTATGATGGGGCCACAAAGCATGGAAAAATCTTTATCGGTGCCCCCAAAGAAATGGATAAGAGTGGGCCAGTGTCTGTAATTGCAAAGTGTCAAAAATCTCTCGTACAAGCTTCCTAACTCTGGACCCTACTTTTTAATGCATGGTGGACTCACAATACATACATTCATTAACTTATGCATAAGCAGTTGTACTTAACAAATTTTACAACTGTTATATTTATCATGCATTACATTTAGCATGATGTTACTAATCGATTTCGTATTGACTCTCAGTGGCTAAATCAAGCAAATCGTACAATGTATAAATCGATTATAACTACTCACATGCATACAACGACTGCTACTAACACAACTCTAGCTTTTGATATCATGTAGTTCTCTTTTCACATTAATTAAACAATACTTCAACATCAAGTGTGTGTGGGAAAACTACAGTTCAGGATCATTTTGTTTAAGACGTCCAAAAATCCACTAACATTTCTAATCATCCAAAGGAAAAAGTGGGTTAAGATTTGTGTGAAGATTTGATTCTCACTTTTTCCTTGATGAATCTATTGGGTCCTTGGATTACCTCTCCAAAGTCCACTGCGAGATCCTTTTTTCTCCCTTTTTTTGTTCGTTTTCGAATCCTTTGGCACGCCAAGCTTAATCCCAATGATTAACAGTCAAAACCCTAATCAAGCATGATCTTTTGAGTTGATGTTTGTTTGATTGCCTCTAATTAAAGTGCATAAAAGTGATCACGTTTTAGCAAAGCAAAGCTTTCTCCTTGACCTACTCAACCAATTGATGTATAAATTATACAAAACCCATAGAAATAACAATAAATAAAAGATATAAAAGGAAAAAAATAAGAAGGAGATAGAGCTACAGAGGAAAAGAAAAGCCTACGAAATAGCAAAAAGGCATACGGAAAGAATCGTGGGAAGCGGTAATGCACGAGTTATGATTAGCCTTACTGTTTTACAAAACCCTACCTCAAAATATAAAGTTGAGAAATGCTAGCTAAAGAGAATCCGTTAAGAGTGAGACTCTTTATGAATTTTGACACATAAATTAATGTTAATATACGAGATGACAAATAATTCATGAAGAGTCTTTTAGCATTTCTCTTCAATCTTTGCATTAAAAAAAAAATCTGAATAAGCAATAATGTGTTTCAAATTCGCATTTGGTGAGAATCAAAACTAAAACCTCTCACTTATAAGTGAAGAAGAATACTACTAGACCGTAGTACTAAGTGACACATAATTAACACAACATAATATTATTAACATGACATAGTTAATGGAAGATTTAACCCTATACCTACTACTTATATAATATATGTAAATGTAAATTTTGTAAGTCAGTAAGTAATGGAGCCAAAAAGAAACAGACTAGACCTGAACAGCACCTGAACCGCCCAAACCAAATTGAACAAATCATTTAAAACTAACGCTAGTTTGAAGGCGTTTTAAAATGATTAAAAGCATTTTTAATGAAAATATTTATGAAATCCAAGTGAATCTTGGAAAAACACTTTAAATGCTTTTTGTAAGAAGTACATATATGGTGCTTCTTTCAAGAACTTAAAAATAGTTTTAGAACCCAAAATCATTTTTATCAAAGACGATTTCAATTATTTTAAACACACTTTAACAAACCCTTAATTAGCTCGTTTTGGTTTAGCTTACTCAATGGTTAATTTTTACTGAATCAATCGAACCAATTATCGTTGTGTTATCGTTTATTGCTCCTCAACTTTAGAATAAACTCGATCAAATTTAGACCGCGCACTCCTACAAAAGTTTAGGAACACAAGGAAAAACAACATTTGTGCTTTTTTAAAAAGGAAAATTACGGATTATCTGCTTGGAGCAATATTCGTGCTCTTTTTTCTTTCTTTCTTATCAAGGAAAGACGTTGAGTGTAAATCATGTGTAGATGTTGCCGCTGCCGTGTCAGCCAGTTGGCCAACTTGCCACTCCCTTCCATGTCATTTCTCGAGAGATTTATCAATGCGCTCGAATACCAATAACCAGTTTTTTCTAATTCAAGTTTTCACATCTCACGAACACTAAAAATTCTAGTATGCACCGATGCATTTTGCGACATTATAATTTTCAGCTATTATATATTTGTGGTTAAACGCTATCTACAAATTTAATAGCCGAAAATTATTATTAATGTCACATTACTTATTTTAGTAATTTCGAGCTTTTAAGATTTCAAAAAGCTTCCAATTTTGTTAAGAAAAACTAATGAAAAGTGCTTGAAAACTTTGAGTTTTAACGATAAACACAAAATAAAGGGTAAAGTGAATAGTACCAGGATTGATTTTTTAGTGTTAAAATGTGATTTTTCGTTAAAATAAACAATACCTTAAGCTTTTTGTTAAAGTTTTTTTTATTTTTTTTATTTTAACGAACGGTCAAATACATGACGACATCACAATCACCATCGAAATGAAACTTCCAATGTAAAGAGAGATTTTTCAGTATGATTGGAACACATGACAGTACTATGAACAAAATCAGCTGTAAACTTTTGCGTTGGCGAAAATGCCCCCTCACATGCATAGTAATCAGACTCCCTCACATGTCGAGCAGAGCAGTTTGGGAATCTGGATACCGAAATATATACAAACGATGAAGCCAGGGTTAAGGTTCCAAGACTACCCCTGTCCAGCCATACCAGATTAGTGGTCAAAGTGGTCCTCCACTGGTCAAACGCCTAAAATATCTAGGACAAATGGGTCATTTTGGTTTCAGAAGCATTGGAGGTAGAAGTGGCAGGCTGATTGCATTGTGCTTTGCTTTGGTTGCACACAACTTTTTTTACCATATTTTGTACGACATTGAAATTGTAATGCAAGAAAAGGGCATCTTTTGTGCATTATGATAAACAACGTGAACAGTTGGATAGATCAGTGTGCTCATTTTCTTGTTTTAGAATTTGAAACTTCTTTCGACATTCGAGCTCGAAGTTGTATATCTATAAATTAGAGTTACTTACAATTGAACATCATATTGTAAGAAGAAAAATAAGAACGTGGTTTTCAAACCACGTTTTTCTCTTCCATTTCGTTAGCCTCAAGCATGAAAATTAAGAGAAACGAGTGTCGGAGAAGAAAATAGAAGTGTGAAAACCACCGTCTTTCTTTCAAGTTGCGCAATTTTATATTAATCCCTAACATCCATGATTCACATTAAAAATTAGGAAAATACAAATTTAATGAATTATTAATCCTACTTGTGTCAGCCAAGCTCACCGGATCCACAATTGCATCAGCTGCAAGGCTGCAACACAGTTGAAGGGAATCTCCCCATCTCTTTGTGCTAAATAAAATATTTCAACCATTGCCCCATCTCTTCAATCTCAAAATTCAAGACCAACAGATTAACCAAACCATTAAAAAAAAAAACACAAGAATTTAACCATAAATAGCTAAAGCAAATTAATAATTTAAAAAGGAGGAGGGAAGAATAAGAATTAGACCTCAATAGCTCTATTTTCATTGAAATATTTCTCATAATTCTCAGATAAATTAACATCAAGAACCCACCTCATCTCCTTTGTCTGGAGATTCAGAGGCCCAAAAAAAGAAAATTCAAAATCTAAATTCTTAACCCCCATTACAAATACAAATAAAAACAGAGCAAAATTTTATGTACAAGTATAAATCTTTCTCCTCGTGCTCTTTCCTCAAGAACAAAAGCTGATTGTGAACTGGGTTTTTCTGCAGCAATCAAACCCCAAAAAGATCTAACAAAAACAGAGGCAAAAGATTGCAACTTTCTCTCTCCTCTGTTTTTTTCTCAGTTTATGAATCGCTGTAGTCGTGCCAGCAGATGAGCATGGTGACGCAGCGCCTCACGATGTAGAACCGAGCTCTCTGCTCCTTCACCAACCTCGCACACTTTCTGGAAAACGCGCACCGTCGATTCGACTGCGATGAATTCTTCATCAGATGAATGGAAGATGATGAACGGCTCGATCTCGACAACCCTCCTTTCTTCGACAGCTTCCACTTCTCGTCGAAGTAAAAAGGAGGCGGGTGGTGATGAGAAGCACTTGCAGTAGAAGCACTGCCGCCAGCTGCAGGTACAGAAACAGAAGCCATTTCTCTAAAAAGCTGGTATCTTTTGTGCCTTTGATTACTTGGGGTTCTAGAGAGAGAGAGAGAGAGAGAGAGAGAGAGAAGATCACAAGTGAAAAATCAGTGGGTTTGCGAGTAAGTTTGGGGAAGGAATGGTGAGTGAGATTGGTATTTAAAGGGAGATGGAGGAAAGAAAATGAGGAGGTTGCTGATGAGTGGCAGTGGGTATCACCTGGGCCTACTGTGCCTTGAGAGGCCCACAATTATTGTTTTTAATTTTATATCTAAATTATAAAATTGGGAGGTTTTATAATATATGTATAGATATACATACAGAGATATATTTTACATTAAAGGGATGAGAGTTCGGTTAAGCCACATAATGGATATCTAATTTGATATCGAATTTGTCATTTACGAGATTCAAATCTAAGACCTCTTACTTATAAATAAAGAGGAATATCACCATACCGTAGTAAGTATCTATTTTGATTGTTTGTTAAGAAGATAATATTATGGTAATGTGGTGGGTTCCCAAAGCAAACGTCATGGAGTAGTCTTTAGGTCTGTGAAACAGAGGGGGAGAGGGGAACTTAAATGCACCAAATCTCACTTAGCTTGTCACAGTGAATATCTAGGTTTGGGGAAAATAAGATCTTTGTGGAGCTTCAAAGCTAAATAGAGCTATGGAGGAATGGGTGAGGGAGAAAGGAAAAGGTATTTAGATTTCAGAAGATCAAATTAGGCGTACGCATTTTAAAAAAGTTAACTTATTTGGCAGAAATGTGAAGATTTTACGATTTGATGATGTTTTTATTGAGACGGTTATTCAAATTTGAGTGTAAGAAAACAAGTATATTTATTTGCCTACATAAGACTTTTTAACTAAGAAAACAAGCACATTTATTTGGCTACGTAAGACTTCTTAACTATGAAAACAAGCACATTTATTTGGCTACGTATAAGACTTTTTAGTTAAAATGGTTTCTGATATTGTCATAACTCTTTATTTTGGTTCCTGATATTTAAAATTAATAAAACTGATCCTTGAGTTTTTCCGCCTTCAATCATTTTAATCATTCTGTGAAAATCTCAGTGAACTAAGGAAAAATATCAAAAATATCCTCAATTTTATCAAATAATTTTGGCCCATTGTTGCTTAAATTGAGTGTATTTTTCTCATTTTGATCTTTTTATATAACAGAGATTTTTATGAATTGACCAAAATGATTGATAGTGGACAAAATCAAGGACTACTTCTATCTATTTCAAATCTCAGGGACCTAAGTGAAAAGTTACGTCAATCTCAGGAATTATTTTGACCAAAATGCCTACTGCATGATACATATACGAAAAAAGTGAAGACTCCTCAAATTTTCATGATATGTATAATGTATAAATAATTGAGAAAATGTATACCAAGAAACAGTATTCATGTGTATATGTATGGTTGTGTCTACTGTTATGAAATTTTCTAATGAAGAAAAAGAAAATTATATAGTGTGAAACAAAAAAGTCTATCCCTCACTTAATGGGTTATGGAATCCCTAATAGTTTGTGAATTTGACACCATTTATGCCATATTATGGGATCCACAAAAATCTGAGATCCCCCAACATCTTTATTGCCAAAGACAGATGCATTTTTGGGTTCATTCACGTACTAAATTCAAGATCCAAAACTTCATATGAGTTAAATTTATTTCTTCTTAAATTAAAGTAGTTTAAAATATTGTTTTGCCAAAATTCAGAATTTAAAATATACAAAAGAACGACGGACAATCCCAACACTAAGCCGACTGAGCTTCCACATGAAGAGAATGCATGTCACATCTCGACCCGGGCGGGACCACTTCCCGAGCCCGACTCTACCGTAGCACGATATTGTCTGCTTTTTTGGGCCCCAACCAGGCCCTCATGGTTTTGTTTTTGGGAACTCACACGAGAACTTCCCGATGGGTCACCTATCTTGGAAATGCTCTCACGCGTTACTCGCTTAACTTCGGAGTTCCTACGGAACCCGAAGCCAGTGAGCTCCCAAAAAATCTCGTGCTAGGTAGAGATGAGAATATACATATAAGGATCAATTCCCTAGACGATGTGAGATGTAACAATGCACCTATCAACAAGTATCCGAGAAATTCTATCCAACCGCTACAAGCGTATCTGCAACAAAGTTTACCCGCGAATTGATATGCATATGCATAATTAAGGGGGTTAAAGTAAACTAAAATGCTTGTGTGGAGATGTGACATTACGTGAGAATTGGGGGGCCGCCCTTTCCTTCTGTATGGCTGGATAAACGGAAAAAAGGGATTTGAGATCACCAGTAGTGACATATCATAAGGTAAGGTCTGATGAATCAACGGATCCTTCTTAACGGCATGCGGGAAAAAGTTGATTGAACGCAGCAATCTGGTGTTCGAGTGGCTTCATCAGTACGCACCGGCATGCACCTACTCATTTGCTTCACTTTTAACTCTCTACGATCCAGCTACAACTTTCTTTGTATTTCTAGAACTCTCCTTGTATTATTGTAACTTAACTCTTCACGTATACAAGAAAAGAAAAAAGAATTATTCGTGTTGTGCAAGTTTTCTATGCGCGTATGCTATTCTGTAATAAAAATATTTTTAATGTTTACTATATACCTGTTTGGGCCCAAAATATTATTGTTGGGCCTAGCGGCAGAATGTGCTCGGCCCAAGGTGATGATAAATACTATGGGCCGAATAATAACTCTCGGGCAAGCTGGCAGGGTCGGCCAAATCTTATCCCAAGTAGTCCGGGTGAATAGAAAAGGGTCGAGGAAGTCCTGGTGCAACCAAGATTCTCGACCGGCAAGGAATGGAGTCCCGAAAAGAGGAAAATTCAGAATCCCAGTGGGAGTAGGTTTGTTCGAGTTAGAGTCAAAATGGGACAAGGACTCCCAATCCAAATCAGAGTTGGTTTCAAGGAATGGGGCACTATAAATACAAGAAATTATGCAACGGAAAAGGCCCTTCAAAATCAGCATACAATTGCCCTGCGCAAAACCTCTCAAACACCTTGAGATTTTTTTCCTTTTCTTTTCCTGCCAACACACCTTCAGTTTGGATAAACAGCACTGTGGAAGCACCCGGCGAGCATCTTCAGTTTGGATAAATAGCACTGCTGCCGCAGAATCAGCCGACCGAGAAGCACCTTCAGTTTGGATAAACAGCACTGCGTCGAGGTCGACCGATTATCTATCCAAGTCTCTGTCGAGAAAGGTTTTCGAACCTTTGTTGGCAGAGGTCACCTTACTAGCCTTCTCGGCATAGTTAGGTGTTACGAATTGCATTGCTCGGCGTACTGGTCGCCGAGTGGTTTTATGATTGGATACTCACAAGCGAGTTTCAGGGTTCGGCATTCCGACGGCCGAACTACGTTTACCATCAAGACATACATCACGTTCGAGTACCTGTGCCCATACATTTTGGTCTCGATTCGACGTGCTTATACTCTCACGAATATAATCACAGTGACCGAATCGGGCTCGGACGATTTGTGAACTCCGCAGAATTAGCAGCCTTGTCTTCAGGCTGTAGAACCCAGAGATCGAGAGTGTTCCTTCCTCGGTCGCAATCGCAAGATAGAGAAGTCAGCGACGCGCTCAAAGCTACATCAACAAATTTACTCCTCGGCCAGGCTCGGTCGACGAGTTGGCACGCCCCGCATTTGACCGAAGGACGTAGTTAGCTTATTAGTTACTCGACCTGCGCGCCACGTAAGTTTTGTAATTTTTAGGGTCAACAATACCACTATCAAATTGTATGAAAGGAAATCAAAATTGGGTGGGGAGACTATTTTAGTCTTAGGAATGAGCATGAGTTTAAATTCAGGATGCAATTAGTTGAAAATGACTACGGTATACCAGATAAATCTATCAATGCAGGCTTCTTGTATACTATTATTCTATATATTATCATATGTGAAATTTATATTACAAGGGAAATTTGTATTATGTCTATAGCTTATAGAGGAATATATTGGGGCCTAAAAGTAGGATACAAACTTAACTTAATTTTTAAATTTTTTTTATGTAGTCAATCTCTTGAACTACTTTACCTTATATTTGCAATAATACACATTTATATTAATTGATGATTTTTTGAATTCATTAATTTACAAATTACATCTCAATTTCCTAGTAGTAACATTTTTTTTTTTTTTATCAAACGATAGATTTTGTTAAATTAGATGTTACATTAATCATCGACAAGATTTGAACCTATCTCACCATGTAAAGGCGTAATACTTTTTTACTACTGTGATAAAAATAACCACTTGCAGTAGTAACATATTAATTTAATTTTTTTTATTTGTTAACTTATGGGAAAATGATTTGTTTTAAAATGGTCGGAGTTTTAACCCCACAAGCCCATACCTTCAAAAATTTAAGATAAGAAAATGTCCAAAGCGAATTGCAACTAGTTGTAAGGATAGGGTGTGATCACATGCTGCACATGGCGACGGTATCATGAGTGGGCCCGCCTTTTTTACGGTTTGCTTGTGCTTTCTCATGCACACGTGTCGGTTGGCCCAATAGGAGCTCTGTGTCCCCGGTCGCTCGAACCAAAAGTCCCTCCTGTGCTCTACTTTTTAGTCAAAGGTCAACGTTTTCATCTGA
This sequence comes from Pyrus communis, assembly GCF_041283825.1. Classification (NCBI taxonomy): domain Eukaryota; kingdom Viridiplantae; phylum Streptophyta; class Magnoliopsida; order Rosales; family Rosaceae; genus Pyrus; species Pyrus communis. The sequence goes on from NC_142565.1 coordinate 6,166,070, forward strand.
GAGAAGATCTGATGCCTACACGTGTACATAAAAATGGTAAAATAGACTGGACATTTGAGATTAATTTTTGTTTATTGGCATGAAAAATTAAAATTTATAAAACCGTTTGATTCCTCCTTGGGTCGCAGCACCAAAGAAAGTAAAGAAAGATTGATAAAAAAAATTAAAAAAAAATTAAAAATAAAGAAAGAAAACTCTAACGTCAATCAAAGCTGCGGAACAATTCTGTAAGCTCTAATATATATATATATTTTTTTCACCCAACATGCATATGCATATGGATCATATATGTTTGAGAAAAATATATATAGATTATATACAACCACCAAATGAATTATGAAGTCAAAACTTTAAACTTTCAATTTATCTATAGAAACAAGTTGCAGATTAAATTTTGCACTAGTTTGAGAAGTATAATCTTAAGAAAAACATATTTTGAGTTTCCAAAGTATTTGTGGTTCCGATGTTCAACTTGAATGCATAATACACTGTTTCGAAGGTATAACAAAGTGGCATTTTTTCCATAATACTAGGGCATTTTGTACATTGTGAGATTTGTTTGATAGGTAAACTCCTAATTTCCAATTTATTGAATTTCAACAATTCGGTAACTTTTTTTTTCTTTTTAATTTTATTTTAGGGTTTGGGTTTGGTAGAAGTATTTAAACATTGGAGGCTGCCCTAATGTTAGTGTACTATTTTCGTACAACAAAATCATTGTGTATTCATACATATTGGTCGAGTTCGTTTGCAAAGTTAAGTGCATGACGAACAGTGTTCACATATTCATGCTGACTCTGAACTCTTGATACATCAACCTCTCATGAATAAACAGCATATATATTTCATGTCTCAGACAATCTTTCGTGGCCAAAACATGAAAATCTTTAGCTGTGTTCTTGTTACATTTGCTACTGTGTATATAATATATTTTTCTTAGCCACAATTGCTTCATTTCCACTCAAAATTGTGTCTTCTATCAAACAACAAAATCTAGGACAAGCTAGGAATCCAACAACAGTGATTAATTTCTCCACATTCAACATTCTCTAACTATTTCATGAACAAAAGGTCAACCGTTCGAACTCATTCATATTGATAAATGATGATTATCCTTGATTATTATTTACGTATATTACTCGTGTACTTTGTTATTGTCCCATATTCTTTGAACTTAGAAGGATATAATTCATCGAGTTTCAGTCATAAGTTAGAATATAACTTACGACTGAAATCCAAGTTCACGAACCACAAAGAACTTGGAGAGATAATAGAACTTATGACTAAAACTCAATAAATTGGGTGTTGACAGTTTTCTTCAATATATATTGTGACACATCATGGTGGATTTGTAATGAGATGATCATTCTGATTGTTGTACATGCAAAATGAGGTGCAGGCAGAACCCTCTTTAAACATGCCATGTTCATGAAATGAGGAACAACTTGCTATAAAAATATTCCTCAAGCTTTTCTTCCATTGGATTTCATGAGTATCTTGTATCGCTTTTCCATGAAACAGATGAACTTAACCAGTAAATAATAAGAATTGTTATATATTAATGCATGCCGCCGCTCAAAAGGGTGCTAAAATGCATGCAGTCATACATCTCCCACATGAATAAGAAGCCAATGAAAGAGTCTAGGTTCCAGAACCTAAATCAGCAACCAGTCGAAGGGCATCTAGGATCATGGGTAGTTAGTCAATTCAACCGTAATTAGACTTCATTAATCAAGTTTTAGAATTGATTAACTCAGTTTTTCTTTGTCCTGCTCGGTCCTTTGTCCTTTCCGTTATTATTATTATTATTTTTTTAATTTAAGCTTTGGGACCACTAATTAGTAGAGATTTTATATAACCCTCTCTTCTAACTTCTCAGATGTGCTTACCAGCTACAGATACTTTGTTGTTTATGATTGAATTGTTGAACAGGTGCTGGATTCTTGTATTGAATATTGAAGCAAATAATAAGAAAGAAACGGTACTAACAGGGACAAGATAGCTGCAAATTATTGAGGGAAGAGCTAGTAAAATAAACATTTATAAAACATAATCAATATAAGTCCGTTCTTCATTAATGGATGGACATACTATAAATATCTGATTGCTTGATAATATAATTAAAATTAAAAAACAAAACGCTCAACATGTTATCCATATGTTATCAACATTAATTATCGATACCAATATCGATTATTATGGATAAATTGGCCATGCTTAGAGAGAATTCTTGACTGTTGATATATAAAGAATCCACAAAACCCTTATCAGAGTCTTCTATAATGTCCGAAAATTAATAACAATTATATTGCAAAACAAAGTGCAGCCAAACTAGCCACCTTTTAGCATGCCATGTTAATGGGATGGGGAAAGTATTCTTCACCAGAAAACGTTTTGATTATGCTAAAAAGATGCCATGCACATGCGAATACTCTAAAAGCCAACTTAAGAAATGAAGGGTTGGAATCTTTATTTTTGATTAATGTCTTAATCTGCTGCCTCTTGCCCTCCAAGTTAAGCTTAATTAGCTGAGAGTTTTCTATTTGTTATGATCCTAAGTTGTCTCCATTTCTCTTTTCAATATCAAATTAATATTTATTCTTCTGTTTAATTGGCATGTATGATCGTTCCACCACACTTCTATTCTAATTAGTGAGAAGAAACAGATTACTGTAATCTGTTCATAATTATATATATGAAATTAGTATCTTTCTGTTGTTTGGCAGTCTGCTGTACAAAATTTACAAATTGCAGACACCTCTAAAATTTTAATTACCCCTCAAACAAGAAAAGTTTTGCTGTGTTTAGCTAGCCATGCAGATTTATAATACCATACGCAGAAGTGAAACTTATCTTTCTTGGTTGATTATGTGACTTAATAATGACAATGCCGACGATGATTTGTTGGGATTTTGAATCTCCATGTTCGTTTGTATCTTCTCCGAGCTAAAAATCAAGTGCATGGACTCGATGTTCCTGTATAGTGTTGAGAATGAATCTCACATTGATGAGAGAAGAAATCTTGCGTAGACTTATAAGTAAGTTGGGCTATTTCCCATATTTCCAATTGGTTTTATGGTGGAACCTCAACTTCTTCATGGTATCAGAGCAGGTTGTCTCATTTGTGAAGCCCAATGGCCACACACGCTCCACGTCACCCTGTTTGTGTTATTCACGTGTTAGGCTTGAAAATTCACCACAAGTGAAGGGACATGTTGAGAATGAATCTCACATTGATAGGAGGAGGAATTTTGCGTATGTGAGGAGGCATGTTGAGAATGAATCTTACATTGATGGGAGGAGAAATCTTGCGTGGGCTTACAAGTAAGTTGGACTACTCCACATATTGTTAATTGGTTTTATAGTGAAACCTCAACTTCCTTCATATAGATCACTAATTTTTTTCTAACTTTTTAACGATGAGCTATCAATATTTGTGGACAATGTTGTGACAACCTTGTCAACGTGATTACTTGATTCATTAGTTTTCTAAAGAAGCAACTGATCTAGTTTTTAGCAACAATAGAAGTGCAATTTTTGCACTTTGCACTCCACGGGGCTGATTTTTCTTGAAATTCTTAGATTGATACAGTAACACTATATTTTCGTATGCCCTATGGTACTTTTACTCACATGCAACTAATTCCTGACAAAAGTTTTCCACTCATTGATTAGTTTCATGCAAATTGACGTTACTTTTTTTGAACAAACATTTATCTTATTTTGCAGCAAGACAATCTGCTTGATTATTACAAAAAAATCTTGCATAGACTACTTTCTACGATCCAAAAGCTCGATACATTGCGAACAATCATAATTAGCAGCTTCAAATATAAATGAGGAGCAGCTCCCTTAAGTTCTATTTTCCTTCTCACATTCGAAATTTTATTTTAACTATCCAGAATACAAAAGAGCATCCAGGTAAGTGATTGGGAATCTTTTTGCAAGAGATACCCGAAGTGGTGTTGCTATCTTTTTCTTATTGCTTGTGATTAGAGATTATGATTTACATGAGGCCAGAGTTGTTTATGCTATCAACTTGGGAAAACTCAGTATGGGAAGTGCAACGAAGTATGGAACGTGCCAAACATTGGGAACTACGTACCCCAGGAGGAGTTAGGAACAGGAAGAACAGCTAACTAAATGAAAGATACCGATACGTACCATGAGTTTGATTTCATAGTGCTGTGCGGACTGTAAAATTAATAAACTGATCTCTCTTAATAGAATACTCTAATTTCTAATTGATCCACACAGTTTGAGGATTTTTTGACTAAATGTTCTGATTGATTGAAGTTAAGTAGCATCCTGTAATATGTTGTCCGATTCAGTTGTGTCCCATTTGACTAATTAAAAGAAGTTGATGAATGTTTCTCGTATAGCAGATTAATGAATTGTTTATATTTGTTGCTTAAATAAATAAACATGCATCAAGTGCTCTCTCCTTCTCTTCTTGTGTTTTTGTTTGAAAGTGAATTAATCACGAGCTAGCAAAGGACATTCCCATGATTGGAAGTAGTGTTTAACTTCTGCAGAAGCAAAGGGCGCTGAAATTGAGCTTAATTAATTACCAGAAGTAGATTTAATTTCTTCCTAATGATGCCTGAGTTCAAGTTAGAATTTACTTAGCTGCATTAGTTATTTGCATAAGATTGTAATCAAGTGGGAAAAGATGAGCACATCTCAGATAACACCATGTGAGCTACATGTTCCAAAGAATCCGAACTCTCCAGACGCAAGCGGCTAATTGCTCCAGGTATTAACATAAAAAGAACTAACATATTATATATATGGTCCAGGGATTAACACACACACACAGACACACACACACACACACACACACATATATATATATATATATATATATAGAGAGAGAGAGAGAGAGAGAGAGAGAGAGAGAGAAACAGAGAGAGATATGGATGTTAGGGGGACATGAGACACCATTCCCCATATTTTTGCTGAAATGAAAACTGATTTTTGATATTGCTGTCGACTACTTGTAAACATATTAACTAAATGAGAATGAAGTGGAGCAACAAGAAATCATCTTATAATTATGATTAATATTCAATTGAATGCATTAATATTTAATTTAGTTCTTCTAACAATCGCGTGATCTTATGGTTGAATATTATCGTATTGGAGGAGATTTTGTTCCCCTTTCTCAGATCATCTTTTGCTAAGATCATGCACATGTATAGCTGCGTGTTTACAGATGTTCATTCCTCCTAATTGTTGCAATTTACATTTTTGAATTTTTTTACGCAAGTTATATATATATATATATATATATATATATATTTAGTTTCTTATTACTACCACATGCAAATTGGTCAAAGTATACATGTTTAATGTGTGCAAAGTGTACAACTGTGTGTATATATAACATACCGCGACATTACTGACACTATATCAACAACAAGTCACAAGAACATGTCCATGTTCATATTTACACTATATGAGCGCGGCATCTAGTATTGGCAACTCATATCAACATTTTATCAATTATGGGTGACTTATCAATGACATATCGAGTTTATATATAATGTTCCACACAAAAGTCTTAGTTAGTATTTTGGGTAAGTGGGATAAACTAGCTATAAGTAAGATCTAGCTCCAGATGAATTGTCCTATGCTCATTTAACCTATGCTTAAGCCTAAGGTTTCATTTTATCCCAGATGAATCATGCACCAAATTAATTAAATGACCAATTAATCACAGCAATTAGCGTTGTATATGGGATACATATAGAATCTAGCTGAACTAGTTTTTAGTTAAACGCATTTAGACAACCAATCCGTATTCATGCCGTTTAAAATTCTGATACAAGCATCTGCTTCTCAAGAATAAACAGGATGCATCTTGAATGTGTTTTCACAGACAACTTATCACGGAAAAACAGGAAAATCTTTATCTGCTTATAATGTTAATGTAATGGATGATTCTGGTAAGTCAGTTGCTTAATTTCCACTCAAAAAGGTGTTTGAGGAATCCGAGAACAGTGATTAATTTTCTCGGAAATTTATACGTGTGTGTGTGTATCCTTAATTAATAAAGTTTTGCAATGGATTAAACCAGTTTGTCCTGCTCTGTTCTTGATGCTTAATTTCCTCTTTTTTTTGGTAAAAAAAACAGGTTGAAAAATTCAAGGTTTTTCTTGATGCATATGACCAACTTAATTTCCTCTTGTTCCTTCTTAAATTCAAGGTTTGGGACCACTAATAATGCTAGCTTTTCAGTTTTCTTGGAAGCAATAGCAAAGATTAAGATTATATACTCCTCTATTCTGACATGTACTTACCAGCTCCATATATTTCTGTTTGTTTCTGATTAAATTGTTAAACAGGTGCTTGATTCCTGCATTGAGTTTTGAAACCAATAACAAAAAAGAGACAGAATTAACAGCCTGAAAAATAAAAATTAAAAACCCTTCAATAAATCATTTTTCTAATTTCAACAGTTCAAAATAAAGTGCAGCCAGCCAGCCTCCTTTAACCATGCCATGTTAATTGGATGGGGAACACTAGAACTATAAAAACTATGTATTGAGAATCTGAGATATATCTTAATTATTTAAATTCATGAGGACCTTATGCATATCTTATCATTTGGCTTGATATAATTAAGATGACTTGGTAAACAATCAACTGTATTCTTCAGCAGCTGCACAAGAAACGTTTGATTTGATTAGGAGTCTTAATCTGGTTGAATAATTATATATATATATATATATATGTATGTATATGTTGTTTGGCTGTCTATACAAATTATCACAAAACAAGAAAGATATAATTACTTAATAAAACTAATGATTCTCTCTTAATTAGTGCAACAAAATCTGTCTTGGGTCAATAAGCTTCCAGCATTACCCCCTCTACCGTGTTTAGTTACGCAGATACGGAAACCCTTTACACAGAGACAAAGAAAGTGAGAGAATCGCTAACTTATCTTTGCTTAAAATAATATATGAATCAGCAGGAAATCATTTAAGTTGATTGCTTTTCAAGATTGATTACGGGACTTAATGATAATCGGGACAATGATTTGTTTAACTTTTTTTATTTTCTATTTCATTGTATCTTCTCCTAATTCAATTCTCACTAAGATCTGCTGCATATTCCTCTAAATTGCTGATTTTGAATTATTACTTTCATTTCTGATTGAACTCATCGATATTTGTGGCCAATATTGCGACAACATTTACAATGTGATTACTTGATTCAATAGTTTTCTGAAGAAGCCAGAACAAAGCGATTGATCCAGTTTAAACAAGTGAAGTATATATGCAGCACTTGGGTGGCGGGGGTTGAAATTGAACGTACTCAAAGTATTCTCAATGTGATGAGTGGTACTTTTAGACACATGCAACAAAATCCCAATCAGATATTTATATATTTCTTCCACTATTGATTAAACAGTCAAAAATTGATAATTCTCTATGAACAGACGTTATTATCTTCTTTTGCATCAACACTTTCCGCATAGACTACTCTTAAGTTCCATGAACCAAAACTTCGATACGTTGCAACAATCCGTTGGGCCCTCCTTTTTCCCGCACCAAACTCAATCATTAGCAGCTCAGTTATGCCATGTTACTAATTGGATGAGGGAATATATATACCCTTGAAATCTTTCTGCATGCTATCTTTCTTTTTGCTTAAGCTTAGTGATTAGGGCTAATGATCGATTGAGAGAAAAGTTGTTTATACTTACTGCATACTATCAACTTGAAAAAACTATTTAACAGCGACCATGAGAGTGATTTGCATAGTGCAGACTGTAAAATTAACAAATAGAATCTTTAATCTTGGTTTTGATACCATGAGATTTGCATATTTGCAGCTTAAAAATTAATTGCAGCAGTGGATAATAAGATTAATGATCTTTTATGCCGGGTTTACAAGATATCTTCTTATATCAGCACATGGTTTCTACAAAGTTCTAGGATTGTTTGATTAATTAGCAATGTGATTGATTGAAATTAATTAACATGCATATATGTTGTCCTATTCGGTCGCATCCTATTTAGCTATTTAATAAGAATAAGAATTATATTTATTTATCAGAAGTACAAGAATACGCTTCTGAGAGATTTGTATTATTGTATAAGCATGCCAAGATTTTATTTGTAATGATGATTAAATTATATTTAGATCCTTGTCTAATTTGACCAAGTTGGAAGAGATGACTATGTATCTCCATGTGAGCAACATGTGCATATGACCAACATAAAACTAAAAAAACAAACACAATATAAAACAAAACTATTAACAACAACCAAGTAGCAACCAAAACTTATTCCACTTTCAAGCAAGAATGAGAGAGAAAGGAGACATGATCATTCCCATATGTGTTGTTCACTTCTAAATAAATTAATTAATCAAATTACGAAAATTAATTACAGCTACAAGGAATCGACTAAGGCGATTTAGTGCCTTATAATGTTTTAATTTTGGTTTTTGTTCATTGTTAACATTTTCTTAAATCTTAGGTTGATTATGGTCATAATTGGAAGTGAAATTGTTCCCATTCCTCAGATTATATGACCCAAAAAAAAAAAAGATTATGTCATGATAATATCATGCAAATTGGTATACGAAAATGTTGATTCATCATGTTTTTTGCAACTAATAACCTGATCTTTTAATTCTGTTTCAAATAGCCATGTGTGTTATTTAGGGCATGTTTTATGACTTTTTAAAATGGTTAAAAATGTCTTTCTCTTTCATATGAAGAGACTGTTGTTGGTTCATATAAATATTTTTTAGTGCTAAAAAGAATATACAATCAACTGCTTTTCCATAAATAACTTAAATTTATATAATTTTTTTTCACTTACTTTGTAGAAAAAACACTTTCAACATAAATTAGTTGTGAGCATAAGTTAGGATATGGATTTATATAAGGATGACTTCCCTAAATACAAATTCTACAAAAGGACAAAAATATAGCCCATTAAATTTCCTGTCACCCAATAGGTCTTTTGAGCTGTTTAGCCTCGCCCAACAAGACCACAACTTACAACCCAGCCTGTACAATTTGTGATCCTAAAGATTAAGGCAAAAAGAAATGCAGCAGAATGTTAAATGTCCCACATCGGTGGGTTCAAAGAAATCCAATAGGTTTGAATAGAATTACTCTACTCTAACTAATACCGAGTTTTTTTGTGGTAAAATCTCACACCTGACGGATTAGGCAGGTGGTAAAGTTGAGGATAGTATTGGTGTCGTTAGAATGGGGTGGGCCCGACGATCCAAAAATCCAACATGGTATCAGAGCCCACAGTTTCGAGTCCGTGCAAACCAACGAGCTTGTCACTCAGAAGGAAACAAGTCTGAACTCATAATATAGAGACAACCGCTAAGTTCCATTAAAAACAAGTGGGCCCAACGTGAGCCGATCTCTGAGTTTTAATTACCAATGTGGATCTCCATGTGTAAACCACTAAATGGGGTTACACGTGAGGGGAAGTGTTGAATGTCCCACATCGGTGAGTTCAAAGAAACCCAATAGATTTAAATAAAATTACCCTACTCTAACTAGCTAATACCGAGACCTATCTTATGCCCAGAAACAAGACTCATGTACTCCTCTACTTGTTTTTTTTACCTTAATTTTACAATTCGTAATATAATCTCGTGCCTAAAGAGTGCATGAAGATAAAAAAAGGAGTGCAAAATCTTCCTCAGAAGAAAATTAGGATAGGGAATTCATGGAAGCTGCGTCCAGTACTGATTCAAGGCCAAACCCATATTAAATATTGTGAGTCACTTTTCACCAACTTATGGAAAATCATATCAAGTTTATTTCGACCAACTTATTGATTGCAGGGAATAAATCAGATTACAAGGTATGATTCAAAACGCATCATTAATTGGTTCATAGGAAGGGAGGTGTATCATAGAAGAACCAAACATGATAACAGAAAGCGAATTTTCTCACGACTGTAAGTTGAACAAAATCTATAACCCTAAAAATTCCTCCATAAGAACAACTGTAAGATCCGTTTAACCAACCAACATAGATGTAAGGTGTCATCAAACCATAGTAGTTTTGGTCTGTTGATACTTCTCTTCTCAACCATCGAAGAGATCCCAAGAGCGAATCACCATTCCACAATGATAAACAAAAGGTGTCATCCAGCTATCTAACTTATATACAAAGAAACAAAATGGACTCATGTTTACAAAACAATGTGAATTTACAAAAAGTTTGAAGCATATATGCACATCATCCCATAGAAAAGGTTCCATATATTTACATACATAATATCTCAAGGACAAAGGAAATTCACGCTTGAAGATAGGTGAGCTCTGTAATGTATTATTCGATACAAGTTTTCCCTTGTTTACACGTCCTACTGTTAAAACATTTACGCACATTAAAAGGTTTTTGGCTCTTTATGTCATTAAGTATAATTGATCACTACTGATTGATGCTGGTCTGGATCTCTCAAAAACAATATGCAAACAAGAGACCCATCAAATAAGATCAAATCACTCTGAGAAACGAAAACTCCAGTAATATCAAGAGACCTAAAATAAGAGTATAATAATTAGGGAAGTGATAAACACTCTTTTTAACTTCTTATACACCTCTATTAAATCTTGTTTGTTGATTTTGTTTGATTTATCCAATATGATTGCCATAAACTAAGAAGAGTGTGTGAGAAGCTAAAACGAGTGTCTCCCTTACAATTATTTCCAGCAAAGATATATAGCTTATGCATCACATTAATGAAATAATTCAAATAAATATTGCATCAAATTAACAAGATATTTAGCATACTAAGTAGTATTGTAGTAAAATAAAACCCAATTAATAAGGATCAACAAGACAGACAATTCTATAAGCAATGTGAAGCATACATTTATGAAAGCAAAACAAGCCACATATATAGCAAAATCTTTGGCTTCTCCAAACCCTAAAGTGCTATGAAGATCAAACTATATCCATAAAGAAAACATGAAGTCAAATATTTTCTTTTAATTAAAATCTCAGGATCCCAAAAGCATATCCTATGTACTCAACAAAAAAACATCAATGAGTACAAAAGATTGTAAAAAAGATTAGAAAAGATATCCTGAAGCAGAGATATAAAACTCAACTATTTTCCGTACAGATGCAAAATCATGATTGTATGTGTGACTCTCTATTGTGTGCCAATTAATTCATGTTTAACTATGAGGAGAAAAGCTGGTCACAAATCTGAACGCCATGGTAGATGGTAAAAATCGATCTAGAGTAAGAAAAGCCAAAGCCGAAATAAAAGAGGATATCTAGAGAGCTCAGAAGTACCCAATAAACAAAAGGTGCCCATGACTTCTCGTACCATTTCGACCAAAGTGGACATTCCTGAGATCAGTACATGGTTTGCAGTTTCAGAAAATTTATCCCCATCTGAAACTCTGATCAATGAACTCAAAAACTCTCCCTCATCTTTCTCTTTATCGATAACGACAAAATCGCAGAACTCGAAATGGTGCAGGTGGAAGCCAAGCAAACCGACACAGAACCCAAACCATAAACATGTGTGGTTTGCTGGTTAGCCTGGTTAAACAAATTAACAGGCCAATAGGAAATACAAAACAAAGCAGCAATGTCAAGATCAATGAGCTTAAACATAGATTAGAGTATTACTTAAAACCAAATTAAAACAATAGTAATGCCAGTATCTCATATAATAAATTCACCAGAACCCTAAAAATTGTAAAAGTAAATGAATATACTCGGCAGTATTTGTTGGAGTGCCGTCTAATAGTAATTATCCAGTCTCCACCCCATGATGCTGATGATCCGCCAGAAACCTAAAAGCATATGATGATATTAGTCATTTATTGCCGCTGCAGCATCATCAAGATTCTCATATCATCAAATGGGGCTAAAATTGGAGCCCAAATAAGATTGTGAATCTTGATGATGCTCCACCCGCAAAAAGTGACTGGTTTTTCTTTCTTGTATTAAGATGGTATTTTTCCATCTGCATCCATCATCACAGGAGGTAAAGGAAACCCTAGATATCGATCTAACCCTAAATCCATGGAGAGAGAAAAGTAAGGAGAGGCAGAGGAGGCATGACTGAGAAGGACTTTAAATACAAAAAGTAAAGGTAGCAATGTGAATAGTTATACATGGACCCAGGGACCACAGGGTGAAAAGATAAAAAAAGAGAAAAGGGTAAAGCCTTATATAGTTCTTCTCTGTGCTTGAACCGGCAATGGAAAAGTGAAAATATAAAAGGAATTATTTGAAGGCTCAACGGGAAGTAGATAAAGAAAACTGAGGGAGTGGTAAGAGGCGGAGGGCATGAATATATAGAGATTCACCACAGGAGTAGGCTGGTAATTTAATGAGAGAGACAGAGAGACAGAGAGAGGTGGGTTGGTGACGAGAGATATGAGGAGGAGTAACAGTTATCAATCGTAATATTCGGTACCAAATTGACCAAAATCTTAATCCCCTCTGACCCAGTCTGTGCTCCACAGATGTAAAAAATAAAACAGAATAAAAATTAAAAATGACTTTTTGCTAACGACCCTCAAGTAATGCTCTATCACTTTATTTATCATTTATCACTGTTAAATGAGTTTATATTTTGAGATGTGTCTATTGAATAGACATAATTATTAAAATTTAAAATCATCCAACAATGATAAATAAAGTGATGAGTGTTTATATTTCGAGATATGTGTATTGAATAGACGTAATTATTAAAATTTAAACTCGTCCACTTGAGGGTGGTGAGAAAAAATGATTAAGTTTGACATTAGAACACCAGGTCTCATGGTTTGAGGAACCTCCCGATGTACTTTTTTGGATATTCTGTTTAAGGATAGTATTACTGGTTAAGTATCTTACTTGAACTAACAAAAGGCCACTTCTCTCTATACAATCAATTATTTAATTAAATTAGCAATTGTACGCATGATATGCATGTGCTTAATTATTAAAATTTTGAAACTATAATTTACAAAGAGAAAACATAAAATGGTCGGCTAAATCTTTTTGGTGACGACCTTCAAACGATTTTTCGTCGTTGAAGAGGTTGTTCATATTTTTAGCGATTAGTTTTTTATAACTATTACATCACTAGAAGTTTATTTTATTTGGGAAAAAAACGTGAAAGAGAAAATGAGGTAATTGATACGGTTACCTAGCTGTGAGGCTTTTAAAAAAATTATTTTGTTCTTAATTTGCTATACTACTCATAGCTTTCATTTTAGTTATTTTTCTTTTATTTTGGTCTTCATCGCCACATCACCTACTAAATCAATGACAATCATCTTAACTTTTAATTATGACCATTAGATGAAAAAAGATCCAAGACCTAATGAGGAGTGTAAAGATATTTGTAAAAATAGTTGTCCCTTAATTCTATCCTTTTGTTAATAGCTAGGTAGTTTAGAAGTTTAGATTAAGACGGTATTGGAAAATGAAAACTTAACCAGTAATAGTACACTTTAACCAGTAAATGTACACTTGGTGATGGTGATCCTGTTCAAATATTATTGTTGTTGATGTTTTGGGGAAGTGTGGGGATGGCGTTTAGGTGTGGAGATTAAATATGTTGCGTCCTCCACAAGCATATTTCTTGTTCTTGAGGGTGGGGATCAATTGACAGGCCCCCTTCACCCAGATCTGTGACCTTCATGAATGAATTGAGACCCTATACATCTAATTCTAGCTAGGGTTTAAGGTTCCTTGTGTTGATCCTTCATTTCCCACTTTTGGTTTCTTTTGAGGGAATAAGTTTTACAATTTTATGCCCTTTAATGTCCTGTAATCTACATGTCTAATCCAACTTAGTTTTCCTAAGCGCCTACACCATCTTCTCTAGCTCTTATGTTTGCATTGGCTTAAGTCACCCCCAATTCTACATGGCTAATTACTTTCCCATCAATCACTGCCTTTATATAAATTTATAATAAACAATCCCATTGTTTCTCTTTTATGTTTCTATTTGAGCTTAGTTAGCTGTTTGGGAAATCTAGTTTTATTATCGTGACGAGTAGTATTGCTAGAGACACTAATTACGTGACAAAGCAATAATTACACTGAAAAGCTCACAAGTAGATGAAACTTATCACATAATCTTTCACAAGTATATGGAGCTTATCACATAATATTTCACTAGTAAACGAGTTTTATTGTTTGGTTTTTCTTTCCAAACCCCATTTTAATTATAATTGTGACCAGTAAGTATACTTGTATCAGCCATCTTGCACGACTCAAAAGTCATTTGAATACGCATTTTTCCGTTTTCAGTGGACAGCTGTAGTGGTCCAAAATTAAAATAAATGGAAATCTGCAGTGCATCTGAATTAATTAGCATGGGGTGGTCATTTTCTGAAAGATCCATTTCCCACTCATCTAAATTTATGCGATGAATTTACAACCAAGTTTTATTTTACTGGTCATTATTTTTATACGCATTTACAACCAAGTTTTATTTTACTTCGTTGACTTTACCACTGGTTTTGCCCGCGACTGATGAATTTCACCAGTCCATCTTTTTTGGTTGGAAAGAGGCTAATGTTTAATTAGAGCTTTTGTACCATCATAGTATTAGAAAACTGAAAAAAAAATGTCTATCCTCCACAGCCCCACCCCATTATCCGTTGCAATGCTAGATATCCAGTATATATATGCTCATAATCATGTTCCCATTCATCAAACTTTGAGAAAGGTGTGATGAATCATGATACTTCTAAGTGGATTAATTAAGATAAGATTACAAGAATCTTGTTATATTAGAACTTTTGGATCTATCCTACTACTCATACGCAGGACATGCGCAATACAAGTGGAAGGTACGATTCCCTGAGTGTAAGATATCATTTTCAACCAAGATAAAGGATTTGGAAGATAATCATAATTTTATGGGGTCTAAGATAAGCTTTATTGAAGGAACAAATTGAACTTCACTAGCTTTAAGAACCTTTTCTTGAGTAGATGGCCTCTTTGTTTTTAATTAAATTTCATAGTGTTTCTCAATCCAGAATATTGTCCAGCTAGGGTGAAGTAAAGAAACTTCAGGTTTTACCACCAAATCAATTAAAAATACCTAGAGAGAGTGGCTCAATTCCTTATTAGCCTTTGTATGGTTTGGCAATTCTCAAATGTAAGACAATTCCTCAAATTCTCATACGAAGGCAAGCATGCCAATTAAATTTCGCAGACCTACTTTAATGATGTTTTGTGTAGATTTCTGGTTCGGGTAAAATATTTATACAATACCAATTAATTTTAAGGTTTTTCACGTTCAAGTCATTGATAACACTTAAAGAAAAACACTTAAAAAATTTCACTGACTTCTCGTTGAGAGGAGCACTAATAGAATCATGTAATTAAGAATCAATTAAAGCATAATAAGTGGTTAGCAGTGGCTTAGAGCATCTCCAAGATAGTCTACAAAACTAAATTTAGAGTGTCACGCATAATTTTCTGTGCTCCAGCAGAGTTGTTAAACTTTAAATTTAGAAAATGTCCTACACTCTCTAGATTTAGATAGTTTCAATCCCACTCTTCAAACATTTTTTTCTGATTATTAAAAGTTATCTTTGTCAGCGTTTATTAAAAATAAATATAAAAAAAAGGTTACATGATGAAAGTAATAAAAAAATATGAAGATTCGTGGAGTATGTAGGAGCAAATTAAATTGTGGATCAACATATTTTAGTGAAGCTCAATGGCCATATATACGTGCTGCATGTTATCCAATTTTTGTTGTTTACGTCCTAGGCTTAAAAAATCACCGGTGAAAGAAGCAACTTTGCATGTCCATATAAGTAATTGGCTAATTTTCATATTGCCAATTAGTTTTATGATAGAACTGTGAACATCGAAATTTTTCGTGTTTACAAGAACCTCAACTTTTTTCAGTATATAGTTATCATGGTGTTTTTTTTTCTTTATCTAAATTAGAATAATTGTAATATTTAGTATTCACATCCACACGCTCTTGTGTGTGGCAATTTACTCTTTTACATCTTATTCTTTGTTATTTATTTGTGTTTAATTTGGATTTTTTAAAAGTTAAATTATTTTGTTTTAAGATCCCAATTAGAGAGGGGTATTTTGGAGATGTTGAAAGTTTCATCATTTTGGTGTGTGTTTCATATAAATATATATGGGACGTTTTGATATAGACATCTTGTTTTTAAATGTCATAGACTAAACATCTATTCCTTTTGCAAATTTGATTAAACATTTTCACTACAATTTTGATACTTTAATTTTATTTCATTAGAAGTCTATTCACATTAGCATTCCCTTTTTTCTCCTATTTTTATGCATCTCTTATTATGATGATTTAAGATTTTTTTTATTAAAATATTTATTTTAGTAAATTAAATAGAATGTAACAAAACTTGTTGTTACATTTAATTATAATGGTACATTTAGTTACTTGGTACATTTGAATTTTTGGTCCATTTGGCTTCTTGGTACATTTGAATTTTTAGTACATTTGAATTTTTGGTACATCTAGTTTTTGGTACATTTGAATTTTTGGTATGTTTATTTTCAAAACATAAGTTTTATTACTTTTTGTCCTAATAATGAAGAATTACTGTAATTAATTTTTTTTATATATAGAAAGAGTCGTTAACAATGTAAAAGTTTAGATTATTTTAATTAATTAATTTTTTTTTTATAGAAAGAGTCATTAATCAAGGGACAATAGCATTTTTTGTTAATTCAAAATTATATGATTTATCGTTATTATTAATAAGGATTTATCTCCGATCAACTAAAAGTTGTTCCAGAGACTTATCTACCAAAAAAAAGACTGTCTAGAGCATTGTGTATGAATCAAACATATTTTTAAACATTCCAAAAAGATGAATATTCATTTTAATATAGTTTATAATTGGGTACGTTTTAATTCGGGGTTGGTATGACGTTGATACGTTTTCATTTAATATTGGCACGTTTTCATTTGGCGTGGGTTTACATTTAGATTTGAAAAGTTTAAATTTTAAGACTTAAATATAGTTGAAATTATTTAAAATATATAGCAGATATTTAAGTGTAAATTAATTTCAATTAATCTGAAGTAGTTCAAGTCTGAGTATCTTAATTAAATGTTTCAAAAGCTTAATCAGAAACTCAAAAAGTATAAATATTTAGTCTACAAAAGTCTAAAACGAGACATCTAATTCTAATTTATTCTCTCTCTATATATATAGACTAATTAATAGTTACAAATAAAAAAACAGCATGCAAATACAAACTCAACTAGCTAGCCACTTAATTAATACCTATGATTTAGTGGTATTTTTGTCCATTTTTAATGATAGGTTTAGGTTCATCTCAATTTTTTTAGATGGTGAGTTCGATACTAACTTATTATGGTTGATTTATTGTATAAATTAACTCAAATTTCTCAACCTTTAATATAAATGCATCCATGCATTAGAAAGAAAACAAGCCAACTGACCAAATAGGATTTTGATTTTGATTTTTTTGAACAAAAATAGGATTTGATATTTAATTTGCATTATGGTTGCAATTTTGTATCTAAACTACCTATTAACAAAATTCTTTTTATCAATCAAAATAGGGTGAAAAGATCAAATTAACCCTGTCAACAAAACCAAAGAAAAATAACCAAAATAAAAATTATGGCAAATATAGTAAATTAAGAATAAAATAATTTTATTGTTTTTTTATTGTGACGAATTAATTATTCAAAAACAGTCACTAAAGATATAAACAACCTCTTAAGCGACAAAAAATTATTTAAAAGTCATCATCAAAAAATTTTAGCCACCTCTTTATATTTTCTCTCTTTGTATGTGTGCAAAATTTGAATAAGCATATTTATAATATATGTACAATTGCTAGTTTTATATTATACAAAGAGTATAAATTCAGTCCGAACAGAAAAAGAACAATGGTTTCAGATTAGTTGATAGCAGTAGAAGTCCCACTGTAATGGAGGCAGATTGACTGCCCTATCTTTTTTATTTTGTGCGATTATGATTAAGTTACGTTAATATTTTATATTAATTTTTTTTATAAATATAATAAAATAAAAAGTAATAAGAATATAAAATATTAACGTAACTTACCATAATAGCACAAATAAAAAGAGATGAGAAAGACATCCAAACAAGAGAGCAGACAATTTGCATCGCAATGTAATTATACAAAGCTTATTATTGGGTGGACGGTGCGGGAATCTGACATACGATTTACAACTTTGAAGCAGCGAGAATCATATATATATAAAGAGTTGATGTGACATTGATGTGGCTGAAATTGTACTGGAGAGAGAGAGAGAGAGAGAGAGATGGCGTCGAACACGAAGTAGTGGATCAAAGAAAGCAACGCCCGCTCACAGAAAACACTCTTGATCTCTTTAGTCCTGAGACTCCACCTCGTACGGGTTGCTGAGGTTTCTGCTAGTCAGCTCTAAGATCAAGACAAAGTTTACTTTATTAATTATTTGATATTTGACTGTGTAATACAAGAATAAGAATCCTTCCTGGATTCATTTTGTAAGGATCTCGAAAAATTTTCAATTATGTGTGTTTATTCTATATCTTATAGTCAGAAATCATTGAGAATTTTTTTATTTAAAATTGAATATAAATAATACCTGACGAAAACTGATCGCACGATATACGATGAATAAATGTGATTCGAAGATCATCAAAATCTTGACAAAGAGGATCCTCGTTCCACTATAGCTTTAATTATTATTGTTCTTTAATCCTAAATTTTGTTTTTGAGGGTCAAATCCTAATCCTAAATCAACTCGCTCCAACTACTGTGTTTTCTTTAGTAGGAAGATATTTCACTAGAGTCCAAGCTTCCATCGATTATAATTACATCACTCGCATCTTTTCAGATATTTCCTCTAAAAGAAGTTTATATATGACGAAAAAAGATCCGGAGAGGATCTCTTACACCAAAACCCGCGAATCAAGTGATTCTTGAAATTTGATCAAACGATTAAAATTATTATAAATTTTAATATGGACCTCTACTTTTAGCTGTTTGATCAAATTTTAATACCCAGATCACTTGATCCGCATGCTTTGGTGGAAGAGATCCAGAGAGGATCTCTTTCCATTTATAGCCTATCAACGAATCAAAAGGGATTTTAGAGATAAGAGCTTCAACAAGATAATTCCTAGAATATAACCTGAAAGGTTTTATATATTCAAAAAAGATCATTTATTTTAATGCACCATGACATGTCACTTATAACAAAACCATAGATTTTACTACTATTTACAAGTATGTCATCAATCATTGTCTTCAACGTAACCTCCACCATCAAGGTTTTAGAAACCTAACTGTTGATTCACTATCAGTTTATCACCATAAATGTAACATCCACCATCAAAATTTTAGAAACCTAACCGTTGATTCACTATCAGTTTATCACCATAAACGTAACCTCCATTGTCATACTTTTGAAAGTTCTCATACTGATATTGTGAACCAGTTCCATTGTCATACCTTTGAAAACTCTCATACTGATATTGTGTGGAGTACATATGCACTTATTTATATCCAAAAATTGTCTTAGCAAAGGCATGATTACTTTACAATGCATACCATGTATGTGTTGAAAGGCCTATGTGGGGATTTTGCGTTGTTTGGTTCTTTCGGTTGAATTGGTACGTTTGGTTATGTGATGTAAATAACAAACATGTACGTTTGTACTAGTTTAGGTCCGATAGTTTTAGTACGGTCAATTAGGTTGTTACGTTATATAGTTTAGGTTGGATAGATTCGGTATGGTTTGTATTTTCTATGTTTTAGTTCCTTAGGTTAGATAGATTCAGTACAGTCAATTTGGTATGGTTTGTATTTAATTTTTATGTTTTAGTCCAGTAGGTCTGATGATTCCGGCATTATTGATTGGTTAGGCCTTGTATATTAGTTATGATTTGTAACACTTGATGCTTTTCAAACCTATTTTTTGTGTTCGAATCCCTAAAACAATTGGGCCTAAGGGTAATATAGTCAAACTAAAAATACAATAAATCCAACAAGATTTAATTAAATCTAACATGGAATATAAAGCTGACGTGGACACAAGTCAAATGACTATTTTTAGTTTTTTATCTTACATAATGTATTATTAAAAACATGATCTTTTTAGGGATTAAAATGAAAACTAATTCTTAATATCACTTATATAACAAAAACAATATAAAGAAACGTCTACTGATTCTAATTGGTAAATTTACATAGTTGTATTTGAAATAGACTAGATTAGAGTTACAATTAGTGAACTATTTCTTGTGCCTCAAGGAATAGTGAGACCCGGATTAATTTCTTAATTATAGGCTAAGAGGTTGCTACGTGGAATACAATTTCATGGCTTTAGTATTGTAGTTATAAGCATATTAGGGTTTTTAGGATCCATTAGTGGGTTGTATTAACTTGAGATGTGATGCCTATACAAGTTTGAAGTCCCTATGCACACTGCAACACATCACAGACGCTAGAATTCCCTACCAATTTGTGAATAAAGAGCAACAATGCATAGAAGTGCTTCGAGCTATCTAGTCCTCGTTTGACGTCTTCTCCAAGAATGTAAAGCTTATGTGTTTTGATTAGCATGAAATTATAAAATCTTCAATATAATTATATACTGGGTCCATGGGGTAGGTCTGCATATTATCGATACCTTTGTTTTATTTGAAATATTGAACCATCAAGGTCTTAATCATGCAATGCACTACATATTATTTATCTTTTCAACATATGATCATTAACATTTCAGAAGAAAAAAAAATTGCCTCGAGTATCAGTGACTTGGTCAATATATATAGCTTAAGAAATTATAACTATAATTAATATGGCATCACATATTTAACCATATCAGTTGGAGTCTCTCTCAACCGTTCTTTGAGGTAGTATATTGAACCTAACACTAGATAGCTTGTGCAACAGCTCAGGAGAGTTCTGTTGGTTTACTGTTTACAATATCATTAGTGGATCTATCGAATCAAATTATCAAATTGCAGCTTTTGGAACCATTCTAATAAAATTAAAATATGTTCAGAAAGCTTTAGGAGCCCCAAGTATGGTGACTCGGATCATTTTCACGTGCCAATCAGCCAATGCCACAGGCCATGGCAAGAGGAAAAACAAAAGATCTGCTTATCCATCAGCTGGGTGTTGAGAGAGAGAGAGAGAGAGAGAGAGGTTTTGTTTTTTAATCTGCTGAGAAATATTCCTTTTGAACCAGTGGCCGGTGGGGACTAAGTACTCTTCTCGTGCCCTACAACCGCCTTGTCTTCTTTTAAAACGAAATCCAAGCCTGCTATAGATTTTCGTAAGCACTACCTCCAAACAAGTCTTTCAATTTTCTTTTTCCTTTTTGTTTTGTTCTTTTGTTAATGCGCACCATCTTAAGATGAATAGTTTATGCTTAATTAATTGGTAAAGTGTTAATTACGATACATCGTCTTCTTAGGAGGCACGATTAATTTAAGGCCTTTCCCCAAGTAACTTTTCTGATATATATTTTCTGTTTACCATGTGAAAAACTCGATTGGAAGACTTTATTAACTTAAAGTTATTGCAAATTATTAATTTTCGAATTATACAAAATTTATTTTACCATGCCCTGATATTTTAATTTCGTTAGAGGAACCAACAAACATTATAAACCTAGTTCTCTAATACGCACTAGCATATAAGTATAAACCAGAATACTTAGAAATTTAATTATTAAATCTTCGGTATAAACCCTAAAGTCTTTTAATATGCACCGGTGTATAGTATACATAAGAATATTTAAATATTTATCATTAAGGTCTCGTTTTAAAGTGTTTTTAAAATAACTGAAAACGTATTTGGTGATTTTTTTTTTTTTGAGAACTAATCCTTAATAAAAATGCAAGTGAATACTTGAAAAACACTTAAGTGTTTCATGCAACAAACTCATAACTAGACTTCTTGCAAGAAGCACTTCAAACACTTTTGGAGCCCAGTAACATTTTCTCTAAAAATGCTTTTAGTTATTTTTAAAGCTCTTCTAAACGAGCCCTAAATTTTTGACCACATATCCAGCTAATCCTCAATTGCACCGGTACATGTCATAAAACAAAGCACAATAAATTTTCACAAAACCCTAACCTAGTATTCTACTTTCTTGCCTTCTGGGCGCACCGCCTATACTGTTTTCTGAAATGATTTGTCAAAAACGAAGCCCTGAAATCTCGCTGAGGAGTCTGGACTGTGTTTTGACACAAGACAACTGCAAGCAGCTACATTGCATTACAATTTGCACTTGTATATATAGGTTTAGCTTACCCCATTTAGAAACCACGGTGACCTCGCTCTACAAATCGTATAGCCTCATTTCAGGTGCCTTTTTTTCTTCATTTCTTCTCAACACGCTATCTCATTTTTCTTTCCCACTCTTTCTTTTGTTTTTTGCTTTGGTGTTTCTCGACATTAGCTCAGATGTACTAGATATATATACTTTTATTTATATAGCAACTTTTTCTCTCCTCTACCTATTGATCCCAGAGTTATATATGTTTTGAGTTTCGACCAAAAAGTATCATGCTACAGTTATTAATTTTGTAAACTCAATGATTCGTCAAAATCTTTAACAGCTCTCTTGAGTCTTATGGACGACTGATTGAAAGTATCCAAAATACCATTAATTGTTGTACGTAGTAGTACCATGTGTATAGAACTTTAGATAAACTAACTAGGATTTATGTTACGTGTCTTGACTTGTTTGTGTGTTGAACTACAAAAGCCAATGGAGAATTTTTAGGTAGTCGTGTTGGTGACAAAGATATATATCAAATCGTGATCCCATGCATCGAGAGTCGAGAGATGGATGATCACAGGAGAAAAGGTTAATTGGCTTTTCTTTCTGGGTTAGGAGGAATATGACTCTGACTGAGTATACGTACGTAGATGTGCAGTGTGTTGAGGTGGACAGACACGAACTGTGCCATGCGGGGCTCTTGCTCGTAAGGTTCATACTTTCCCGTTTTGGTAGCTAGGTCCTTTCTTTTACAGCTCTTAGACTGCTCTCTCTCTCTCTCTCTCTCTCTCTCTCTCTCTCTCTCTCTCTCTCTCTCTCTCTCTCTCTCTCTCTCTCTCTCTCTCTCTCTCGTACTTATATAGGGTGCGCTATCTACAGACCTTTTTTATTTGTCACACATTCATTTCAATTTTTTGTCGTCGTCAAATCAAATGAATTAAAAAAAAATCAAATAACATTAATTAACAAGGAATGTATAAGAGGTAAAAATTAGTGTCTTAGTAGCACCTCCTTTATATATTTAATTTATATTTAGATGCATTTGAGTAATCAAATCCCAACAAGATCCTCCCCGGATCCTTTTGGTAAGAATCATGAGAATCCGTGAATCGTATATGTTCATCGTATATCGTGTGGTCATTTTTTGTTAAGTACTGTTTATGTTTATTTTTAAATAAAAATATTTAAAATGATTTTTGACCGCACGATGTACGATGAACGAACATGATTCATGAATTCCTGAAATCAAGGATCCGAACTCAATCAAATCAACAGTTTCAACCAGAGCAATGATGGATGGAAAGTAAAAGTACGTATACCTTGGGTAGTAATTGTTGTGATGCCATCTCAAGGCATAGCTATATAGCCATATAGGGAAGGGTTTCATTTCTGAAAAGAAACTAGGGTTTGAAACATCTTTTTACATTTCCCCATTTCTCTGGCCATTTTGTTCTATCAGATCGATGTGAAGATATGACGCCATGTTACCTCATTCACATATCTAAGAAAATGTCTTATTGGCCTGTCACGTTGAGTCATCTTATATATTAATTAGCTTTCTCTGTCAATCTCTCTCGGCTGCAACGTACAAACAACTTGCCATGGTTTAATTGGTACGCAAGTGATCATGTTCTTCGGGATTTTGCGCTTGTCAAAAGGAAACTGGTTAAAAGAGTAAAACCGAAAAAGAGATGTTGGGGGTGAGACACTCTCCCTTTCAAACCCTAATTTCACTCTTCCAAATAAAAGGAGTCGCTATATCTAGCTAGCATTTGGATTCTTCAAAGGATAAGAACTTCAATGGTGCGTTTAGTTAGAATACACTAAAGCCTTTATAAACTTATAAAGTTGGGATCAAATAATTTTTATTAACTTTAGAGAAGTTATTTTTTAATTGAGGTGTAATTAAAAAAAAATTATTTATTGACTTATTTATCCTTAAAAAAAATTATTTTTATTAACTTTAGAGAAAATTATGGTGCGTTTAGTTAGATTCTTTGGGCTCAAATTATTTTATTCCTGCACATATGTATTTAATTTACTTGTACTTCAAGGTGTTGTTTCTTTATGCCCAATGCTCTGTTGTGTATGTTGATGATGAATCCCACATTGATGAGAGTAGAGACCTTGCATATGCTTATAAGTAGTTGGGCTACTCCCCATATTGCCAATTGATTTCATGTTGGAATCCTAACTTTCTTCATGGTATCAGAGCATATTGTCCCACTTGTGCTTCAGGTGAAACCTAACAGCCATTTATGGTCCAGGTCACTCGAGTACAACCACTTGTGCTCGAGGTGAAACCTAACAGCCACTTGTGCTCCACATCCACTTGTGCTCCAAGTCACTCAAGTTGTTTGTCTGAGGGGCGTCACTCGAGTACAGCCACTTGTGCTCCATGTGAAACCTAATAAATCTCACATTGATGAGAGGAACAACTTTTAAGTAGTTTGGCTATTCCTTATATTGCCAATTAGTTTAATGATGGAACCTCTTCAATGTTAGAAAGGGTGTTGAATATCTTTTTTTTTCCTCTGTCAATATCAGTCATGCCCACCCAAGGTCAATATGAAAAATCAGTTACCTAAAATATTCGTGTTGATTGTGCAAAAAGAAAGCATCAAACCCCAACTTGAAGCAAAAGTTATAATTACATGGAGGTGTGTTTCCTTAAGATAGGACCAAGAAAATTATAATTGATTACAATGTGAAGTTTATTCCTATACATAGCTGGTTCCAAGTTGAAACCATAAGTTTTTATGACTTTTAAAAAGGTTATTCCTTTATACAGTATTAATTTAGAGACGATTTACTCAATGGGCTAACAATAATATAGTTCAAATTCGTCTTTGGCGAGAATCAAATTTAATATCTCTCACTTACAAACGAAGATGAATACTACTAGACCATAATATTAAGTGCCAAAATGTCTTCAATTAATCGTAAACATATTTTTGATTACTTAATTGAAGAGGATCGATGAGTACCCCTTAATAAACCTCTAGATATATACACTTGAAGAGTGAAATATAAGAGTGGTATCTAATGCACGATAGCTAACAAATAACAATGCACATATATCGATCCCAAACCTCAATGATTCCTCCTAGGACAATAAGACACATCATTTGTACTCCAAGTGTTTTTTAATCAGTGAGATTTGGCTGTGCCATTGCCAATGTACAATAATTCAATCCCTAAAGGACGATCCTCACCTGCAATGTTTCATCACCTCGCCTTTAGTGTCAATCCTTCATCATCATTACTTGTCCTTCACTTTCACATGTGAACTCCATGTCTCTTTCCAAGTAAATGTTGGGCGATGTTACTAGTTAAATTATTTAACAACTTCTCGTGCATAAAAAAGATTAACGCTTTTGGTTTATAATTCATGATTTTCATTTCATTTGTCATCAAATCTTAGGGCTCAACTTTGGGTAGGTGTTGGAAAAACTACCAAGTTTTGGACTACGATCATATGTGTAGAGGATATTTTCGATGGAGCGGTAAAATTAGATGGGAAAGAACACCAACCACTATGAAGTAAATGATATTCTCAAAGTTCATGTAAGATTCGAGGGTTGAGATTTCACAATTTTCATTATTACTACTATTATTTTTAGTAAGTTTGTAATTTAAATGAGTAACAACAGTTATCCATGCACTTGATGTATTATGTTCAATTTCTTGTATAAAACGGAATTAAAGAAAATGATCATTAAGTGAAGGTAAATTCGATACAATAACTTGTGTTAAATAGAAACAAATCAATAGAAAAGGGTCAACAAGTTAAATTAGACGATTTTGTAAATGTTAATTTAGACTAAATTGAGAATGAAGAGTCATCGAATCACTGTTATTTTTTTCATCAAATTCAAGTTTTATTCGTAATCCAGGATGAGTATCAACAACATATAAAATATAAACTCATCTTCCAGCCACCAATCACAAAAGGTCACTACAAATTAACAGTCCACTAAAAAGCAAGCACGCGTGATTATACCACGCATCGTCCACATAAAACAAAATTTATACTACTAGCTTCACAAGAAGGAGCTATAAACTTGCACATAACAAATTAGGTTGAGTTTTTTCAAACTTATTCCGACTAAAAAATTGTTCATGTTACCATTGACCTCCAAAATTCCATCCAAGTAAATTCCCCTATGGCGAGAGGGTGACACAAAGTGGGACTATGGGCTTTGTCTGAGCCCAACTCAGCCAGTCTTTTGGGCCCGTAAAGCCGAAAAAGCGCGAGAAGCTACAGAGCGGGTCCAATCTTTGGCGGCAAAACCGGTTCGAGCGAAACTTTCGTGGGCTTGAAAACCCGAACCGGCCCACTTCTGGCACTGTGCAAGTCTGCTTCTTCTTTACCATGGTTGAACACTCGAACTGCAACAGAAGAAGCAGAGAAAGCTAGGGCACAAAACGCAGGCACGGCCTCGGCTCCCTCCATTCGAAATGCCGTTTATCTCCAAAATTCAACGGCAGTCCGATTACAGACGCTTCCCTTCCTCCACTCCCATCGTCATCGACAATGGCGCCTCCTATTTTCGCATCGGGTATAACCTCGCAAAAACCCTAATTTCAACTTCCGCGTGCGTAATTCATGGCCATTTTTGTTAGTTTTCACCTTTTTTGTGCGGGATTTTCAGGTGGGCAGGAGAGGCCGAGCCTCGTGTTATTTTCCGCAACATTGTTCAGAGGCCGCGCCACAAGGCCACCGGTACGCTCGATTTTCTCACTGTTATGTATTTTGAGAGCTTAATTTGCAAGGTTCAAGAAGCTTTTTCGTGTATAATTTTGTGTTATTATCGAAGGTGGTAACTTTAAAGAAATATCAAAAAAAATTCTGTATTCAGGAGAAACTGTGACCATTGTTGGAGACCATGATCCTGCATTGTTGAAATACTTTGATTGCACGCGGTCGGGACCCCGCTCAGCTTTTGACAACAATGTTGTTTTCCAGTTTGAAATTATGGAATATGTAAGTTCAGTTTACTAATGATTATGTTCTGTATTGGTTGGCGCACTCAATTCATTTTTGGCTTGGCATTTAGCTTTGCTACCAGCTCGAAATGAAAAGTTTACATGGTTTTGGTGTACACCGTGTCTAAAATTTATAGTGCATCAATCTTTTCTGGTTTGCATGCAGTAATCTTAGACTTGTAGCCTTACTAATAGTCTCTTGCGTCTGTAGATTCTTGACTTTGCCTTTGATCGGTTGGGTGCAAATGGATCACAGGTATGATTCAAATTGGACCGTTTGTTTCTTCGTTTTACTATACTTGCTGAAGCTCTAGATTTTGATTATGGAGGTTCATTTTGTTAAAAGCTGTTTTCTTTGCTACCATGATTTTGTCTATCTTGAGGCCAGTTCTTTTTAATGAGATTGCCAATACCAGTTTGCATGAATGATATGCAATAGTGTTCTTTTTTTTTTTTTAGATCGTTACAAGCATATGCAAAGTCATTTATTTTGAAGCCTGTTTTTTCATGTAAGGTTTCAGATCAGTTTATATATTTGTAAGACCTTTTCCTAAACTTTGTGTTCATTTGAGGGCAGAACAGATTGATCACCCAATCCTGATTACTGAATGCGTGTGCAACCCATTTCACTCTCGTAGTAAAATGGCTGAACTTTTGTTTGAGACATATGGAGTTCCATCTATAGGTATCAACAGTAACTTAAAATTTTACCTCTCTTCAGACATGCTTCCTTACTGGCTCTTTGGCCTGTGTTGTTTTTGCTCCCTTTAATATGTCTACTTTTGTTTAGATTTTTTTTTTTTTTTCTTTGTTTCCATACTTACAGCATATGGTGTCGATGCTGCATTCAGCTATAAGTATAATCAGCAGCATGGGGTTTGTGATAAAGATGGTCTTGTTATCTGTCCTGGGTTTACCACTACTCATGTTATTCCGGTATGCTTTCTTGGTCTTGGTAATTGCTTAACTAATGACGGATTTAGTAATGAAAAATATCCAAGACTGAGGTTTCATTACATCTCTGATTGTCAATATAATGATAAATAAGCTGTAGTTTAAAATTTTCTGTTGCGATTCTTGTTTTCCATAAATCCCTTCATTAGTACCTCTTTAAGTGAGCATTATTATACAAATTGGTTACTCAGTATGTTATCATGATTCATTGTGGGATTTATAGATTGGGATTATGGAAAACATATCTAGTTTTATTGGCCTCAAGCAAATCTTCAGTATGGAATTCCACTACTTCAGTTCATATTTTCAGAACAACTAAGAAATTGATAAAGATGATAACATACCCAAGACCTCTCTTGATTGCTAGGTTGATCATTTTTTTGTATGTCATTCCCAGTTTATTGATGGTGAGCCCGATTATAAAGGAAGCTGTCGAACTAACATTGGTGGGTACCACATCACTGATTATATGAAGCAACTTCTCTCACTTAAATACCCTCATCATATGTGAGTATAATTTGGTTGGTTTCCAGTTCACTTGAATGGGGGACCGATTGAGTAATATTTCTGATTATGTGTATCTATGCAACAGGGCTAGGCTTACATGGGAGAAGGTTGAAGACCTGAAGATGGAGCACTGTTACATTGCTCCAGATTATGTGTCAGAAGCTCGGTTATTTCAGGTATTGATGATTGCCTTTTCCAATCCATTCGCCTATCCCAATCTCGTTAGTTAACTGTTGATATATTTTTTGTTTTCAGAGGGGGGCAAAGGAAGCTGAAGATAAAACAAGGATGTGGCAGCTTCCATGGGTTCCACCACCTACTGAGGAGCCCCCTTCTGAAGAAGAGATTGCAAGAAAGGCAGCCATTAAAGAGAAACAAGGTCAACGATTGCGAGAAATGGCTGAGGCGAAGAGATCTTCTAGGATAAATGAACTGGAGAATGAATCACACGGGTTGGAGTTTCTTCTAAAACAGCTTGAACAGGTTGAAGAGCCTGATATACCATCGTTCTTGTCAGCCACTGGCTATGTCTCCAAGAAGGAAGTAGAATCTGCCCTGGTGAAGGTAAGACAATCGTTACTGAAAACAAAAGGTGAACCAAAGGGTGAACAAGCTGAGCTTGACGAGAAGACAGATCCTGCAGGAAGCGAAAGGTTTCCTCTTTTAAATATACCTGACAACATGCTTACCTCTGAGCAGGTATGCTTTTATGCCAACTTTCTTTCACATTCCCACCATTTTGAATTCGTTGTGTATTGCACTTTTAGGATGTGTGCATAAACTGCACACATTCATTGCTCTTAACACTTATTTATGACTTGAAAAACCTGAGGTCCTCTCTGTAAACCTAACATTTGAAGGCATCAACCAGATAGCATTTGAGCTTTTTCCTTATATTCATCTTGCTTTTAGGTTTTCACATCATCGTTAATGGAGTCCTTTGGTACTGTTCTCTTGACAGCTGAAGGAGAAAAAGAGACAGTTGTTTCTAAAAACCACATCTGAAGGTCGGCAGCGAGCTAAACAGAAGCGTCATGAAGAAGAATTAGAGCGGGAAAAGAGAAATCAACAAGATGAGAAAAAACGTTTGTATGTGTTGACACATGGTTTTTTATTTTGGCAACGTAAAACAAAATCAGTTTATTGTGATCAGGCTTTAAGGAGAGAAAACCATTCATGTTTATTAAAATTAAGATTTTATATGGTTCACTGTTTAGCATTCTAGATTCCTCATGATGATTTTATAAGTTTTGGAAATGTGTATCATCTCCTCGTTAATTATTATTTTCTCTTTGTATTGTAGAGAAAACCCGGAGGTTTATTTAGAGCAGTTGCATGCTAAATATAAAGATCTTTCAGAGAAAGTTGAACAGAGAAAACGACTTAAGACAAATGGTGGGGGTCATACAAATGGAAATAATTTTTCTGGAAATGTTGGCCGTGGCGAGAGATTAAATGCTGCACAGAGGGAAAGGATGCGCCTTTTGACAACAGCAGCTTTTGATCGCGGCAAGGGTGAGGATACTTTTGGCGCAAAAGATGAAGATTGGCAACTATACAAACTCATGAGCAAAGATAACGATGATGATGATGAGGGACCAGATGTGGATGAAGCAGAGCTAGCGCGTCTCTCTTCTAGGCTCAAGGTCTGTTTATTCTGCTTCACTTAAGTGCTGGCTGTGGTTTACCTTTGTAGTTTTGATCCTAATTATTTGTTTTGGTTCATTGCTTTGACAGGAAGTGGACCCGACATTTGTTCCCAAACCAGATATTGCAAACCCTCAATCTGCTGAAGCACCAAAGTTTCGTCCTCTTACCCAGGAAGATTTTCAAATTGTTTTCGGTGTTGAAAGGTTCAGGTGCCCAGAGGTCTTATTTTGTCCCAACTGGATTGGAATCGACCAGGCAGGCTTAGATGAGATGGCTGGGGTGTCGCTGAGGAGGCTGCCAACTAAGGGCCAAGAGCTGGAGGAGAGGCTAACCAGTTCAATATTTATGACTGGTGGGAGTAGTCTTTTTCCTGGCATGAGCGAGCGCTTGGAGGCAGGAATCCGGATGATTCGGCCGTGTGGTTCACCCATAAGGATAGTCAAAGCATTGGATCCGATTCTAGATGCATGGCGTGGGGCTTCCGCTTATGCCGCCGCCTCCCACTTCCCGACACAAACTTTCAGTAAGGAAGACTACTATGAGAAGGGTGAAGACTGCGTTCGCAGATACCAATTTCGGTATTATACATTGTAGTTGTTTAGGTCACCTTTATGCCTTGATATATGCCATTATTGGTGTTGTCAAACGTAGATTGCAGAGAACTTGTTAAACATTGACGATGACCATCTCAATTTCAAACAACTTTTTCTTACTAAATGTGTCATTTGCCAATTTATGTGGCAATTTGGTGTAAAAGTTTGCTCCTCTAAACTTTCACTCCAATCTACTTTAACTTGTGTGGGGCTTCCATACCATGTCATTTGTAGGGTTTCTCTTACTTTTACTGTGGATTTTATTCTCTTTAGACTCCACATTTGTCTCATTTAGTGTGATAGTTGCTCTACTAGGCCGTACTCGAGTGACAATCGGACTTATTCAACCCAAAACCAATCCCTAAAAGAACTTCTTTGGCATGACATGACTTTCGTTGTTGATGCATAGATATTATAACATGTATTTAATAAATTTGTTTCTTGGGATATTAATCTAATGCTAATCACATATAACACATGGTTTAGTATCACCCGTAGTCTAAATTTTTTTCGATCCCTTCACAAAATAAAGAATTTTACTATACTTTAGTGGATAGCACGAACGTTGAGTAATAAATACTTGGATGTACAGTTATTAATCTAATAAATAAGAATCCAACAACGAAAAATTCCGGTGTATAGTACGTACTAGAAACACAGTAGGTTTAAAGGCCAAGCAATAAACAATTAACTTCAAAGCAACGGCCAGCTTTAGACGAGCTCGATCAATGCAAAAATGACCGTTGCAGGATTCTGTACATGCACACTGCACATATTACAATTTATTCACAGAAAAAAAAAATTAAAAAAGGAAGAGAAAAACCCAGCACCGCTCCTATAAACCCACCGTAATTCGACCGTTACAAGTCTTCCGCCACACTGAACCAAGAGAGAGAAACTCTAGAGAGAGAAAGAGAGAGAGAGGCCTTTCCTTCCATTTCTGTTCCTTTGGCCTCCTCCTTCTCTCTTCAAAAACCCCATTAATTATACCAATTAGCTATATGATATCTTCACATTCTTCAGACCCAACAACCCAGCAACTCCTCCTCCAAGCAACCAAGAACCGCATCCAACAGAACCCAGCAATGGAGTCACCTCAAACCAGGAAATCGGGGCTCAACCTCCCCTCCGGGATGTCCGAGACATTGCTCCGCCTCGATTCCGTTTCGGGTTCCTTTCGTGCGGTTTCGAGCCTCTCAGCGTCGCCGGGTTCTTGTCGGGCGATTTCGAACCTGTCCTCGCCGTCGAAGTCCTCGACTTGCAGCGACAGATTCATCCCCTGCAGATCCTCGTCGCGGCTTCACACGTTCGGGCTCAACGAGAAGGCCTCGCCGGTGAAAGAAGGAGGCAACGAGGCGTATGCCAGGTTGTTGAAATCGGAGCTTTTCGGGTCTGATTTCGGGTCTTTTTCTCCTGCAGGTGGCGGAGGTGGTGGTGCAGCGTCGCCCATGAGTCCCAGCAAGAACATGTTGCGGTTCAAGACGGAGAACTCGGGCCCGAACTCGCCTTACTCGCCGTCCCTTCTGAGAAATGACAGTGGGTTTTCCAGCGAGACGACGCCTCCCAAGGCTCCTCGCAAGGTTCCCAAGACACCCCATAAGGTAATTAATTATCCCATGTTCCTTCCTCTTTTGATCTTTAATTTTAATGGTAATTTTGGGAGAGTGTGAAAGATCAAATCTTCCCAAGGAAAAGGTGATAAAATATATTAATTTAGCTTAATTCAGCTCAATTCAGCTTAATTAGTTTAATTGTAGTGCAATAACAAGTTGATCTGATGGATTGGATTAAAGGGAATGGTCGATTTGAAAAGCTGCATTTCCTATGCTAATTTGCAGTAACTTCACGGGATACCCGATATATGTCATCAAACTATTGATATTATGTCGATATTGTGTTGTTATTTGATATAGATGTCGATATGGATGTCACTTGTGTCTTTGTGATGTTTATATGGTGTCAATAATGTCTTGCTATTTTGTCGTATATCTATCGATGTGTTGTTATAACCCCGCTCCACGAACAGTGGAGCAGGATCCCCCCTTAAGAAGGGGTTTATTGGGGAAAATGCGATGACTGATATCAAAGGCTCTAATTGGTTGCAGGTTTTGGACGCTCCATCACTACAAGATGACTTTTACTTGAACCTTGTGGACTGGTCCTCCCAAAATGTCCTTGCAGTTGGACTGGGCACCAGTGTTTATCTCTGGAGTGCATCAAACAGCAAGGTTAGTTTAATGACAGATTTACAACTTTCCCATTCCGTGGTGTAGAAATCCAATTTGAAAAATCTCTCTGCTGCCACTGTTCTTCATTTTATAGTGGGTTTGTGATGTATTGTGTTTCCTCAGGTGACAAAACTGTGTGACTTGGGGCCTAATGACGGCGTGTGCTCTGTCCAATGGACACGGGAGGGTTCATACTTGTCGATTGGCACAAGTCTTGGTCGAGTTCAGGTAGTTATTTGTTTGAATTGGTTGTCCTCCGATTTTATACACTTGATACATAGATGGCCATTAATTGTGATGTTTTGTTCTAGGTTTGGGATGGGACGCAGTGCAAGAGGGTCCGAACAATGGGCGGGCATCAAACAAGGACTGGAGTCTTGGCGTGGAACTCGCGCATATTAGCTTCAGGGAGCCGAGATCGGAATATACTTCAACACGACCTTCGAGTCCCAGACAACTATATCAGCAAGCTTGTTGGCCACAAGTCTGAGGTATGAAGACTTCAAAAGATTATGTACTTAAATGAGGCTCTTGGGAATATGCAAACAAAGTTAACTTTTCTTCAAATTTCAATTCTTCAGGTATGTGGGCTGAAATGGTCCAATGATGACAGGGAACTTGCATCCGGTGGCAATGATAATCAGGTAGCCATTACAAACTTGTGTTTATTCTTTTCCTCGTTCGTGTTCTCTTCTCTTGCTCTCTTATGCTTTAGTCAATGGCTTACTTAGTGGCTTGTGGTGAGCAGCTCTTGGTCTGGAACCAGCAGTCTCAGCAACCGGCTTTGAGACTGACAGAGCACACAGCTGCAGTCAAGGCCATTGCTTGGTCACCCCACCAGAGTGGCCTTCTTGCATCTGGAGGCGGAACTGCTGACAGATGTATTCGGTTCTGGAACACTACAAACGGCCACCAATTGAACAGCATCGACACAGGAAGCCAGGTAGACTTCTGTTTCTGTTTATGCGTATGGGAATAAAGGAGAATACCCTCAACTCACACAAGTCGACTTTGTAGGTCTGCAATCTTGCATGGAGTAAGAATGTCAATGAGATAGTCAGCACTCATGGTTATTCCCAGAATCAAATTATGGTGTGGAAGTATCCATCCATGGGAAAGGTTAGCATTTCAAGTGATTTAAACTTTGTAAACCTTTACTTCAACTCGAAGCATAAGAAAATTCAGAAAAAAGTGCATTTTTCTAGCTATAATCTTTCTATCTAACTCCTAGTGGAATGTACTTATAGGTTGCCAATCTAACCGGCCATAGCATGCGAGTTTTGTACCTTGCAATGTCACCGGATGGTCAGGTATTGCACCATTTCCACCCCCCCCCCCCCCCTATACGTGTATGCACAATTTCTTGTTGCTAACGCCGAGATCTCAGTTCTAACAAGCTCAAATGAAATCTCTTTTACCGCAGACAATAGTCACTGGTGCCGGGGATGAGACTCTAAGATTCTGGAACGTCTTTCCATCTGTGAAGACACATGTAAGCATGGATATCATGATCCAATCCTTACACTGATCAAAATTTTAAGCTGCCTTATCTTCCCTCCAAAATACGTCATCACTGCTTCTCTGATCCTTTTTCTTTTTGTTTGGTATTTCAGACGTCAGTGAAGGATACGGGTCTTTGGTCACTAGGAAGAACTCAGATTCGATGATTCTCTCTTGCACATACACATGAAGCCATATCTTGTAAATGGAGATACTCTTATCCTTTCCGGTCAGAAGAATACTGTAATTTATCAGTAGTGAAGGGCACAAATTTACTTCTTTTTCTTTGGTTCTTGTTAATCTACAGGAAGTTTTGAAGTTTGTAAAGTGTTATCTGGTGTACTATGCAAACCCTAACGATTAAGAAATTCAAATATATACATTTTCGGTGTTCATTCCCGGAGCTCTCTGTCTTCGTAAGTTTCGTCAGTTCCTTGATGTTTTTCTTGTTCTCATCCTTCTTTTAAGACCAAGAACATGAGAAATGTGTATGCAATCACAACTTGGTTCATGAAAATAGAAGTGAGAACCAAATAATATCAGTAACTTTTGGTTGTAATCTCTCGAAAGACGCATTTCATCAGTAAAAGATTGTTTAACGGAATCTAGTATGGTTCAATTCAGAACACAGTAAATCACGGCCGCCATTTGATCAGTTTACTCGTCTTGCAAGACGCCTACAAGGTTCACAAATGTTGGATTCTACTTCTAAGTTTGGGGTGCAATCTTCATTTTATGTCTTTGCCTGTGACTGCAGACCTTGACAGATCAAATAAATCTCTCTCGATGATGATCTTGTAGCTTTAGGCCTCAACAATGACGCCTTTCTGAACAGCGGTTTGCAAATCTGATTGATTTCTGCAAAACAAGCAGCCAGAAGATGGTAAAGAAATATATCCAAACAGAGATTCAATGAAGCAATTACCGCTCTTATACTACCGAAAAAGGGGGAAAGGGAAGGAATCAAGAAAAGAACCTTGCACATCTTCACTCTCTAAAAGCTTTATCACAAGATTGCCTCCCCTTTGCAATACACCGTTATCATCTGAACTCGTAGTTGGCCCAACACTACTTTCCTCCGTTTGAATTTCGTTGTTTGAATGAGAAGGCTGCTCCACCAACAGCCAAATTCAGTGCTTGCATTCCTAACTCGAGCGATAAAGCTGCATCTTTACTTGAGATTCCAGAAACGAGGGGACACATATCCAACAGCACCACAGAACACGCTTTCAGCTGCACAAACATAATGGCAAAACAATAAATCCTTTTCGTATTCATACATCTGCAAGAGGATCCTAGAAACTTTTTCCTTCGTAAAACGTAAGGTTGGCTTCTAAGTTGGAAATTCATGGAAAAATGTTACAATGCCGGAAGTTCGCAAGGAACCAATATATCATTTGTTTCACACCTTCAAACATCCTGAAACAGGGTTGAAGGACAACATGATCATAAATCGAAACAACAGCATAATTAACCAATATTTTAAGAATCGAAAGACGTAAATTAGCATAAGCATTTTGAAACCATTGTTAATTAAAGCTAAAGAAGCCCAGAGAACAGTACCTGTGGAGAGAGTTCCCTGACTTGAGCTCTCGGTAGCTTCATCACGTCGGCGCAAACAGTTTGAACCCTTGAATCACAATGATCAGCAGGAACCTTCACCTTCTGTTCTGCAAATTCCGCATTTCACAACCCAATTACTCTATAAATTATCAAATAAACAGATAAAAGCACGGGAATTTAACTCGAAAGGATAGCGAAAAATGAGACCTTGAGATCAATCCCGACAACAAGGCCGCCATTTTTTAGGGGACCCAAACTCTGGCAAGCCACCTGCAAATTTCAACAGAAACCCATGAATGCTACGAGGAGACAGTTGAGATTTGAGTATAAAGTTTGGATTTTGAAATGACCAAAAAGGACCTGAAGCCAAGCGCCGGGAGCACAGCCGAGGTCGAGAACAGAGGAGCCAGGGGTTATGAGCTTGTACTGCTTCTGCATCTGAAGGAGCTGTTTCAACGATGCGGGTGGGTTAGTGGTAATTAGAGACATGGATTTTGGGTAAAATGGTAAATCAATGAATACCTTGAAGGCTGAGCGAGCCACATAACCCAGGCGTTGAGCTTCTCTGTAGAATAAATCTGGTTTTCCAGCCCCACTCATCTTACCTCCTCCTTCTCTGTTTCTTTCTCTGGTTTCTTCTTCACAATAAAACCCTAAACCCCAACCAAGGCCGTGGAAAGTTTTATCATTATTTTTTTTTTCAAATAATAATAACAGGAGAAAGGGATCCGGAGATGTTCATTTTTCAATTTTAAAAACCAAATCAAAATTTTGAGTGATATTTTTTTCCAACATGTTTATACAAAATCATATAGACATAGTCTTATACGTGATTATGTTTTGGTAATCGAAGACATCATAGTGAGATGAACAATTTTACTTAGGTAATTATTGGTTCTTAATTAAATTGATGATGTAGTAAATATAAGACTGACGTAGAAACTTCACTTCCACCATTTAGACTAAATTGTACGATTGGTTTTCCTTCCATGTTACTAATTTGAATAGAAGCTGAAGCTCTACGATGACGAGTTTTTGTTCATATGTGCTAGTTTGGTTTTCCTCGTTAGCCCGCAAATAAATCGAATGCCTATCATATCATTATTTTGACGAACAGTCAAATTAACAAATAACCAAAAGAAATATATCAATATGATATTTTTCTAATGGTGCAATGTGAGAAAATTAGTACTCATATTGAAACTCGTTTCCCAACCTAAAATGTGTAAATCAAAGTAGCCCTAAATTCTTTGGTGGGTAATTGAAAAACCAAATTGCAACTCATATAAGTTCAAAAGATCATTGCCCATAATAAAAACGCAATTTTGTTGGATAAAGCCGGTGGCCGTTGAATGGGAAAGCGAAGAATACAATACAATTGTGAGATAAGAGTTGTTTCTGTTGTCCCACATCGCCCAATTGACAAAGGAGAAGCTGGTGGAGGGATTATAAAAAGGACCAGAAGCTAAACTCCAAAAGCATCTTTGCGCTTGGGGCAATGACGCAGCTTATGAGGTTCTAACCGAGGCGCGTCTATTGCTGGTTGAAAACTATTTCCAAACCCCCTCATTGGCCTGGGTTCAGCCTTGGCCTTTGAGAATTTCTGGAAGGGCTCCCTTCGGGGTAAAGCCCTGCAATCCTCAGTTTAAATTTTTCTAATTCGTAAACAAGTTAGACGATCGTATTGCGTTTTACTCAAGGGGAACTTAGTAGGCGCCTTCCCGTAGGTCGAAAACCTGGTAGTAGAAAATACCGTAAATCCCAGTAACCCGAAGGTTTGATGGAGGTCCACCAGGCCTAGAACGAGAGAAGTTGAGTGAGGCAATGCCTCAGGCTTGGACAAAAGGACTTGAATGAGGCAAGGCCATTGAAAACCACGAGCAATCTGATGCTGGCTTGGACAAAAGGTCTTTTGCATATCTGAGTACCGGATCCAGCCATGCGTGCCTCTAGACCATGAGCAAAATAGGGAGCTAGTCTCTGCATTGCGTCTCCCATAGCCATAGGAGAAGAATGTTGTCTGATCTGCTTAAGTAACTCGTTGCCAGTCCTCTTATCAATAGCTGCGACCGCTCGTGCACAAAGCGTCAAAAAAATTCTCAAATCCACGCCACATCCTTTTTCCCTGCCTCTTTCCGCAGCCTTTTCTACCATTTGCCCCCACTTCGACTGACCATGTTGTACATTCTTGATTGTCTCGCCCTGCAATGTTTCACAAAGAGGAGATTCTCCTTGTCCGCAGTTTAGGAAAACCGTGTCAACCATTTCCAAACTCACAGTTGATTTGGTGTATACTGCTAATTGCTTGTTACTCCTCCCACCTTCTAAAATCGCATCCTCGTGATGAGGGTTCTTCCTTTTCCTCAAACGATTAGAAGAGTATTCGTTCTTCTCTGCCTCAGCTCCCATACGTATAGCCTCTGCCTTCCCCTCTTTAAATAAGAACGCGTTACTTTCCAAATCGACTATCAGACTATTACCATTTGGAAGAGTATTCATTCTTCTTCTCTGCCTTCCCTTCTTTAAATAAGAACGCGTTACTTTCCAAATCGACTATCAGACTATTACCATTCGGAAGAAACCTACTCGCTTCCTCAGGTCTCTTTTAAATTGCACAACTGACTATCCCTAATGCTACTGTTATTGCGAGAGGTAGTAGTGTAATGACTGGAACATGAAGGATGAATTTCATCTCCGCATTCATGGTTCTGATCAACATAAGTAGTCATATCAGAAGGGGAAGAAGAATAAGAAGCTCATAAAACGATTGCGTCTGCATTTTGTAGTGTTGCAGGCTCATGATACATTTCGGTCTTTCTTCTTTATCTTCTTCAATAAGAATTTGTCTAATGTACTTGAGAACTACATTACTAAAATCAGAGTCCTCCGGTGAATCCCCATCTGAGTTCGTGCTCAAATCCGGGCCCAAATTACTCGAAGATGGACGGGAGGTGCACAGTTTTGATCAAGAAACCTACTACTATTTCTCAATCCAGTATCCAGATTCCAATTCATCAAGGCTGCAAGAGTTTCTTCCCTGAATTCCCATAGCTCATTACTAGAACCACAAAATCCACTCAAAAGATTGATCCGTGACCACTGAGATTACAAGTTTACTCCACAGCACCGGAACTCAAAGGCTCCGATGTGCTTCAAATTTGTATGTATCTCAGGTTTTCTCACACACTAATATAACTGAGTATCAGAATTTTTCATGCATCAAAATCCCAGAAAAATAAAACCTACAATATATGTATAAATACATTTTGATGCATATGAGTTAGCATTCATGAGAGTGAGTAACTGTCAACTGTTGATGCATGTGAGTCTCATAAATCTATCAGACCCAAGTAACAATCACTTACATGCATGTGAATATCTCTATTAGCCCTTTACTCCTATCTGTCACAATCAATTACTTTAATGTCTTTTGTAGTTACGCACTCACACGAATCACACCAGACTCAACTCAATTTTAATCTCTCTTTTTAAGTTATTCTTTTTCTTCTTCATGTTTTCTTTTTGTTTTATCCTTTGGGTTTTGACCCAAGGCCCAAAGACAAAAAGGCCATGAGAAGAGTGAGGAGATCAAATTCTCAGAAGCCCTTTCACACATATAGGTAAATAGAGCAACATTGTTTCAATCATTCAACTTCTATTTTGGGCCGCGTTTTGCACATAATTGTGAGCTTCCGACAGTAACATGTACGGTTGGTTAACACTCCCACAACATGGTGCATTGTTCGGTTACAATTTAGAATCTAAATCATTACAAATATATTTCATTCTGCCATCCAAGTAAATTGAAATTAAGACAAGACCTTCAATCACAGTGAAAACTAAGTATCATCAAACCAATTAGTCATGTGGCGTTCAGTATGTACTTAGAACGGGCATTATTCGCCCCCATACCCCGCTAAACAACCAGGTGACCTGAGCCCGTACCTTTTTGAGGTGTTTTAAACCCAACTTACTTCCTTACGATTTTGTTGACCAATACAAAATACGTAGGTAAGGAGGCAAGAAGTTGAGTAGTACACACTAACAACTCAACTGTATAAACTTCTTTTTTCTTCATCCATACATGTGATTTCGCACGTGCTAAACGTGCTAGCATGTCAGAGCCACCACCCAAGTTAGTTGGCCAATTATAAATAAATAAAAAATAATTAGTCCAACAGAAAAGGTGTAAATTGCACGCAACTCAATCATCGCATTTGCAATCCATCTTTGAATTGAAAACAAAGACTTTGATTGACTTGCAATGCAAGTAACAGCACATCCAAACGGAACTAACGCAGAAGCAACAAATTAAAGATAATTAAATGTTTATTCCTGTTGATGAACATTCACATTTCTCTACATTACATGATAAAATAAAATTTCAATTGAATTAAAACTGTGAGTTTCTGTTAGGCTGATCTTTATTCCGGCGAACCATTTACATTTGCCGGCCTCCCTCAGACAGAGACGTCGGCAATTGAATTTACCTGTGGGGGGTGAGGATTTTACACAAATTTCGGGTCATTTGTACATTTGTCTTCTTCTTTCCCTGTTTCTGTCAACGTTTCCTGTTTTTTTCTACATCATACAATCGGATACCTTTCAGCTCCATGCCAATCGGTCAGGTGGGTCTGTGATCTCAGAATGCCGGCAAGGCTGGGTGCTTGCCGTGTTGCTTAGCTTGGTGTTGGCACCAGTAAGAATGGGCAGCCAACACTCGGTCCAAAAGCTCCTGCGGGACTGGCTCTCCCCTTCTTTGCTGAGGAGAGATTTTCGCCGTGTGGACTAAGGTTTTCCATTTATCCTGCATAAAACCACCAGAGTACATCAAATACAACATAAATCAAGTAACTTGTGCTTTCCAGAGAAGCACTCAGCTGCAATGTAAAATTGCTTTATCAATCTAGTAACAAATAAACGATTGAGTGATATAGACAACCATACAAACAAAATTTACCTTCAAGTCCACGTAAGTTCGATGATCTGCATTCTCAAATGCACGCAATTTAACATCGCGCCACCTGCAAATTCAGAACATTGTTAAACCACTATATATCCTTCAAAATGGAATCACACGTCTCACACTGATTCTGTTACATGGTAAAGAACATCACACCTTCCAGTGCCAAGTTCCTCAACTGCGGTCACCAATGCTTCAACTTCTGAGACAGAGAATGGTCTCCTGGTTCGCCGCTGTGCAAGCTCAGATCGCTTAGTTTTCTGGCTCACAGGAACTACGGCTAGTGGCTCCATGCTCATTTCTGGAATAGCAACTAGCGCCTGGGATTCCAGCATTGTTTTGTCAGTCAATATGTCAATATGGGATGAAACTGGTTCATGCTTAGTTTCAGCAACACAGCCTGAATTGGTTATAGGAGGAAGGACAGATAACACATCGGACATCGTAGAGTCCAAAACAGGTGTGCCTGGGGACCTGAAACAGCAATGCAATATCAGCTATAATGAGAACATATGTGATAAGCTGTAACTCAAGTCATTAGAGCAGACCCGTAATTCAAAACTTGTCCTATCCATTGAGATTAAAGCTCAATACTTTTTCCACAGGAATCATAAAACCACCATTATGCAGAATTAACACACTATTGCCTACAAAACTTTATTAATTAAGAATATATGATACTAAAACAAATAACACATACCGGAGGGAAAATTCATCCATTAGTTGTCTAAACAGCCTTAAATATATTAGTATAAGCGGGCTGAAGACTTAAATAAATATAGAAAGGAAAGTCATAAATTCCAGCAAAAGAACACTATCTCAGATCAACAATTGTGAAAGAAAACAAAGTCGACCCAAATGGCCCATCAAAAAAATTCAACTTAAGACAAGGGTCTTCTCACAACACGTCAATTACCTGGTCACAAGTACTGTCTCGCATGATAGTGAAGGAGGGTCGCCAAAACACAAAGATGGAAGGGCTTGCATGGGACTAGGCTCCAACATAAAATCCAGAGAATCCAAACTGTCTTTGGAAGATATTCCCATCTGCATTAGAGTTCTGTAGTCATCTGTTATCTTTTTCCCTTGAACAAGTACTCCAACACCTAATCCATCCCTAAGTATGGCATTCACTGCATCCATGACTGTCCTCTGTAAAATTTTGTAACACAAATGTAAAATATTTAGGCCCACAAGTGACGAATAGTCAACAACTACTTGCTAAAATAAGACCCACTACTAGCGAATAACAAGGATATTCCATGCCATTTGAGAAACATTCTTATTGTAAACAGGATGGACAATAAACTATTTCGTGTCCAGTGCACGTACGAAAACTAAAGCAGTTGAGTTAATACCTTCAATGAACCGACAGTTTCAGTTTCTGGGACCTCAATGACTAGCTCTGGCACCCTAAAGGATTTGATTCTCAATTTCACTGCACAAGGAAAGATAACGCCCCGTGATACTGGTTAAATACAATCAAATAAGAAGTGTGTTTGACACCAAATCTTCTAAACTTTAATCACCATGAGATTCCTCAGAGCGAAAAGATGCTTGATGACCAATAACTGCAGCTGATATTCCGTTTGCTGCACAGAAGAACAACTATTAAGCAAAACGAAACCACAAGCCTTAATCCCCAGAACACATCAAGGAACAGTAACAACAAAATATCTACGTAGTTGTGCCAATGTAACATACCAGCTGGACCAGTTTTATCTCCGTTATCAGGTGAATTAGAAACACTTTCACCACTAAACCCTCCATCAGAAGTCACTACCGAACTCCGGTCAACTAGTTTCCTCCTCTTATAAAGAGTGTCACGTTGAGATCTTTCACGGTTGTAAAAGGTTTTCCTTTTGTGATAAATAGGTTTTACTCCCCCATCTAGAAAACCGAAAACATAAGCTCAACATTAAATGAATTCGCATATATATATATATATATTTATGAGGCTAACCGAAGCACTAATTAAAAACTTACCATATCTATAGTGTTCAAATTCCCTCAACTTTGGAGTCGCTTTCCAGTACTTGGATGTCAGTAACTTCCTTATTTTTTGGCCTCCAACACGTGGTGGAGGCCTAAAGACCTTCACCCTATTGCTAGGTTTAATGCACCTAGAAAAGTTTTCGTCATCATCTCTACTACCTAATTCAATATCATTCCTATGCCTGGAAAAAGAAGCATTAGGAATAGGATCCCTGAACAATGACAATTTGACATTGCTGTCTCCATTGAGCATTGCAGGATAGTTTGCATGCAGTTCGGTTGGATCCTTTGAACTGCATGGGTTAGCTATCTTCAAAGGTCCAGTTTCTAACGGCTTACTATCTCCCTGTACTTCAATTCCAGTTGCTACATTACCATAACAGGACTCCACAATACCCGGGGAGTCTCCCTCTACCTTACCAGAATATTTCTGAAATGTGGGCCTGCTACTGCAAATTACAGACTTAGCATGACGCCCAGCTTTTGCAGAGCTGTCAGAACTTGTAATAACTGAAGTGCGTTCCAAAACAGTATCACTGTCGGCA
The DNA here is from genome assembly GCF_041283825.1 of Pyrus communis. NCBI lineage: Eukaryota > Viridiplantae > Streptophyta > Magnoliopsida > Rosales > Rosaceae > Pyrus > Pyrus communis. The sequence goes on from NC_142565.1 coordinate 6,209,816, forward strand.
TGCGGAAATTCTTTTATAATACCCTTCCGATTGATGTTTTGGGATGTCAGCCCTAAAGAAACACTTTCTTCAGAGCTTCCCTGATCAAGGCACTCTTCTTTCAGAGGTTTATGCTCATCTTGTCTTTCCTGCTTAACATCTATGCCAAAGGCAGGCTGCAAATTTCCTTCAGAAGCATTACTGGAGGCAGAACTTTCACTCTCCTGCAACAACTTGCCAGCTAAAGAAGCCAATAATTCAAATGCACTGATTTGGCCATCCTCGACGGACTTCCTATGTGGGCCCCTCTGAAACCAGTAACAGAAATTGGTGAATTCAATGCAGGGTTTATCATCCAAAACCAAAAAGGAAAGAAAAACACAGAAAAGCAACCCTAGAATTTTGGCGAATACTTACCCTAGCTGATCTGGGAGCTCTAGGTATATTAGGGACCTGGAAGCCATTAAATCCAAAATCTAGCCTCTTCTTCAACCCCATATCTCATGCATACATGGCAATTTGAACTCATCAAACACAAAAAAGCATCACCCCCGCATCCAGTTCACTGTCATCGGATATTCATTTCATAGAAAGAAGAACACGTGTCAGGCTTAGCTTGGCGAAAATGTCGAAACAAAATCTTATTGATCACAAAAGGAAGATAACAATAAATTCAGAATCCTACATCATGCTACCATATCGAAACCAACATAAAATAAAATCCAGCAATGAGACTGTAGCGATATAATGTTCCTTCTTTAAAGCTGCATATCCTAACTAAAATAAGAAAATATAGCAAGAATAGACTGCCTCAGTGATCAATAACGTAAAACTCATGATTAGCTCTCCAAGTCTCCAAACTACCAAACCGCCCATCTAGATACAATTGCCTATTCTTTCCCATATTTCTTAGAAATCAAACAGATACCTCAGATTGATTGAGGAACAATACCAAAAACCAACACAGTAAGATTTGGAATATAAAACTACTCGAAAGACTTGAACCACGCTTGAAATGAAAACATAACGGTACGTAGAGAATCATAAACCAAATCTTAAAACCCTAACCAAAGGTCTTTTCGCAAGAAAATACCAGGTAATTGAACAGATACAATATCAGTCATGAACAGGAAGCAAATTGGAAGTTAAGACTCCAATCACATCTGAACTGATTGTTTAACATAGCAAAGAACTTAGAAATGTAAACTGCATTCAAATTCATAAACCCAAAAAACCAATTCCCATTTGATAAATTAAATACATAACATGAAGTTGAAGAATTGCAAATCCAATTAAATTCATCAAAAGCAATAACAAATTCAACGCCAATTCCGATCTTAATTTTGTAATCTGTTTTACGCAGCGATGAATTCAAAACAAAAAACTAAAATCCCATAAACCTCAGATCAACAGAAATGGACTCCATGCAAAACAAAACCCATGATTCTGATCACGATCACAAATTCTCAATCAAACCCAATTCAGCACAACCAAACACGACCCAAATTCTACAATCAGATCCCGATCTCAATTGGAATTCCGAATTGCATGCAGCAATTGAAGACACCAAATTGCCCAAAATTCCAAACAAACACGATAAACCGAAGCAAAACCCATCAGTTATTGACCAAAACAACGCAGAATTCCCAAAAACTCACCCCAAATTGCATCCAACAAAAAACCCATCAAAGAAAACCAAAATCCAGCACAGAAACTAGATTTACTCACCTCTTGGACAAAGATCTTCTTCTGGGTTAAATCTAACACCATATCTACAAATTTTCAGGGAAAGGAAAAAAATACAGAAATTCTGGGAAATGTGTAAGAGATCTGCGAGAATTGGAAATGAGAATTGGAAGTTTCTGTCTCCAAATCTCTCAGTGAAAAGGAAAAAGGAAAAACCCAAGTCCCGAAAGAGGTCTGATTTGATTGTAAAATTGTAATAAATTGGTATATACAAAAACCATGCAGAACAAACAGTGGCCTTAAACCCCTTGTTATATAAGCTTACGGTTTTCTGACCACATAACCGGGCGAGCCAGTAAAAGGGCAATAATGTCCGGGTAATTGCATATTCCCTAAACCCCCTCTCCTTTTTTTTCCTTATTTTTTCTCTCTTTCTTGGACCAGTTCTTCCTCTTCTTCCTCCTCCTTTTCTAAACCCCATCCATCCACGCGCATGATGAGGTGGGGATGGGGTGTCTTGCCACGTGTACCTCTCTCTCTATCCACGATGCCATGTCATATTTTTGTCGTTGTTTTCGTTTAATTTATTGGTCACAAATTTAGAATCATGAAGTTTGCGAGAAGTTGAAAATAAAGAGCAAAAAAAGCCTCCTATTTTTATTCTTTTTAGTTCGGATAATGAAAATGAAAAAGAGAGATTTTGCACTAATTAATATTGAGAGGAGAGAATGATAAGAACAAGGACAATTAACAAAGTTTGAGGCTCTAACTCTTTTGCTATTGTATTGCTTGGTCCACTAGGGGAAATCCTTTAATGGAAGTAGAATAAGCAAGCACCAGCTTTACGTTGGTGTAAATGGGAATCTATATTTTAACTGTCATAAGTTTTCTTGCAAAACGCTCTTTTTCGCTTCTACATTTAAATGACGGGAGTTTCAGTCAAATTGTCGTTGCCTAGGAGCCGATTTTGAAACTCAAGTGTAACCTCATTTCATAGTTTTTCTCCATGAGCATTTTAGTTTGTTTGTAGTATAGTATGTCCTTTTGCGGTCGATTTGTATTGACGACTCAAATGGATTTGGTTTTGATGGCTGAATCATGTGTTTATATGTACGTGTTGGTCTGCAAGTGATTCTCTCCAAGTCATTTCAACACAAAAATGTTTGAATTGGTCACTGAAAAAGGTTTTAACCACGTTTGGTATCCTATTTTTTATTCACAATTGCAATTGTTAATATTAAAACTTACACCCTACACCTTTAAAAACAATACAAAACTTACAAACTCTATAATTACTATAATTTTGGGGCGGTATTTGTCACATCCCGACCCGGGCGGGATCACTTCCCGGGCTCGACTCCACCGTAGCACGATATTGTCCGCTTTGAGCTCCCAACACACCCTCACGGTTTTGTTTCTGGGAATTCAGACGAGAACTTCCCAGTGGGTCACCCATCATGGGATTGCTCTCGATCGCTACTCGCTTAACTTCGGAGTTCCGATGGAACCCGAAGCCAATGAGCTCCCAAAAAGCCTTGTGCTAGGTAGGGATGGGAATATACATATAAGGATCACTCCCCTAGGCGATGTGAGATGTCACAATACTACACATCAAATTTGTGCATCAAATAATGCGACACATTATACATTATATAAATTTTTATAACAATTATTAATCAAATTTCAAATTAAACTAAAGTACAAATTTAATTCGTGCAACATCATTTAGTACACCTAACATTATTCTAGTTTGCATACGCTCATAACATACGAACGACATGCAATGTGATATTACTATCATGCATAGTAATTTTTGGCTTTTTATCCAAAATGCTCCTTGAGATTGACATAACTTCTCACTTTGAACCATGAGATTTAAAATCGATATAAGTGGTCCCTGAGTTTGTCTAATATTAATCATTTTAGTCATTCCATAAAAATTCTTCGTTAAATAAAACCAAAGTGACAATATACCCTCAAGTTAATAAATGATGGGCCAAACTGATATGACGAAAATTAAGGGTATTTTTTCATTTTTCTTATTTAACGGAATTTTTTTATAGAATGACTAAAATGATTAATGGTGGACAAAACTAGGAACTAGTTCTATCAATTTTAAATCTCATGGACCAAATTGAAAAGGTATGTCAATCTCAAAACTATCTTGACTAAAAAACATAGTTTTTCAAAATAAGTGTCTCTTTTAGGTATGATATGCTTACCAAATTTGTGTTTAATTTTGTCGCTAAAATGGGGCAGCATGTAAATTTGGCCCCGCTGAATCTCCCGTTTACTAAATAAGATGCATTTTTTGAGTTAGCAAAATAAGCACCAATTAAATTTTGTTACCAAATGTGTATTGGTAGTTGGTACATTTATTTAGTTAGCAAAATGAGCACCAATTAAGTAAAGTGTTTCGACCCAACAAAGAAGCACGTGCCGTAGCAGCTTTCATTCAATCGACAGGAGGGTCTTATATTTGGTTATATTGGTCCTGACTTTTTTTTTAATATTCTTGTGAATGATGTAAACTTATCTATTAAATTTAATTGAATAAAATCTATTATTTGACAAAAAATTAAAAAGTTTTAAGTATTTCTACATAACTAACTTGTTGCAAGGAAATGTTTTCCTTTTCATGAGAGGTTGTTTGCGACAATATTATACTTAAATGGTCTTTTATTTTCCGACAGTTAAATAACTTAAAAGGTATTATGTTCGATTTTCGTTAAAGGCGAATTTGAATCACATTATTTCTAAACCATTGTAAGGCTAGGCCCATCCCCATCCCTTTATTGTAGATAATATCGCTTGTTCAAAAAAAATATGTTAAAACATTATGTGATATACGTCAAACTAAATTTTAAACTAAATATATTGAATATGTTCTCGTTATTATTTAGCTAGTTTTTTTTTTTTTTTTTTTTTTGTAGTATAAGTGATATTCAACACTAATTTACACTGAAATTACTTGGAGGGAGGAAAGTTTGAGCCGGAAACAAAACGTTTCATCTTCGTACCATCACTCAATTAGACTTGGCTTTATTTTGTAAAAGAGGAAGGTGGAGTATTGGTTAATTTCCTTTTGCTTTTTTTACCAAAAAAAAAAAAGCCCCTTTGCTTTTTACCAGCTCGAATTAATCTGCAGTATAAAATTAGTCGATGAAAGAAACGCACAGTAAAACTCAATAGTAGTATATTACTCGTGGATCCGTGATGGATCGATCTTAGAATATTCGAATATTACAAGAATAAAATGTTTAACCTTTTGGCATGCCCCATGTATATACATATCTATGGACTATAGGCATGTGATCATGGATTCATAAACCTTCAATTTAATATATATATATATATATATGGAGCGCATCAAAAATGGAATCACCCCAATAATTTGTAATTGTATATTCTAAGGTTTTTTTTGTCTAATCAAATTACGAAAAGGCTTATACATTTAGAAACGACACATCATCAGTAAGTGGGCCTCATTTATGCCAATTCAGAGACTTGACGGATTTTTTGACTGAAAATGAAAAATTGACTAAAAAATTGAGTTTCAGATGGTAAAATAAAGTAATGAAATTCAAAAAGCAAAGTGAGATTCAAGTCGAGTTCCAAAGTCGTTGCAAAAAAGAAGCCTTATGAAAATACACTTCAAACCAATGTTAGCATCAACTAAGTTCCATTAATTAATTAATTCAAATCATAGTTATATTTGTATAGAGTTTTTAAAGAGTATACGGGCCTATTATTTACATTAAAAAACAGATTCAACCTATCACATATATATATATATATATGTGGGAAATTATGCCAACTTGTTAATATAATAACAGTGAGTGTGTTCCTATGCAACAGCTTGCAGTGGTTAATCCAAGCATCTAGCTCCGGATCCCGTCACTAATAAGATTATTCTTATTTTAATTAGAACAGAGAGATTATAAGTAATTATACACTTATCCGCAAGGAGATCACGAAATTCGTTGCTGCACTGCCATTCCATTTTCATAAGTTGATATAATTTTAATTGGTTGTTTAAACCCTAAAAAAAAATTGGTTTGTCCCGTAGCACAAATTTGACTTCGCATTAGTAATAATGTGGGATCCATAGGTGGCACATCATTTTTTAACTATCAAATTAAAGGACTGACTAACAGAGGTATGACATTGCAACGAATCATAAATTAATAGACTGACTAACAAATGTATGACATTTCAATATTCAAAATATGAGGTATGAATTTATTTGTGACCTAAAATTAAGGACGCAAAATATGATTTACCCCATATTTTTTCACTCACTTTACATGGATTGATGTCGTTCTTTTAGTTATAATGTGAATGCAATAATATGATATTTGGGTGTGCATGGCAATAGTCGTATAAGAGTTATTAATCTTCACGCACAAGTTAAGGTTGTCAGTTACTTAGACCATCGTAAGAAGGAAAACTTGAGTGGCAACTGCCTTACCACATGGTAGGAACATATGTTACATCATCAGGCTCATTAGTAGAACCTTTTGATTTCAATTCCTTTCACGTAGTACGAAGTTTCCAACCAAGTTTTACTCAAGGTGATTCGTACGAGGGGATTCTAGCTAGCATACAATGAACAACTTATCTTTTTTTTTTTTTTTTTTTTATCTCTCATGTCACGTCATGTAATTAAAATAACATGACGGATATTACAGAAAAAAATTACTGCGTTTCTCATTAACAGGCAAGACCCTTCCCTCATTAAGGGACGTTGTAGAGGCTAAGGCATGTTTTGAGAATATTTTGTTTAATGGTTTAATTGGGATAGAGCTGGTTTGACATTGTTGAAATTATTTTAAAAACAGTTTTTTAAAAAAGTTAGGGCTAAAGCAGAAAGTAGAAAGCAGCTTTATCTCTACTTCTAAAAAGAACAGTTTTTTTTCCCACAACAGAGCAACCATAAACTAGCCCGTAGTAAAACCGCATAAACCTAAGAACAAATCAATGGCCTAAAACGAGTTAAACTAAACCAATGGTTTTAACATCACATGGCTAATTAAGATTATGATGTTTCGCCACGTGGACATTGTGCGACACTTTCCCATGACTTGTCGTCAGTCGCAGTCGGACATGGATAAAGAAGTGGTGGTAGCGGAAAAACGATGGATTAAGGCAGAGAATATTTGATTTCAACTCCTTTCACGTAGTACGAAGTTTCCAACCAAGTTTTACTCAAGGTGATTTGTGGGATTATAGCTAGCATACAATGGACGATTTATTTTTTCTTTATCTCTCACGTCACGTCATGTCATGTAATTAAAATGACACGACGACAATTCTTTCCACATTACGAGACCTTGTAGAGGCTTAGGCATGTTTTGAGAATATTTTGTTTAATGGTTTGATTGGAGTTAGGGCTAGTTTGACATTGTTGAAATTATTTTAAAAGCAATTTTTAAAAAAAAATTAGGACTAAAACAAAAAGCAAAAAGTACAAAGTAGAAAGCGAAAAGCAGCTCTATATCTGCTTCTAAAAATAACATTTTTTTTCATATACTAGCCCGTAGTAAAACCACATAAACATAAGAACAAATCAATGGGCTAAAACGAGTTAAACTAAACCAATAGTTTTAACACCACACAACTAATTAAGATTACGATGTTTCGCCACGTGGAGTTTGTGAGACACTTTTCCATAATCTGTCGTCAGTCGCAGTCGGACATGGATAAAGAAGAAGTGGTGGTAGTGGAAGAACGATGGATTAAGGCAGAGAATATTTGACGGCGTTAGTTACGATGAGGGGATTCGAATGGGTGGTGCGTAGAAAAGGCATACGGAATGAGTGGCCAAATGCGTTTCGCGGTTATCCCGTCAAACTGTCTGGATTAGCAGTTGTCTTACACGCTTCCTTCGCTTTCTTCAAGAAACCCACAATAACTGTCCTGCCACTCCCGCCAACGTGCCCGGTAACCGGTCACCCTCTTGCTTTTTATACCAGCCAGTCACATTTTGTGCGTAAAAGGTTACAAAAAGAGATTTGTATACACAATTTTTTATGCGGACACCATATTCGTAGGAAAACTAACAAAAATTTTTTTAAAAATTAAGTTTTAATGAAAAAAAAGATAAATAAAAATGTAGTGAATAGTATCAACAAAAGGTAAAAATATGATTTTTCGTTAAAAATGAACAGTATTGATAATGTTTTGTTAAAACTTTCTATATTTGTTTGGATACCGTATTTTTATTTTTTAACAAATAATATTATTTATACTAAGGAGAAAGAGTGAGATCAATCTCATAATGTGCTAGCGTTTGGATACTATACTTAAACATACATATTTCTTTGGACACACCACTTCGTTTTATAATATTCTTAAATTAATCCTATGTTAAAAATACAAAAGAAAAAAATTGCACAGACTCACCGTTGTAATAATCCAAGTCAAGTGAGTGAAAAATAATACTACTATATTGTTTTACTAACGGCAAACAAGTCTCATCTTTAAGAGTCTTGTAGATAAAATATTTAATCATGATGATACAACATGTTTCTCCTACTCATTGAAAAAAATTACTTGAATGTCACAAGTGTGTACCCCTTTATTCCTTTAATACAAGTTCAGTAATATTTCTTTGGCACTCTTCATGCACGTTGCATGATGAGTACTAGAAAACGAAAGGGAATACACATTGTGCATAAGTTATTATCCTACTGATCATGTGTGACGGGGTAGGAACATTTTAGTCACGCTAGCAAACGAATAATGGTGTCTTAAGAGAAATCACTAAGATGACACTATTAATTAATCCATTTTATGATTATAAGGATGGAAAATTTTGTTTTGTAATTAGAATTTAGTGAGGACATACAACAAAATGCCAACTATAAATCTTGATAGAAATACAGTATATACACAATTAGGTAATCATCAATCATAACCACCACGAGATGGTTCAGTGGTTAGGGATAAATTCCAGGTTTGTATCCACACGGCACGTTTTGTTTTCAATTCTTTGCACTGATGAATCACACGATGGTAGTTAGAGGAGGCTGAAAAGTTTCTATGAGTCTTTTCAATCCCCAGAAAGAGGGACTGTCATAATTAACGAAACCACCCGTTGATACTTTTTTAAAGAAGAAAAAACCAATTACACAAGTGATAGTTGTCAAGTCACTTAAAGACAAAAGTAAATGAATTAAGTAGGGGTGAGTGTACTAAACAAATGGATCAAGCCAATTACTTGACAACAAATTGGGAACCAAGTGGGATTGTGAGAGTGTGTTTGCTCAAAAATAAATCGAAAAGTGTGGAATCAGACATGTCCCCAAAGGCAACGACGACAAGGGCGTATTTACAAGGAAGGAATTAATATTGCAAACAAATAACATGAAAGAGATTTGATGGATTAATATTAAATAAAGAGAATTAATAAAAGATTTACGTGTAATATATGGTGCATGGAAAGGTGATATGATCCAGAACAAAAGAAAAAAGCACGTGATTGCTAGCTAATTGTGAACATGCTGCCGATCAATGCCTGCCTATGGTTGCTCCGCCCAAGCTTTGGCTAGCTAGCTGTTCCATTGTCCCATGTCCCATGAGAGAGAGAGAGAGAGAGAGAGAGAGAGAGAGAGAGAGAGAGAGAGAGTTGCAGCTAAAACAAAAGGGATGGGATCATGGGGGTGGGCGGCAGGATGGATATGCAGATGTGAGGGATAAGATAAAAATTCATGAGAGAGCTAGCTGGGGAAGATATGTATAGATGACAATAAGTATGCATGGCTTATGTATGTATGTATGTATAAATAAATATATATATATATACACACACACACACACACAAATACATACAAGGATCATGGATGATTAATTTCTTAGAATCTTGAATTATGTCTGCATAAAAATAATACTCTTGGATATATTACTTTATTAGATATCTTGTATAGAAGAGTTATGTTCATTAGCATTTGTCTCTCAATGGCCTAAACGACTAGAAATTCTTGTATAGATCAACCACTACTCATAAAGTTTTATTACAAATTGTCTCAACGCAGTTAGTAGTATAACTATTTACTATGTATTTTATTATAATTTGTTAAATTTGATGGAAAATTTTTAGATTTTTCAGTACGTTTCTACACATGGAACCACCAAATAGTGGGCCACACTTGCAACCAATTCAACATAAATCCTTGATATTAATTCGGGCAAAGCAAGTAAAGACCCACTAACTTGAGCCCAGTCAATTAGCATGCTATGATACCATGTTATATTTCAGATAGATGGATATGCAACCTATTACTTGCACTAATATTACCCCCTACCTGCATTTCCAAATGATATTTTTTTCACAAAATGCCTTATAGTAATGAGGGCTCGCTACATTTTACACCCTTTAGCTTTAGAGTGATTTTCAAATTCAACCATCAGGTTTTAGCTTTTTCACATTGCACCCCGAGATTTTAAAACTGTATCAATTTACGTCTTTTATTGAAACCTCATTACCCATTTTGAAAATCACTTCAAATTTTGAGGGTATAAAATGTAGTTAGCCCTTGTAATCAATAGCAAAACCTTCTTCATTACTATATTTATTCTGTGAATTTTCCGTTGCTAGACATTTTACATTCTTAAACGAATAGTGCTACGCTTACCATCTAGTTGTACCAACACTTGTACCGTCTCTCTAATAGAAATAGGGTCCATCAACGCATGTGGGTTCCATCTTTATTAGAGAGATAATACAAGTAATAGTACAAATAAATAGTAAGTATAGCATTTTTGTTCTTAAACGTCTCTGCCAAAGAGAGTCGAAGATCATGTGTTTCAAAAAAATAAAAAATAAAGAGTCGAAGACCATCTCCATAACGACGATGGAGTTTATAACAGCAAGCATAGAAATGTAGTGGACTGTGTATAATATGGATCAAGTTTGGACCTTATAAGTTGAAAGTGGAGGACTGGAGATTTTTGTGAAATGTCTCTCTGTTCGGGGGTCTCTACATAGTTAAAATCTAACAAACCCAACCCAAGCCTTGATAGTTTAGTAGACTTGTTCTCTGAAGCTGCCCAAAAGTGCTATTGGGTTCCAATTGGACGAGGTGATCCAAGGTAATATGGGGTCATAGCAAGACCCACCCAACTTCAAATCATTTTTATCGAAGTTGTTAGATAGCATTGGTTCCATGTCTTACCAAGTAAGCAAATGGAGGAGAAATTTCACGAATGAACTAATGCTTCACATTTTGTAAAATATAAATATCTCAAGGCATATTTGAGATTGATTACAACACTTACATGTATTCAATACAATTTCCATCTTGACAGTCAAATGGCTATTGTATATATTCACATAAATTGTATATGACTGTCAGATGGTGATTGTATTAACTACATGTAAGTACTATAGTCAATCCCGACAAATTTGATAACCATTTGCCTTTTGGTATTTAGTTTGTATTCTTGTGTTAGTGAAGAGGGGAATGCGTAGAAGGAATGAATTGGATACATAACAATGGAGGAATGATGGTGGGATATTGAAGAAATGTATAATGAAAAGAACACAAACTATGAGTACTAAAAATCATAAAACAAACATTATTTAAGTTATTTTCACTTTAAGATTTTGTTTTCATTCATTTTTTATTACTTCTCTTCTTCCCTTCGACTGCTGTTATGTATCCCATCATTCTTCCATATACTTTTCTTATCTCTCAAGCAAAAAAAAAAAAAAAAAAAAAAAAAAAACCTAAATAAAAGGCTATCAAACCGAGTGTTGATTCAGGACCAAATCTAAACTTTTAGAAAGTTGATGGCCCAAATATATAGTTTTCTCCAAAAATAAAACAGAACATCCTATAAGCAAATAACACAATCATTTTGAGGTAATACTTACTACAAGCAAACACTAATTCTATATACTAATTACACACTAAACTGCATTACGTTCTCTTAATCCAAAAGCAAGAAATACCAAGACGATATCGTAGAATAATTACATAATTACTTAACATATATTATCTGTGAAGGAAATTAATTACATGGATTAATTTAGTTCTTTTGACGATCATTAATATTTGATATTCCTGATGAAGCTCCTTGTAACTCCATTCAACTATTCGAGTCCATTGGCCCAAGATATTGGCTGTGTTTTTATAAGATAAAATTTTTATGTTCTAGTGAAAAAATGATGAGGGTATTTGGAAAGGGATCATTTCCGAATCCCTTCCACCAAATCCACTAAATCCACTAATCCGGACCCTTGAAATTTGATCCAAGGCTAAAAACATGACCCCTTTAAAAGTTATAATCACTTTAACGATTGGATCAAATTTCAATAGTCCGGATTTGTAAATTTGGTGGAAGGAATCCGGATAAAATATCTTTCTAGGGTATTTGACGGAACCAAGAGTTTTCATTGTCACCAGCCACCACCATAATATTAAAAATAGCCTGAACAGCAGAAAATAAATTGATCAGAAAACAAGGAAAGAACTTTGAAATCCCAACTTGACAGAAATCTCTAGGGTGGAAGAGACGTCGGCTTTCCATACGGGGACTAAAACCTAAGTCGCCGGCTGCTGCCCGCGAACAGGAAAATAGGATCGGTCTTGGTCTGCAATAGTGGAATTATAGAGACTTGAGAGATGGAGGGTAGTGTGTTATTCATTATTATTTGATCTGTGAGACCATTTTTTTTACACAATTTTTGTTGTGTCCACTTCGTAATTTATTTCAACGAGCCAAATATTTTATCTTTATAGCATTATTCATTCATCCTTGTAAAAAAAAATTAGACAAATCTAAAACTATTAAGACATTCATCTGTAGTGAATGAAACAAAGTATTCTTTTTAGACCCGCAAAACTGACATACTTGTAGACATATTATTTTTGAAACAGGTAATCACATAGCTTCTCTAATCTCCATCATCTTACCTAGCCTTTCTTGGGTACTTTTGTTGAGTTCGGATGTGGCTTTTTTAGGGGATGTTTCTTCCTCGTTGGTTACAAAGACGATAAGATTTGTATTACAAAGATCCTGCATACAATAATAGCACTTATCTATATTAAAGAATGTGCCAACCAATACGTAAATTTTACGTGTCTAATTAAAATTATGAAACAAAAGTTAAAGAGGAATCCCATCATTTTGGTCATACATCTCCAATTGGCCATTATATATAGTTTATCAGCTAGTAGGTTAGTAGTATGCTATATTCAGCAAGCAAGCATGCATGTGCCTCAGAAGCAAATGTCAAACAAATGTGTATATTAACCTACAAAATCCCTTTGACTTAAACCAAAAAACCCTTAAAATATTCCCATAAAAAAACTTAAAATTTAATTAACCCAGAGTTTTTGCCTCATAAGTACTAATTTATACTTTATACATATATATTATCTTCGCAACAAAGCCATGTGGACCATGTAAGTTTCACAGCGTAAAGACTGGCGAGCTAGCTCATGTTCATCAATGAATGTTTGACGTAATTAGCAATAAAAAAAAAATTTAAGTTCCTTCTCGACGTGCCCAATTGATATTAAATAACATATATTTGAAGAAATAAAGATATTATATAATATGGATAAATTGACCCCAAATGCCCAAAAAATGGAAAGTAAAATAGAACTCTTAAATATTGAATTGACTCTCTCTGAAAATGATTTGTAATTTGGGTCTTTTGCCCTATAAATGGGGGTGGTAGTTAGATTAGTTGATGTGGTAGTTAGAGTCCTCATGAGGCAGTGTACTCTTTAACAATTGGCCTACGTAAACCAAAAAATTGAATAAAGAAATTAAAGTTGAATATGATTGCAGCCACTTGCGTATTTAGGATTGAATATTGGGAGCTTCTAGTGTAAACGCCTGAGTTTTTTTAGTAGATACAGAGCGCGAAGCATGCAAAAAAATTTTGATTAATTTATTGAGGTATTTGTCAAACATTTGATGGGCTTGTTGTTGTTAGACGAACCACGTTGCGCATATGTCAACAGATATTGATATATATCGAAGCAATATGATGAGTGATATTGAGAGAATTTGTCGAGTATTTTCGACGCAACTTGCTAAGTGCTGCCGACAAATGCCTAGCAGGCATTACATTCAACACTTGATGGGCACAAAAGGAACCAATACCAAATATTTGAAGGGTCCTTGAAAAATCTTCACGTATATATTTCCTGAAGGGTGGTCTTTTGGACCACCTTGGCTTTAATATGTATCTGCCACTGATTGCAACCATTTAGTATTATGTCAAGTGATATTTCTTTTTACCTATAAGTGAGAGATTTTAGGTTCGATTTTCGTCGATAACGAATTCGATACCAATTTATTCCTCTTATCCCATAGTGTAAGTATATTCTTGTGTGTGTGTGTGTGTGTACACATATATAAAGTGAATATAATTGCAACGGATGTGATGCAGGGCGCAACAAATATAAACGAAATAAACGAAAAGTTAAACTGATATATGGGTCCACTATCTCCTAGTGCGAGGAGAGACCTGAAAACCCCAAAACCCCGTCTCTAGTACCAGCCTACAACGTAAACAACTAGAAGAACAAAGCAGAACAATCTCACAAAGAGAATGGCACAAAATTGAAACAGAGAAACACTCTGAGAATTTTCATTAATAAAAAACGTCCAACTCCTTCATCTTACAGAAAGAGGTGGCATTTATAATCATTTTGTAACATACATTCAGAAATGAAAAAGGCAATAAACTTAAAATGACAAAAAATTGAAAATTACATAAAGAAAGTGATCTAATCAGCCAAAAAAGGTCCAAAACACCCTGGCTATTATTAAGAGCTACTAATGTTATTAAATTCTTCTGATTGGCCATAGTCATTGATTTTATCCCAATGATTCAATAAATGCAGTGACGAACTGATTTGCATCAAGATGTGTCACTCAATTGATTAAGAACATTTTCTCTTGCATTTGAGCAACCGAATTTGAATCCTTTTTCAAATATTACTTGTATATAAATCAATAAATAAATAGAAAAGTTGAGTATAATTAATCTAGTTGTGGTGCATGAAAAGGAAGAAAGTTGAATTTATGATTCTAAATTTGCTTGCTTGAGAAACTTGGAATTTATTTCTTTTCCATGGTAGGGGCTTTGCGTAAAACTCAATGGAGCCTAGATATATAGATGCATGCCTTTTTTTTCATCTAAAGATGAGACATCTAAATATAAAAAATGGTCCCCTTGTCCTTGCTAGGTCTAGTAAAGATGAGTCAAGTTTTCAACCAATTCCAAAGCATGAATGATGAGGTTTCGAATTAATATTAAGAAAATAATTAGGTTGGTCAATTTGTTTTAGGACTGTAATTTTACAACCACCACATGTATTTGGTGCCCTTTTTTTTTGCACATTGAGTGATGAAATTGTTTTGATTAAATGGAGATATAAGATATTAATTATCTCTTAAATAGTATGCCTTAATTGGTGATTATGATTATTATTATGGAAGTTTTAACGAAACACTTCCGGTACTGTTTTTAACGAAAAATCACATTTTTACCTTTCCATGGTACTATTCAGTATTCACTACACATTTATTTGTCATTTTTCATTAAAACAAAAAAAATATATTTGACTTATAGTTAATTTTCCTTATTATTATTATTATTCTTTTAGTGTATAATGGAATGTACCAATTACCAAACCTTGAAGAAACGCATTGGACTTTTTGGGATTCAGTTATTATTATACTACATAATTATATGAATTGCTTGCCAAGTGAGAAATATTGTTATATCCTTGAATAGCTAGTTAGTAATTTACACTTCTCTTAAAATTACTTTATTGAGAGATTATTCTCTAAAGTTGTCTCTACTATTTATATAATCAAATTCTTATTAAAAACATTAAATTTCTCGGCTATATACTATGAAACGAGTGGATCTGATGAACCTCACATACAATAGTTGTTCACAGTCGTTCATGCTAGAATTTCTCTCATTTGAGTGAATTCCATGAAACTCACATCGATTAGTGGTCCACAGTCGTTCATGCTAAAACTTTTCTCATTTGATTGCATAACACACACCCACACACGACATGCACCCATTTACATACTCTGCTACACAAGGGCGGATGGAAATAGGGGCCAAGGTGGTCCTAGGACCACTCGAGTCCAGAAAATATACATGTGAAGGTCTTCTGAGGACCCTCCAAATGTTTGGTACAAGTCTCTTTTGTGCCTACTAAATATTTGATGTAATGCATGTTAGGCTTATCTCAACATGTTGCGTTGACAACATTATTAGACAAGTTCTCTCTATATATCACTCGTTAAATTGTTTCAACATATGTCGAGAGCTATTGACATGTGCATAACAAGCCTAGCAAGTGAATAAATTGAGTTTCTTTTTTGTTCGCTTCGCGCTCTGTTCCTATCTAAAGAACCTGTATTTAACATTGGGACCCCCAAGGTTCAAATTTTAGATCCGCCACTATCACTATTTATAGTGAAATGAGTGAATCTCATAAAACTCGCATACATCAATGGTTCACAATCATTCATGCCACTCTCATCTGATTGCATAACACACACTCACACACGACATGCACCCAGTTACGACATATCAACTACTACTACGTGTATGGACGACGAAACTTGTAAGTGTCGCAGTTAACAGAATCACAGGCAAAGTAATCAGCAACATCAACATCCTTACCAGCTCTGAAGGTGATCAATAATGTCATATGTTCTAGCTACCAAAGCCATGCACACTCAAAAGTAAAATTTAAGTCTCGGTTTGACTTGACTCTCTCTCTCTCTCTCTCTCTCTCTCTCTCTCTCTCTCTCTCTCTCTCTTTCATACAATGATACAAACAACACGTAAAACACAAATGAAAGACCTACAAAATAATTAAACCAGACTTCTAGTCGTGGAAAATATTCACATGCATTGAGATTTGAGACCGTACGTGTTTTCATGGAATTGAATCCAAAACAGGGTGACTGGGCGAAGGGTTTGGTGATGTGTTGTTGAACAACACGGCTAAATAATTTTGGGAGATGTGATGACGTGGTGAATATCTCTCTTAGATTTTGTTGATGGATATGAAATAAACTCTTTTCTGTCAACCCAAATCGACATCCTTAATGCGAAATGAAAAAGCAGTAAAGCATTACCTTCCTAACCGTTTTTGTGGCTTCTCTCTGTCTTTTGCTGATAAAGCTATGAGTGTCTCGTTTAATGGAAATGCCACCCTCTCCTTTGTCCTCCCTCTTCAAATTGTTGATTAAGATCTTGAGTTTGTATTAGAATGCGATCATTCATGACAACATATATCAGATGACGTGAAAGTACGTGAATAGATATGAACGTTTATTCTCTACAATTATTCTTTGTTTTAGTTATAATTAAATTTTATTTGTGAGTTAGGTTAATGATAATTAGATAAAAACAAATCATTAAACGAGATAGATAATTGGATAACAACTTACAATAAAAAAATATATATCTTCTTTGGATTGAAGTAGGTGTCACAAAGCATATACATTCAGTATTTAGACCTAACTAGAAGCTAAAAGCAACAGTGACGTAGGCAAGCAAGTAGGTCCACCGTATCCATGTGATGTGTACGCAGCTGTACGACAGACGCACGGCGTAATACGAGGACCGTAGAATGCGGAAATGATTGGGCCCCGTTGAAGGAAAAAGCCCAATCCACACGCTTTGACAATTGAAAAAAATGGACAATGTGTAGATAAAATTGTAGCTTCGTCAAAGGTCTGTGCTTTTGTGGATAATATTTTTTATTGACTAAAAATTGCTTACGTTTAGTGCTACTCATTAACTTTTCTTTTGTTAAACAAAGAAAGTTAAGGTTCCATCATAAAATTAATTGGTAGTCTGAAAAATAATCCGAGTACTTATACACACATGCAAGGTCTCTCTTCTTCCCGTTGTGAGATTCATACTCTTAACACTAAACAAATTCAATATGAGATTATCAATGTAGATTACGTATAACCAAACAAGTTTAATTTTCAAATTTGTAATTGGTTTCATCCAATATCTCATAATGTGACGATGATACTAACTACTGGTTAGTAGTGCCAAGGAAATTGCTTTTCATATTCATAAAGTGGAACATTAGATCATAATTGTTGTATGCGAGGTTCAAGTTACTGATAGTGATATGTTATTCTTTATTTTATAAACATGATATGATATGAATTTTAAAAGAATTACAATGCTCAAGCAATACTATATGTGCAGTAAACAAAATCTTCTCCAATAACAAATCTCAACCCCACCTCCGTAACGAATTAGAATGCAAAGTTGAATGATCTGCAAAATCGTCCACAAATCAGTACATAAAGAAACTCTTGATTCAACCACTACAAGCACACACATTCGAGCCCTTATTGATAACACTATGTCGTTCAATACCTTATCTTATAATAATACATAAAACTAACCAGATCTACAATCAATCAAACACTACAACGTCAATTTTTTAAATAAAATTTTCAAGCAAAAACCTTTTATCCGTACCATTAAGTACGCCAAGCAAGTCTTCCCTCCTATTCACTAGACAGTCCACAATGCACATGCACCCACTATCTAGAGAGTCAAGAGACAAAAATGAAGGAACAAAAAGAAAGAAAATCCTTAATTTGGCAGCCAAAAAGACAAAGTGTGCGCAGTTGATGGCACAAATTGCAAACGAAGCAAACCAGTTTCATGATTCATCCAATATGATCACAACTCCCTTGAGCCCCGATATTGTTGACCCTACATTTACTACCCTCACCTTTTCCACAAAACCCCGCATCTTTCTTTGAATAGAGAGATGAATGTAATTTGATTGATTGAATAGGACAATCCGATGATAAATTCAGGCTTGATTCTAAGAATATGGGGACTCTAGAGTCTAGATGAGCCTTTGAAGTGGGGCCTTAGAAAACAATGATGCTTAGGATTTTGTGTGTTGTTTGGGGAATGCAACAAAAACCAAGGGGTTTATTTGTTTAGAGTTCGGTGTCTAGCGGTTTGGGAAGTGAGATAAAAGAAGTAAACAAACTTGTTTTCAAGTCAATAAGAACATGTTTGAGTCACTTAAAATGACAGGCTCATCTGCTTAGCTCAATGTGCTATTGTATTTAGATAAAATCTTAAAATTCATAAACTTCTTATTTAAACAAATAAAAAGTTTGTAATATATTGTGTGTGTGTGCGCCCAGTGTATCAGAAAAAAAATTGGGGGCCTCTCTAGAGTAGGGGTCCTAGGCGGTCCGTCTATTCTAGCTATCCTCAAGGCCGGTCTCGAGTGTATTGAAGAATTAAACGAGAAAATTTATACATCGAGGTTCAATCGTCGGCTACTAGTCTTTCAAGCATCCTACTCTTTTTCGTTCAGAGCAATTGAAGAGAACCAAACCCCTATTCTCCTCAATGCACCAAGATCATAATTTTAGACGTACAATCCTCACCCTAAAACTTGTTGAAAGGAATGAACCAAAAGGGCATTTCCGTCAATTGAGAATAAAAAAGAGTTGAACGGAATTACCGCCAAAAAACACCTTCAACTACTCGTGGCGTGGGAGACCAAAGCCGCATTAATCAAGGTGATGATTTTGTCACTTTTTGACAATAGTTTCTCTTCAACTTTGTTCATAAATAGCACTCCACCCCTCTGCTTTCTCCACACACCCAAACCCTCCAACTCAAAAACCCCATCCTCTCTCTCTCTCTCTCTCTCTCTCTCTCTCTCTAGAAAGTAATGGCCGCCATGGCTCCTCTGCTCTGCATTGCTTCTCTCATGGCACTGGCGAGTACCATTGTAGTCGAGGCCAGAATTCCTGGTGTTTACACTGGCGGAGCGTGGCAGGGTGCTCATGCCACCTTCTATGGCGGCAGTGATGCCTCTGGAACTATGGGTAAGCTCATGAGATTTCATTAAACCCGGCCCCCTTGCATTTTTTAAGCAGAATATAACATAAAGTTCATTCCTTTTGGATTTAGACCCTCTAATTTCAAAAACCCACATCAAAATTTCCCAAAATCTCTCAAAATATTATAACAAAAACTAAAAGTTCATGCCTTTTGATTGTCTCTGTGTATAATACAGGAGGGGCCTGTGGCTACGGAAATCTGTACAGCCAGGGCTATGGAGTGAACACGGCGGCGCTGAGCACGGCACTCTTCAACAACGGTTTGAGCTGTGGAGCTTGCTTCGAAATCAAGTGCGCGAATCAGCCTCAGTGGTGCAAATCTGGCAGTCCCTCCATTTTTGTCACGGCCACAAACTTTTGCCCTCCAAACTTCGCCCAGCCCAGCGACAATGGCGGTTGGTGCAACCCTCCTCGCACCCACTTCGATCTCGCCATGCCCATGTTCCTCAAGATCGCCGAGTACCGCGCCGGCATTGTCCCTGTTTCTTACCGCCGGTGAGCACTCTCTCTCTTTCTCTCTGTTTTTGATTTATTATTTCGGTCGTTTCTAAATAGCCAAATGACTAAAATGCCCTTTTTGTGAATTTTTGTGGTTTAGGGTGCCATGCCGGAAGCAAGGTGGAATCAGGTTCACAATCAACGGCCACAAGTACTTCAACTTGGTTCTGATCCACAACGTCGCGGGCGCAGGGGATATAGTGAAGGTGTACGTTAAAGGGACGAACACTCCGTGGATGAGCCTGAGCCGGAACTGGGGTCAGAACTGGCAGTCAAACGCCATCCTGGTTGGACAGTCACTCTCCTTCAGGGTGACAGCCAGTGACCGCCGCACCTCCACTTCCTGGAACATCGTCCCTTCCAACTGGCAGTTCGGCCAAACTTTCACCGGCAAGAACTTCAGGGTCTAATTCTTCAATTTTCCCGCTTTTTAATATATCATTTTGCTTTTCTTTTTTTTTCCTTTTAATTTTTGGGTTTGGTAAAAGAGAGAAGAGAAAGAAAGTAAAAGCAATGTTCGATGGTGGGGTTAAAGTTAAAACTTTTTTTTTTTTACTGCTGGGTGGAGGAGTGAAAAAAGCTCAAAGCTTCAAAAGTGTTGTTGTAGGCAGCTGAGGTGGCTGGTAGCCCGCTGCTTTGGTTATCTGATCCTGAATATATTTATAATTATATACTTTAATTTTAGTATTTTTTCCGTTTTTGCTTTTGGGGATGGTTTGCAACTTTGCATTTGGGGTGTGATTTTACCGGCAATCATGGACCTTTGAAGGGACGTCTGCCACCAGCAGACGAATGAGAAATTAAACAATGACCTAGAAAGTTTAGGTTGGACAGTCCGATCACGTATCTTATTCGATCATCTAATAAAAGGTTATTGCATCGTTACTCACTTTTCATAAGATTAATATTGACAAATGTCTTTTCATAAGATTTATGTTGACAAACGTGTTGACGGATAACTTGTAATTGAGGTATAGTTAATAAATATATACAACATGACAATACTCGATAATGAGTCACGTTTTTCTCTCCTAAGTCACCTTTTTCTCTCCTTCACATACGACTAAACTGAAATCGTGACTACATCTTCTACATTGGATTCTTTGTTTCGAATTGGTTTCATTACAACTTCTCAAGTTTAAGAGAGCAACTTAAATGGATCGGTGTATCTCCATACATCTTCCCTTCGATCGGTGTATCTCCGTACATCTTCCCTTCGATCGGTGTATCTCCGTACATCTTCCCTACTCTCAGTCCGTTCAATGAGAGTTGCTGGTTGATTTTTTGGTCTTGCTGAAGTGTGAGATAAAAAAGACCCTTATTATTGATTTTTTCAATTATTTGATACTTATTAACCCTAGTCTTAGTATATTTATTACTGTTAGTGTCAGTATCAATATTGATCCAGTCCTCAATATCGACCTTCGTTTTAAGACAAAAAAAAGAGAATTCCCTCTTATCATCCACGAACAGTTTTAAGTCCTCCTCAAATCCGCCCAGTACGTTTTTAAGTCCTCGAATCCGCAGGGTTTAGGGTTTATGGTCATTACTCATCGTGTTCAACCAGTCCAGGTTCCAATCCAAAACTCAAAAATCAACCGACTATGAACATAGCATACAACCCTCAATTAAATGATTATAATTTCAATTTTCAATTAAAAAAATAGAAAAAACAAATCAAGTAAAAATTAAAGTTTTTGGGATAAATTGATTGGCAAATAAGAAAATGTGAGATGGAGATTAGTAGAAAAACGGGACAGAGAACCCGCCATCTGTGGATACCATCACTACGGTTGTCTGGCCGCCGTCCGACTCCCACCGAAACGGTGCGAATTGGACCTTCACTGTAAGCACCATTGGTCTACGCGAGAAAGCAAATCAAAATCGCTTCCTCTCAAAAACCCAACAAGTGCCATATATAATATATTCCCCAAAACCCTAAAATCACACAAAAAAATCCCTAAAAATCAGAAATTGAAAAGAAAGAAAGGGGGCTCATATCAAGTGTATAGAATTGGATGGCCTGTCATTGCGGGTCGGATCCAATCAGGGCGAAAGAATCAGTGGAACGCAAAGATACGAGCAGAGACGCCAAAGGCCTACGATTCGGGTGAAAAGCGGCGGCGATCTTTCTGCTTCTCTTTGCGCTCCGTGATACTTTGGTCCTAATTGGGGTTTCCGCTCAAGCCTCTCTCTTTCTAATCACAGCCCTAATTTTTAATTTTACAGAAGATGTGGGCGATGGAGATCTCTGAGGATTTGAGAAGACAGCACGATTATATAGCCCTAGGGTTCCATAGAAACAGCAGATATTGAGATTGGATACCAGAAACGGCGTCGTTCTGGGTCGTGAAATGTGCCGCTGTCCAGAAATCACGCGGTTTCTTGTATTTATTTAGGCTCAACGGACGGGCTGAGATCCTCTCCGGATCTGTCCGGATCCTTTAATCCTGGCCTTTCACTATCAATCTTGCGTCCACGAATTAATGCATTTTTTTCAATTCTTCCCATGTTTGCACGACGTCGTTTGCAGCACTCTCTCCGTTCACTTTGACAGAATTATTATTATTTTCCTTTTATTTTTTGGAGAAAACCTTGTTTTGTAAGGTGTATGCACTTCTCCGCAAGAAGAGTGTTAGATCAAGGTGTATACAGCCCGTTTCATGCAAGTTTTTTTCAACCCGAAGACTTAAAGAGTCAGATGGGAGTAGCATCACAGCAGGATTCAGGTAGCAAATGATAGACAAAGGAACTTAAAAGTTTGCAGGAGTATTGTACATTGTTAAATACAGATACACCCAAAGTCAGATACCGATAGTTCGCTCTCGGGAACAAACCTTTATAGAGGTGAAATGACCAAACGGTTTCCGTTCCCTGAGAGTTTGAATAAGAAGTTGGGTACTGTCCCGTCTGTCCACATATTGACTGGGATAGCTTACACTACGAATGCATCTAAAGGCAGAGTACTCCTTCAGGTTAGCCACTTATTCAGCAATTCTGTGTTGGGAGGATGATCCATTAAGCTGGTCAGATGGAACTGCAAAAACAGAAAGGCAAATACTCAAATCAATCATCATTCGAACTTACAGATAATTTATGTCAAATCATTAAATACGTAATTACAAACACCGAATACTGACCTTTAGTAATCCAGCTCCATCCGCCGCTTCTTTGTTTTCCACTGATTCAGAATAAATGCAGCTCCTTCTTTTAGTGAAGCCCTTCGCCCCTCTTTGTAGTTCCACAATTCCGACGTTATGTACCTGCCACTAGGGTTGTATTCATTGATCTCTGTTAAAGCTGATATTACAGCGTTGCACACTTCCTCACCCAGTTCTTTCTTCAAATCTTTCAATTTTTCATCTTCGACGGATATAACTTCCTGAACATAAAAACATAAACTAGTGAAAAGGAAGCAAAGGGCCAGCGAGCAAGTGCCAAGTGATTCACAAGGAAAAAGCACGGAGAGCCATTAGAGTATGATTAAAGCTTAAAAATTAGATGATTCAATAACAGCTTAAGACAAAAATTTATGCGGATATTTGATGAACATCAGCTACGTCACTGGGAAAGGATTTTGCCACCACAATCACAAATTTGACACAACTAGTTTTATATGCAACAAAGAGAAATAACTCGCAGGGATAACCAAACTAGTTCAATCTAAGAAATCTTTTTAATTTATGCCAACATATTGGATACTTTTTTTTTGTCAGATGCTTTCTTGTGCTAAGAGAAACAGCAGAAGACCCCAACACAATGAGTATTAGAGAGTACCTTATGCTTCCCGTCGACCGTAGTAACTTTGAAAGGATGCCATTCTGGGTCCTTTAGGTATTCTACCCACAAGGAGCACAGCTCCATTGCCTTCTCTTCTGCTTCTTCCTCATTATACTTTCTCTTCAGTGCTTCTTGGAACGGTTTACTGTCAAGCTCACCCATTCTCCTAACACCAATTTGTGCACTACTTGATATTTCCTTCAATCCCTGCAGAATTAAGAATATTAGTAGCTTATCATAAGCATAAGAAGCTAAGAACAGAACCTTAAGAATTATCTGGTGCACAAAGGGTCATTCCACATTACAGCCGAAGATCCACTCCAGTGAAAAGCATTTACATAAACAAACAAAAGCATGTCTGCCTTACAATTTCACAGTCAAATATCAACCAGTTTTTGCAAAATATTAAAGTAAGGACACATAATTAAATTCTGAATTCTTGTAAGATCATCTGAAATGTCAGACGTCTTTTTTAGTATAAAGAGAAGTAATGGAGCAACATTTATATCAAAATCAAACAGAAAAACTTACATTAATCAATTCCCTCCGGGCTTCCTGCAGCTCATCATTGCTTTTGCGCTCCTTTACGATCAAAGTTTGATTTAAAGCTTCTAAGTCTTCTAGTGATTCTTCCTTTTCTCTCAAGCCTTTGATCATGTTGTCCACCTTTTTCAGCACTTCAACATCACCGTCATCCCCCATGCGCCTTACAACATTTAAGTTCCCTCTTAGTTGCTCAATTTCCAATTCAAGAGTTTGCTTTGTATCCAGTTGCTGTTGCAGTTTAATTATTTTATTGTGGAGCTGTTCCTTTTGCCTCTGGATCAAAATGGTTGTCACATACATCAAAGATCTTCTCTGAAATCAATATATAATGTTCAGATCATTTTTAAGCACTTAAAAATAGCCAACAAACCTTCTGATCTTCAGCCAGTTTCAATAAATTTGCATTAGCCTTCAGTTGCTCCATAGAAGCCAAGTGAAGAGAACTATTTTTTATGGAATTCTACAAGAACAACAACATCACTGTTATCAAATGTTCGGAACCATCCTTCAAGGCTCCAACAACAATGACTACAAATTAAATGCAACTCATTCTGCAATCTAAAAGTAACCAAGACAAAAACATCACACAATATAAATAAATTAAACACAAATGCTTCAAGGCCCAAAATATTCATGATACAATTTGATGACACTTGAATATCATGCTAATTTTCAGTAACTTTCAACAAACTAGTTTCCATCCTTTCAATATTCATGATTTATATACGTTCACAAGAATTTAATCATGAAATCTAAGAGAGAATGTGCAACAATGGTGCAGATATTAAA